>NC_056626.2:9551979-9890121 GCF_002870075.4 Lactuca sativa | reverse complement strand
CCCTACATCGGACCGAAGTCCGAAACTGACTGGGACCCCCGTCCCCTACATCGGACCGAAGTCCGGACTAACTGAACACGACATAGCATAACATATCATCTAGCATAAACACATAAATCCTGTCTGAGCCACGGAGGCGTCAAACGTACTAACTACTGCAATGGACCGAAGTCCAGAAACTACTTTTAACTGAACGGAACATAGCATAAACATATCAACTAGCATGAACACACATATACTACATACTACATCGGGCCGTGGCCCGGAACACATAACACATAATTCCTGTCTGAGCCACGAAGGCATCAAACATACTAAATACTGCATCAGATCAAAATTCGGAAACTGCTACTAGCTAAACGGGTCGGCATTGTGGCCTTAGACACGTTCCTACTGGAAGGAAACTCACCTGAGACTGCTGATCAGATGCTGCTAATCCTTTGACTGCTACTTGACCTCTGACTCCGAACTGCTGCTCCACTAGCTCCTCGAGCTACCAATGCCAATATAATACTTAGTCTAACTGACCTCCAAAGGTCAACTAGGTCAACTCTAGTCAAGGTCAAAATCCTGGTCAAAGTCAACCTTCCAGGTCAACCCTACTCGCCGAGTCCACCTAATAACTCGCCGAGTTCATATGCTCAGGGTCTTTCTATTCGCGACTCGACTCGCCGAGTCAGTCCATGACTCCCCGAGTCAACTATTCCCGAGTCCTGACCTGTCCAACTCGCTGAGTCTCCACCCGACTCACTGATTCGAGTTTCAACTCGAAGGGTTTGGGGTTTTGCGACCTGACTCGCCGAGTCCACGAATAGACTCGTCGAGCCCAAGGCAATCTTCAACCAACTCGTCGAGTTGTTCTTCCAACTCGCCGAGTTCATGCCTAACTCCATCCGACTCGACGAGCTGTTCATCCCACTCGTCGAGTTCCTCCTCATCTTCAAGCTACTCGCCGAGTCCACTCGAAGGACTCGCCGAGTCTATTCAGTCCTTAATCCATGCAGTGGCTTTTCGAGCCAAACAGGGCTTTCAACTCATAGATCCATACTCCTAAGGCCTATCCCCCACGTAAAGTGGCAAACTTTACGTGTAGATCGAGAGATCTAGGCTTAAAACAATCCAAACTAGGGTTTAAGACAAAGAGGCTTCACTATCAACCCAAGAACAGATGCTTTATGACTTTCTAGGCCAAGATACACTCAGATCTGAAGTAGCAACTTCAGATCTAGGCTTCTAACTCGAAATAGTTCTTAAGCATGGCATAAAATCCCCAAATCACATAGCCAAGGTTGATCTATTAAACAAAAGAGGGAAGGTAACGATTTATTACCTTTAAATGATCAGAAATGATCCACCAACTCTGGATCCAAGGCCCCCTTCTTGCTCCACAAAGACTAACTTCTCTCTCAAGCTCCAAAAGCTTCACTAAGGGTAGATCTTGCTCTAAAACGATTATGGCGGCTAGGGTTTAGTGTATGTGCTAGAGAGGCAGTAAAGGAACCCTAGGGGAGAGAATGAGACGTTTAAATAAGCTCCAAGTCCCGGATTTAGGGTTTTCCTTGCTCAGACCAGACTCGCCGAGTCACCTTGGCCGACTCGTCGAGTCGGTCGCTTATACCTCAACCCGGATCCCGCTCAGACTCGCCGAGTCCCTCCTTGGACTTGCCGAGTCTCCCCTTTAAATTGGGGTTTCCTTTCTTTTCTTGGCTTTGCAAACTTTGGGTATTACAACTCTCCCCCACTTAAACTAAACTTCGTCCTCGAAGTTTTCTATGACCAACTGTCCTGCGAACTGCCTCCAACTCTCTGCCTGGGAAATCTAACACCCCCTTTTGTCCATCACTCCAGCCAGTTACAGTGCTGGTCACTACTGTTGGTACATACTGAACCCTTCTCTTTTCCATAATTTTCTTAACGTTACTTCCCCCGATTGAGAATTCTGTTACCCCTCATCCGCCTACCGGATGCACTAAGACCTCCCTGGTCCAACTATTCTGTCAATATCTGAGTTACTGGACTCCTACCGGTCACTACACTCCATCGCAATCTCCTAGTCGCTCCCAGTGACTCCGCAAGATTCCTTGACTATTTATAATTGTTCTATCCATTCTGCCATCCATACTGAATCGATGCTGCTGGAACCAGCCTGCTTATCTCTCACCTGATTACTCAACTCCTACTAACTCAAGCCTTTCATCCTGATAGAAAAGCTACCTGCCTAGCTATCCTTACATATCACTTATACTTGGCAGAATGGGTTCAACTGATCCTGCTGAGAGGGATTTGTCGTTTCCAAACCAACCAACTATACCGTCAGCACCTGCATTCCAACACAAATACTAGTACTGCCCAAAACTCTGAAACTATCCAAACACTGAACTGGCTGAAACGCTGAACTGGCTGAAACACACTGAACTGACTGAAACACTAAACTGACTGAATCACTGAACTGGCTGAACCACTGAACTGGCTGAATGGCTGCTTCCCACAACTTCTAAATGAAATCTTCCTCTGGAACTAGTTTCCACCAGTCATCCTGGCACTGCTACTTTAACAACCTCCCGATCCACCGATCAGATCCTTACATCACATCCTAACAACATCAATTCTACGACTAACAATATGATGGCTCCCAGACTGACGGTAGCCCATAACATACCCGAACCCCAACGGTCCACTACTATTCTGATCTCATAACTGAGGTGATGATCTACTGACAAATTGCCTACTTAACCATAACTGAAATACTCGGAAATCCGAAGTCTAACTCGTAAATTCCCATATCCTCACTACTGCACCCGAACCGGTGGGTACTACTGCTTTCCCACGTCCAACAACACGCTCATGCTACCTACTAATCTGATAAAGGTTGCGGCTACGCTCGCGGACTTACAACTCTCTAATACTATCTGGCTGCTAGTGAATGCTACGGCTACTCCCGCAGACTTACAACACCACTACTACTACCTGATTGCTAGTGAATGTTACGGCTACCCCCGCAGACTTACAACACTCTACTACTATCTGAATGCTAGTGAATGCTACGGCTACCCCCGTAGACTTACAACACTCTACTACTATCTGACTGATAGTGAACACTACGGCTACCCCCGCAGACTTACAACACTCTACTACTATCTGACTGATAGTGAATGCTACGGCTACCCCCGTAGACTTACAACACTCTACTACTATCCCGAGGACATCCTGACTATCCCTAGTCCCGCTAGTGATTCCTCATCCTGATTTCTCAAAACCAGCCCTCAGTCTTTGAATACTGCATCATCCTCGACATCTTATATCCTTGATATACTTAGCGCTTCGTCGAGGAACTCTTCGGCTTGGTTCCCAAACCAACCGTCTACTAATCCGGATACAAGAAGCTATTGTTGGGAAGTTTCCAAACTCCCAACTCCTGAATCTACACAATCCTGCATGCTGACGCTGTCACTAGCTACTAATACGAAAACATCTCTTGCTAACCGTTCTCAGGATCCTCATCCTGACTCACTTGAGCCCCTACAGGCGGTCCTCCAATCCTGGATTCTCAACCAGCTTCTAACCATCTTGATTACATGAACTAACTGCTGGGAAGGTCCTCGAACTCCCAATTCTGAACTTCTCGATCCATCGATCACTGTGCTACTATCATTTCTTCTCAGAGGCCGCGCACTCATTCTGAGTCTACGTGGCTCTTTGTCACACCCCAAAACCAAGAACGGAGGAAACGTTCTGGGGCGGAGGACGTCATGTAAAGTAATCACAACACAGTAAATGTAAATAAGCAAACAACATCATCCATTGCATTAAATATATAATTTTAATACAAGCGTGTTCTATACAGTTTTAGACACCAAAAATATAACGTAAATCAAAATAATAATATGATGAGTCTTGAGTGCGCTCCATCATCTCAAAAGCTGGCATCGGTACCTGTCTACTGATGACCTGAGAATACAAGTTATTTTGAAAGAGTTTATCAGCATTAAGCTGGTGAGTTCATAAGTATTTTAATGTCGGTGTCTATTATCAAAAACGTTTGAACATGTCTCGAGTATAAGTTCATGTATGTAAGTGTTTGTAAAAGTTTGAATCTCGCAGAAAAACCTATATTTCCTAATAAAGTAGCCTTCTACCAAGGCTTTAACTGTTTTGTATGTTCGCTTGTTGTAAAAGTGTGTAATTTCCAAAGTGCAACTATGTTTTAACAAAATATAGTTTGTACATTAAAGTTCAAGTGAGGTTATCACTAAAAATATGTAATGGGTAAATCATTGTAGTACTGTAGCTTAGGTTTATAGTGACTACTGCTGTACTAATTACCTTAAACCGGATTTATATTAAGGTATAATGTGATAATTGCACCATACTATCGACTGATAACAACGACATGAAGGACGGTCGTAATAACGGAATGACGTTTGGCACCCGCAGACCTGCAGGTCCGGCTGTAGCTAGCAGCAAGGTGTAGGATAGTCAATCCAGTATAGATCTATATGCAAACTCAACGCTCTCTCTCCAAGAGAATTATGGCTACAACTCGGGCCATGACATTTAAGGCATGCTCCGATACAGTGGATCACAATTGTTAACGTATTAATGTGAGGGTAATGTTCCTCGTTCTCGTATAGTTGTATATGTTCTCATAGTAATGTAATGTATAGACTCATGAATGAACTGACTCATTGATCTAACAGATGTAATAGTATGATCCTGTGTTACCCTGATGGTAACTCACTAATGATGTGGCTAGTACGTATGAATATGGAAGTACTTTTATGTCTATATATGTATATTGGATATATAATTAATATTGAAACGACCTTCGGATGGTCACCCGAAATCCCACCAGAACACATCCAAATGGAAAAAAAGGAAATAGGGTGGATGGCCTTCCTAAGCCCTTTAAACATTATTTATACATCTATACATATATGGGCATGCAATTTATAATATAAAAGCATAAATAAGTTTTTATAAGACATTTGAAACATAAGTATTATTTTTAAAGAAAGATCGACTTGATGTCAATCTATAAAGCAATTTGAAGGCATAGGTTTGGTTAAAACAGTTTAAGTATAAGGAACATTTGTTTAAATCATAGTTGTAATATAAATTTGGAAAGTAAATGGGTTTGTAAGACATTTTGAAGTAAAACAGTTTGATAGACAGTTTGAACAGTGATAAAATCACCGGTTTCCCTAGTTATTAATCACATGTGATTAATGCAATCACATGTGATTGAAGCAATAACTATAAGTATTTAACTTGTATCCCCCCCTTGAAAGCATATAAAAGAATTTATAGAACATTTAAAAGGTAAATTAAGGGGTATGAACTCACTTGATTGATTGAAGAAAGCGAGATGGAAAACCGGGCAGAGTTTCGTCTCGGAAAACGGATTTTTCTCGGGATTCTCGGGAATCTCGGGAGTAAAATCGACCCTCGGGACTTGAGCAAAAATACCAGAGCTTCGGGTTTGAACGGGCACGGAAATCGACGCAAGATCGTGAGAGAAAAGAGAGAAGTGAGCAAAATTTCCGGAAAGCCTCGCATACCTTTTATAGGGGTGCTGAACCGCCTCGGTACGCTGGGCGTACGAGGGTACGCAGCGCATACGAGACGTCATCGCTTACGCACTTCGGATGGGACGGCGGGTCGGACGGGCGGGTTGGAAGCTTCGCATAGGCGACGTGGACGATCCGAGGCCCATGATCTGAGTACGCGGGGCGTACGAAGGTACGCAGGGCGTACTTCGGTCCTATCCGATGACTCCCCTTCGGATAATACCGGGAGTTTATAATTAAATTTATATTTATTTTAAATAAACTTCTAAAATTCATATCTCCTTCATACGAACTCCGTTTTTAACGTTATTTATATCCACGCGAAGGTGAGACCAAGATCTACAACTTTCGTTTAGACTCCGTTGGCAAATTCCGAAATTATTTTTATTATTTATTTATTAAAATGACGTGATTAAGGAATTTCTTAAAAAATTCATAACTTCCTCATCCGAAGTCTGATTTGGACGTTCTTTTTATGTACGAAAACCTTGATAAGATTCCTACTACTTTATTTAACCCAAATAAGATTTTAGGAAGGTTATATTTTGACCTAGATTTGATTGATTTTACATTACATTGTCTCAAAATATCGGGTTGTCACACTCTTATCCTTGTATACTCGGAGGGTTCTCCCCCACTTGGATTCGGCTAGATCCTTAATGCGCACTGGTCGAAAGGATTTCCAACCTTCCTTCCATTAAAAGGGCGATATGCCGTCCGCCGACGTTTACCCTTGCCAGCGCTCCAACTAACTCTTACCAGATCCGCACCCTTCTTCCTAGCTGACTGAGCACCCTTCGATCCTTAACTGTATTTGCTTTAGGGACTACATCCCGAGAATCTGCGTTTGGGGTGCACATCCCCATTCCACTTCCTTACTGACCGCTAGCTACTCCATTAAAAACTCTAGGTTATCACTACTGAAAATATAACTGATCATTACCCGACTAACGCCTTCCGCAAGTAGTAAGGCACTACTGCATCTTACACATATATGCTACAGTTACTGTATCCGAAGTAACCTGATCTAGAGGAGACGACCTCCAATTCACCATTCTAATTCCAAGGTATGCAGATGGCATAAAACTCAACCACAAGCAGGTAATACAATACCCCAACACTAAAGCTTATTGATAACAATCCAGCAACATAACAATAATATCACAAATAATAGCTAACAAAAAAGTAAAAGATACATACCTCCATCACTTAGTGCTGCTCGAATCCCAGTTGAAATCTACCGGAAAACTCGGCTCCGAGCCGTAGGCGCCCTTGCCCGTCCCTGATGTCCGTTGGTGGCTCTCGAAGTCCCAGGGGCAGGAGCTGGCACCTGCCCTGCTGTATACAAACTCGGACAGTGGTCCTTCTTGTGGCCCCTCTGACTGCAATGGAAACATAACGGATCAAGTCCCTGGGCGATGGTAACAACACAGTCTCTGCTAAAATGACCAATCTGGCCGCACTTGAAACATTCAACATCGCCACCACTTCTACGCCTGCATAAACCCATGTGCGTCCTTCCTCACTTCCCGTATCGACTGCGGCTCTGATAGTTCCTCGTCCTCAAATCTGAACCCTTGGGCCTCTTACCCGAACCTGAGGCTACCTGAGTCTCATCCGTTTTCCTCTTCCTTTCCGACTCCCTGCCCGTTGACTGAACAACAGTTGTCTGATCCTGGAGCCTCTCGATCAATCTATCAGTGATCCTCACGACCATGTCGGGCAGATCCTCGCGAATGGCTCGTGAAACTTCCTCAATTATCCAATCATACAGAGGTCTCTCTTAGAGACAGGGTGCCCCACTCACTCCTGTCCCCTGATGGAAAAAACTAGAAATAGGATCTCCCTCCCTGATGGATCCCCGAACTCCATAAGAATCGGGATCTAGACGAGCCCCAATCTGTCCTGAAACTATCCCGGCCTTAAAGGCCTCAAGATGACTGTCCATGAGCTCCACAATGGCCTCTCTAACCGAACCGAAAATCACTGGAGTCTGATCAATGATGTTGCGCGTGATCTCTGCGGAAATGAAATCCCTCATCTGATCATCAAGCTGCCCGGTTCTAAAGCCCGAGCCAGATCCCTCCTCGACGCCTGAACTGCTAACTGGTAGCTCGCGCAATGTCACCATGCTGAAAATATAACAATTCCTGATCAATTTACACACTACTGCTGAGGGATCTCTCACACACTCTACTAGTTTCCTGGTTTTTGCCTTGGCCCCTCTTGAATCGAGTGCGGATCCTTTGCTTTCAGTAGTACGGGCCCATACTACCTTCCACATCTATCCGTACTTTCCTCAAGAGTTACCTCAACTCCACCAAGTCCTTTTTACTCTTCTACTACTACTGATCTCTGCTACTCTTATCCTAGGCTTGCCCTAGGGAAGCTCTGACTCTATGCAAATGGTCCTCAGCTGCTGAAGGCCTCCTTGTAATGCCAATTAGCCACCACCTGATTACCATCACATGTAATGAGGCTCGGATAATCCTTCGAGTAAAAGTCTCGTCCCTACAACGGTTGGACACAAACGAGAGTTGCGCAATAGGGCCAAATCCAACACTCTGAGATTATTCAACCCTAATCACATGTGGTGTGACGTATTCACCTAATGGCTAACTCCCATCACTCAGAGTCCCACAAAGCACAAAGCAAGCAGCATTCGGATAAAGGAAACATACTCAGGCAAAACTATTCTCATAACAAGAAACTGTACTAGCATACAATGCTAAGCTCATACTATCAGGCATAACCTACACAGGCTATCCTACTATTGTCTACTCATTACTAGCATGAAATTCTTATCAAACTGAAACACATAAAGCAGGCACATAAGGCATCATCCTAGATCCTTAGTCCTATTCTAGCATGCTGTTCTATTGAAGCTGAAACTGAAACTGAAACTGATACTGATACTGATAATCATAACATAACTTGTATGGGTAATTTGGGAGTACTTACTTGAGCTCGGCTGATTGCATGCACCACACCCTTTTCTCTTTTCAAAACTCTTTTTGCTTTTTCTAAAACTCTTTTCTTTATACTTTCCTAAAATTGTTTTCTTTTCTCGAAATCCTTTTGTAACCATGGTTTTTCTTTTGAAAACTCTATACCACTTCCTTAGTTTGAGTTTAGACACACTCGGGAGTGCGCCCGAATCCCTCAAACCAAGGCTCTGATACCAACTTGTAACGACCCAAAAATCACAACTAAAAATTTCTTTAAAAACATTACTAAATCATATTTATAAAAGCTGTATCATAAGTCATAACATAACTTTCGAGTATTAATTCAAAACATATTATCATTATCAGAGTCAAACATTCCCAGGTTAACTGACTATGGTGTGTGCACTGCAATCTTCCCGAGCTCCTCCTTTGAAAACTGAGTACCTGAAACCAAAACTGAAAACCATAAGCACAAAGCTTAGTGAGCTCCCCCAATCTACCACATACCATACAATACATAAAAAGCACATACTGGACCTTGCCCACTGACTGGGACCCCCGTCCCCTACATCGGACCGAAGTCCGGACTAACTGAACACGACATAGCATAACATATCATCTAGCATAAACACATAAATCCTGTCTGAGCCACGGAGGCCTCAAACGTACTAACTACTGCAATGGACCGAAGTCCAGAAACTACTTTTAACTGAACGGAACATAGCATAAACATATCAACTAGCATGAACACACATATACTGCATACTACATCGGGCCGTGGCCCGGAACACATAACACATAATTCCTGTCTGAGCCACGAAGGCATCAAACATACTAAATACTGCATCAGATCCAAATCCGGAAACTGCTACTAGCTAAACGGGTCGGCATTGTGGCCTTAGACCCATTCCTACTGGAAGGAAACTCACCTGAGACTGCTGATCAGATGCTGCTAATCCTTTGACTGCTACTTGACCTCTGACTCCGAACTGCTGCTCCACTAGCTCCTCGAGCTACCAATGCCAATATAATACTTAGTCCAACTGACCTCCAAAGGTCAACTAGGTCAACTCTAGTCAAGGTCAAAATCCTGGTCAAAGTCAACCTTCCAGGTCAACCCTACTCGCCGAGTCCACCTAATAACTTGCCAAGTTCATATGCTTAGGGTCTTTCTATTCGCGACTCGACTCGCCGAGTCAGTCCATGACTCGCCGAGTCAACTATTCCCGAGTCCTGACCTGTCCAACTCGCTGAGTCTCCACCCGACTCACTGATTCGAGTTTCAACTCGAAGGGTTTGGTGTTTTGCGACCTGACTCGCCGAGCCCAAGGCAATCTTCAACCAACTCATCGAGTTGTTCTTCCAACTCGCCGAGTTCATGCCTAACTCCATCCGACTCGATGAGCTGTTCATCCCACTCGTCGAGTTCCTCCTCATCTTCAAGCTACTCGCCGACACTCGAAGGACTCGCCGAGTCTATTCAGTCCTTAATCCATGCAGTGGCTTTTCGAGCCAAACAGGGCTTTCAACTCATAGATCCATACTCCTAAGGCCTATCCCCCACGTAAAGTGGCAAACTTTACGTGTAGATCGAGAGATCTAGGCTTAAAACAATCCAAACTAGGGTTTAAGACAAAGAGGCTTCACTATCAACCCAAGAACAGATGCTTTATGACTTTCTAGGCCAAGATACACTCAGATCTGAAGTAGCAACTTCAGATCTAGGCTTCTAACTCGAAATAGTTCTTAAGCATGACATAAAATCCCCAAATCACATAGCCAATGTTGATCTATTAAACAAAAGAGGGAAGGTAACGATTTATTACCTTTAAATGCTCAGAAATGATCCACCAACTCTGGATCCAAGGCCCCCTTCTTGCTCCACAAAGACTAACTTCTCTCTCAAGCTCCAAAAGCTTCACTAAGGGTAGATCTTGCTCCAAAACGATTATGGCGGCTAGGATTTAGTGTTATGTGCTAGAGAGGCAGTAAAGGAACCCTAGGGGAGAGAATGAGACATTTAAATAAGCTCCAAGTCCCGGATTTAGGGTTTTCCTTGCTCAGACCAGACTCGCCGAGTCACCTTGGCCGACTCGCCGAGTCGGTCGCTTCTACCTCAACCTGGATCCCGCTCGGACTCGCCGAGTCCCTCCTTGGACTCGCCGAGTCCCCCCTTTAAATTGGGGTTTCCTTTCTTTTCTTGGCTTTCCAAACTTTGGGTGTTACACTTGTACTCGCCCTGATGTGGCTTTTGCTTTGAGCATGGTCAGCAGATATCAAGGGATTCTTGGCAAGGCTCACTGGACTGCGGTAAAGAACATTCTTAAGTACCTGCGGAGGACTAAGGACCAGGTCCTTACCCTCGGTGGGAGTGATGACTTGAGAGTCACAGGGTATGGTGATGCCAACTTTCAAATCGATAGAGATAATTTTTGTTCTCAGTCGCGCTGGTGTTTACCCTGAATGGAGGAGCAATTACTTAGAAAAGTTCCAAGCAGGAGACTGTAGTTGATTCAACGTGTGAATCTGAGTACATAATAGCAAGTGAATCGAAAAGGAGGCGATATAGCTGAAGAAGTTCATCAGAGACCTTGGAGTTGTACCAGCTATAAAGTAGCCTGTGGAAATTTTTTGTGACAACATTAGTGTGGTTGCCTTAGCCAAGGAACCGAGGGATCATGGCAAGTCTAGAAACATCGACATGAAATATCACTTCATAAAACACAAGATAGAAGAAGGACTCCTCGTGACAAAGAGGGTATCATCAGATGAGAACCCGACATACCCCCTCACGAAGGGACTAAGTAGGGTTAAGCATTTACCACATGCGAGTTGCATTAGACTGAAGGGTGCTATTAGTTTTAATGATTAGATAGCTCTTAAAACTTGTAATAGTTGAAATGTAATTGACTTTTGATGCTTAAATAAAAGGTGTTTTTTATTTACTAGTATGGTACTGTCCTGTGTCAATCATTTACTATTGTTTCACTTTGCATGTTTTGACTTCCAAAATAATTATATTATTCAAACTATCCACAGTCGATCATGATGGGTTTTCATCATAAGAACATCCTATGTGCTCATACAAACCTTAATGCTTGGATCTAGGTTTCTCTATTGTACATGCAAGTTATCCAAGACTATAAACCCTAGATCTAACATATGATAATCAATATAACATATAATTAGGGTTTAGATCATACCTTGATTGTTATATAGCAATAACAATCCCAATTCCTCCTTGTATTGACTTTATAAAGCTTAGAGTCACAAATGTCACTCCTCTAATGGTTCACAAACACCAAGAGCAAGAGGATGAAGAGGAGAGAGGATGGAGGCTGCCTAAAAACGTGTGAAACCCTAGAAGGATGCTTAGCCACATTTTTGGGTCATAAGGGGTCTATATATAGTGAGGCTATTAGGGTTATCTAACAAGGAAACCCTAATTTGGATGCTTAAGCCCTAAGCAACCCATGGACTCCTTTTCTTAAGGCCTTGGACGATTTCTCATGGGTTTCCCCATAGAATTCGTCCACTCCTTAATATAAGGCAATCCATAGGCCAAATTGCAATTATCTTATAATTACAATTCCAGTCCCTTAAGTTTAATTAATCTCTTTTAGTCACAAAACTAATTACCAATTAATTATTGACTAATATTAATTAAACAATATGATTTCTCCTTTAATATATTATTCTCATAATATATTAATAAATCATATTTAATCCTTTCTCTCCATAATTCATCCTATCAAGTTGCTTTGGTGAAGGCAACCCAAAAGGACCATGCACCATCGGGTCAAGTACATACCAAAATAGTTATGGACTTAGACACTAATCCAACAGATCATATGTTGGAAGTAGGTATTGAAGCAAGACTGTCATGAATTTGGCTTGTAGATTTGTCTGAATGGTATTAGACATAGCAAAGTTTGCTGCAACATTCATGAGTGCTCATTAGGTCCGAGTATTGGATTAAATCCACGCTCACTTGTATCACTTCATGGAATTCATCTCGAGTGATCGTGAGACGATAATATCATATAAGTCTTCAAACCTAGATATACGAGTTGTTGACTATGAGTTGGTTGTACATTGATAGTACGAAAACGCATCGATAACTTGATGTTATAAAACGTGTTGTTGTGTATGATTCAATGAATAGTTAGTACAACCATATACTGTCGAAGTTTATCTATTCCTTGTAGTCATTGGAGGATTAAAAGCGATATCATCGGCCCCTCGATGATTTCGTTTTGACTTATGTGTCGGGCCCGCTCAGAACTAAATTGATGTGTTCGATTAAGTTTTATGTCAAACAAATCGGAAATCGGGAAATAAACTGCTTGGCAATGAGATTGATTGTGTTCCATGTGTTTGTCCAGCTGATATCCTAAGAACAGAGGATTATATGATCACTTATCTAAAATGGTACGTCTAAGTTTGACAAAGGCATTTAAGAGTCAGGATTGCTAGTCGGATCCTAAAGTTATACTTACAACTATAGTTATTAGACTTATCCAAGTGGAAGACTGTTGGATAAGGTGTCTAAGGGGTCATTTGATAAGGCTTCTAACTAGGTCCAAATGTAAATTAGGTCCAAAAATTTTGATTTGGCAAGTTTGATTTGGCTTTTAAACTCATGGACTCGGTCCAAACCTTGGACTCGGTCTATGATATTCATCTGATTCAGTCCCTTCTCAAAATTTGAAGGAACGAGACAACTTGAGAAAAAGTGGACATTAACCATATTGTCGATATCCTCTATACGAATCTCTCCTCCTTCGATCATCACATCTCCAGGCTCCAACGATGTTTCTTCTGTATAGATCTACCAATTACATGTGCGACGATGCGCCCCACCTCCACCTACGCCGCCTTCGTCTGCCTTCGCCCGACGTCGTGCCTAATCTCAGATTGACCTCCTTCATGCCATAGGAACCCCCCGCCCCCCTTCTTGCTTGCACCATTGAACAATTCCTACGTCTTCCTCCGACTCGGGTGTATTGTTCTTTTTTTTCTTCCTGTTTCTATTAGTTTGTTGGACTGCTTATTCTTGTTCACATTCGCCAATACTCTGGTCGATCAAAAACTCTTTATTTACTCCAACTATCTAAATGTTCTATCACAAAATTGATTGTGTTTGTTCAGTTTTAATCGAATCTTGTTTTCTAAAGCTAGAACATCATTTGTTTATCATTTGAGTTTTTGAGTTGCTTTTGTGCCTAATCTTAGATTGACCTCTGTTAGGTGCATTTCATGCATTCATTTTGTAGTTTTAGTTCATAAAAGTGCATTGCATTTAGGTTTAAACTCATGCATTTTGCATATTTTTCGGGATTTTTCATGATGCAATTCCATTCACACATTTTTATGATATTTCAGGGACTTTTGAAGGTTGGATATTATTGGAGGAAGTTAAAAATAATTGGATACAAAGTTGCAGAAGTTTTGGAGCATTGAAGAGAGAGATAATGAAGAAATAAAGAATTTGGCTTCACAGGAGTTTACACGGCCGTGTAAATGATAGCTTATAATTTACACGGGCTGTGTAAACGTATATACAAGAGCATTCTACGTTACTTGTTTACACGGACGTGTAAATGGCACCCTTTAATTTACACGGGCCGTGTAAACGTCTCGACAGTTTTTAAAGAAGTTCTACTCTCATTTTAGGGGACAATCAGTTTAGTGGGAAGTTAGGTCGGATTTTGGGCAGAGAGAAGGCGATTTTCAGAGCTTTTGCAAGTAGATTAACACTTGGAAACACTTTAATTTCCTTTTTGTAAGTCAATTTGAAGTTTAAACTTGTTTGATTTGTAGTTCAACCTAGACATGTGTGGTTGATTTCATTATCATTTCCGAATCTGAATTCTTAAGTATGTGTTGTTAGGTTGTAACTTGAATTTGATTTGTGTTTAACATCTAGTAATCTTTGATTTGATCTTAATCATGTGTTTGGTTGGTTCTCTTTTTCACTTGATCAATGAATTAGGGTTCTAGTCAATCTAGTTAATCAAATTATGAAATTCGTATATGTTTTATGATTTGATGTTAGTAACACACACTTACTTGGTTGTAATTAGATCAAAATTTGTGCAATCAAAGATTAAATGCTTATATTCCCAAGCTTAAGAGGAATGTTAAACATTGTTGGTAATTGCTGCAAGAACTTAAAGTCATTTAATGATTTGATGAAAGAGCTTTTTTGAATTGAATCAATTAAATGAAGTTTTATTTCAAGAGCTTGTTTTGAATAAAATACTTTTGTCAATTTGGATATTAGAGTTTATTAATATCTAACTTACCAACCTAGATTGAACATGAGTTATAATCATATTACATCTTTCAACATAATACATGTATAAGAGTCAGAATCAGAAATGTACTTCTTTTACTGCGTTTGTTATCAATCTTTCTTATTTATGAAGTTTAATTCAAGTTCAAACACAATCCCCCATTTTAATATTATTTGTATTATGTGTGAAAATATGGCAAGATAAGAAGTCATGTATTCCTGTGGACCGACCCTGCTTACTCTATACTATCTTTAGTATTAGAAATACCAGTGATTTGAACTTTATTAATATTATTTTATCCAATTATTTGTTGGTTTGAAAGCCAAACAACCTCCTTCATTCCATAGGACCCCCCCCACCCCCTTTCTTGCTTGCGCCATTGAACAATTCCTACGTCTTCCTCCGACTTAGGTGCGTATTGTTCTTTTTTTTTCTTCATGTTTTTATTAGTTTGTTGGATTGCTTTTTCGTTGCTCATATTTGCCAATACTCTGGTTGATCAAAATTTCTTTGTTTACTCTAGCTATCTAAATGCTCTATCACAAAATTGAGTGTGTTTGTTCAATTTTAATCGAATCTTGTTTTGAAAACTACAACATCATTTGTTCATCATTTAAGTTTTTGAGTTGGTTTCTTGTGAAATTGTATATATGGTTTATAGATTGACTAACAGTTGTTTCAGATGTGTTGTTAACAATTATAATACCAGTAATAATGATTGTAGGGAGTTGGATGATATTGCCCCTGATGATATTGATCTTCTTTTTACTGTTTGTGGGAATGAAGTGAAAGGAAGGAAGATGGAAGCATGATCTTTGTGATGAGGCGAGAGTCTGGATTCAAAGAATGAATTGCAAAAGTTGATGCCTTTCGTGCTTCATAACCATGTTTTTTAATTTTTGTTTTTGTTCATATGATTTCATGTGGATGGTTTAGGATGAGATTCTAGAACGAAGAGGATCATATTGCAAAACATTATAGTTTTTCTCGAATGTGAAGTGATGATCTAAAATGGGACAAAATTGTAGGTTGTGGGTGGTTTAGGATGAGGTACTCTATTTTTTTTATTATTAAGTAAGTATGCATTTAAGAATAATATCAAGTGTTTTTTTTATTAAAGATTTAAAGTCGTTAATGCTTTTGTTAAGTGTTGTTTTGGATAAAATGGTTGGATATATTATTAGATCAATGAACAAAATTGATGTACTTTCTTGTAGTGCTTTTAAAAAATGTTATTTAAGGGTAATATAGTCATTTTGCGTAACCAGTCAAATGCAAAATCAAACAGCAAGTTTCAGTTAGAAGCTAACTTAGTCAGAACTTCTAACTCAGTCAGTTTCTAACCCAGTTAGCTTTAACCCAGTTAACAACTATCAAACGACCCCTTATTTATTTATTTTTTAGTTTTCATCTTACATTGAGGGGCACCAGAGGCGGAGCCAAAAATTTTAATACGGGGGTACAAACATAATCGAAATTTAAAATAATATTTGAACAATCAAAATATGGGTAAAAACATGAAGCCTCTTGAAATTGTATTTTTTTAACAAAAGTTGTTGAATGGATGGTGGAATACCGATCTCGTTATTGTCTCTAAACTCTCAGCAATTACTTCGATTAATTAGAAAAAAAAAAAAAAGTAGACAACAAGATTTAATATTTCGAGCTAGGGTGCAAGGTAGTTAGACTAACTTATATTTAGAAAATTAATATGTAACGTTTAATATATAAAATTTATTTTGGGGGTACAGTTGTACCCCAACGCCCCATCTAGCCCCGCCACTGAGGGGCACATTAGTCAAATTCAAGATATTAAGCGATTTTGATCATATTTACAACACTCATGATGATTTTTAATGGCATTTTAAAGAAAAAACCCTACTACAAAGAAACATATTTTGGTGGTTTCTTTTGTTATTTTTTCCCTACTTTCATTTTAAAACAATTATAATATCAAATATGTCTTGGTGATAAAACGTTAGTTGAATATATGAAACTATCATTGGTATCATTTTAGTCTTCATTGGCGTATAAAAAAGTATTTAAAGCCGGGGGAGTTAAAAAAGTAGGTTAATATATCAATTTGAATATTGTAATGCATAACTAGTCGTTGCAAAATGCTTCAAAAGCTATATGTTAAATTTGAAAATATATAATATTAGACTTTAGGTATGATGACTGGCTTACGTGAGTATGTGACAATGTGATAGGTGATGTGAATATATCCCCCTCCACATTATGTGAATTTTTGTGATGTAGACCATATATTATTCATCGAAAAAAAGTCATCACCCGATTATATATATATATATATATATATATATATATATATATATATATATATATATATATATATATATATATATATATATATATATATATATATATATATATATATATATATATATATATATATAAAAGCTTAGGTACCTAAGCTCATCAAACTACGTCATTTTGCATTAAATTTTCATTGCAATCATCCAAGGTTCTTAAACTTCATCCCTAAACTTGATTTACTTCAAAAAAGTTTGGAAATTCATCATTATATATCTCCTATATCCTTTCATTTGTAGCGGTAGGATATGAAGCTCATCAGGTGGTATTCGATAGAAAGACGTAATGTAAAAGAAAGATTTTGGTGAAAGTCCAAAGATTTTGGAAATAATCAAGTTATGGGGTTGAAGTTTAAGAACCTTAGACAATTACAATGTAAATATGATACAAACCGATGTAGTATTATGGAGTTAGGTACCTAAGCTTATATAAGGTTGTTAGGTATATTTACTTTACCCATATATATATATATATATATATATATATATATATATATTAGATGTTGAAGATATAATAGGTATTAATTACATCTTCATCATTTAATAAGCATTAATTACTTTCTTAAAATAACTAAAATGATTGGTCAAGAATCAATCATACAGACACACAATAGATAGTGAAAACATTTGAACATAACTCTCTCTCTCTCTCTCTCTCTCTCTATATATATATATATATATATATATATATATATATATATATATATATATATATATAGAGAGAGAGAGAGAGAGAGAGAGAAAGAGTTAGGTTCAAATGTTTTTACTATCTATTGTGTGTCTGTATAATTGATTCTGGACCAATATTTTAGTTATTTTAAGAAAGTAATTAATGCATATTAAATGTTGAAGATGTAATTAATATCTATTATATCTTCAACATGTAATATGCATTAATTACTTTCTTAAAATAACTAAAATGATTGGTCTAGAATCAGTCATACATGCACACAATAGATATTGAAAACAAAATAACCTAACCCTATATATATATATATATATATATATATATATATATATATATATATATATATATATATATATATATTTGAACCGCAAATATAAATATATACAAAACTAATTCTAAATTATTTCATCTATGTCCACAATGAGACTTAAACTCTCGACTTTATGGGAGGACAACACCGGATACCGCTGATGTGATTTAAATGTGAGGAATGATTTTGAGTATCACTATTTTAGTGTGATGGTGTGATGGATATACATATACCCCGTGACTTTATGGCCTAAAGGCTAGATATGAACACAAACGTTGTTTTTTAGTCCATCACCATTATTTGAATGGACAAACAACCCTAGCAAAGCCAAATTTGGGAAACAAAGATTGTTTTGGTTCATACATTCATTTATTTTCACGTTTTCAAGAGGCCCATTTTTCCCGAACCCTAAATATATTCGGATATTAGATGATCCCACAAGTGTGAGTGAGTTTGTAGGGTTATTTTTGACTTACAATGAAATTTAGGGTCTAAATGTGAAAGGTCCAATAAAAGGTCAAAAATTTATCGAGCAAGCGAGTTGCCTTGCATTTGGTATTGATACGGTAAAACACATGAATTATTTTTTACACGCAATGACGCAAACCAACGATTTATAAACTTCCCAACATGCCAAAAGTATAGAAGTTAGAAGGGTAAAATAGTAAAATACCAAATTTAATAAATAACATTAGAAAACAAAAGAAAAAAAAAAACGGTAAACGGGCCGATATTAAGCTCTAAAAGCCCAAAGTAATTCCAAAAAACACATCTATGAAATATGAACTATCGAATTCATACAAGACGAGCTTATGTGGTGAAATATTCATATTTTTGAGTTTTGTTCACTGAAAATTAAGATCATATGCTTTGACACCATTAACCCCAAAAATCCCAAAATGTTTCTCGAATTCATTCCCCTTTTTTTCATCTTCATCAAACAAGTCAAACAAGAAAACCTCCACACCGATCCCAGGCCTTTTGGGTGTACCAACGTTATCCAAACCCCTTTTCACAACATTCCCATTGTAACACAATGCATTCTCCCCGCTCGCCGCTTCTCCGCCCGCGGTCGGCCACCCTGTCTCCGTCACCACCACCGGGATCTCACCATACCCTTCTCTCTCCATCGCGTATATGAACGCATCAACCGTCTGATCAAACAAATTATCGTAAACCAGATCCTGGTCATGCAATGAATTCCCAGGTCTGAATAAAGCAGAGTCTAACGACACGAATTCCCGGTTGTTTATGTAACTAAAGTAAGGGTACACGTTCACCATTAATGGCGATGATGTGTCGTGGAGGAATTGAAGGAGTCGGTTTAAATCTGGTAAGATATTCGCGTCGAAATATGAAGATGATGGAGGGTAGGAGTTTGAGAGAATCGAAGCTGCTTGTGCTGATGAGATTTTAATCTTTTCCGATAGGCCGATAGATTTTAAAGCTTCGTAAATGTTTGAAATGGCGGGGAGCACGTGGGGTGTGTAAAATGGGTCTTTTAGAAATACTTCGTTTCCGACGACTATGTACCGGATTTGATCGGCTGGGACGTGGGCGAAGATATTGGATTGAAGCCATTCCTGAGCGGCGGTGGCGGTGCTGGTGGCGATGGAAGGGAGTTCTTCGTTGGGGACTCCGATAGTGAGTTGGATTCCGGTGCCGGAAAACGGCTTTAGTGACTCCGGGTCAGGGTTGAATAGTCGAACGCTTGAGATACCATTGGTTTTGATGAGATTCACGGCGTCTGAGGGCGGTGGAAGGTTGTTGGCGACGCGACCGTAGCAGATTCCGATAGGGGCAGCAGCTGTGCAAAGAAACCACGGAAATTAGGAAATCAATCTATCCCATGCTGTAATGAGTTGTACATTGTGCATGCACAAGTTGTACAGATGTCAGACTTGCTTCTCTTCTACATTCCGATAAGATATAGAAATGAAATGACAAATTTACCCTTAGTTATTTATAAGTAACCTATAATAATAAAAAGTTTACTTATGAATTTGGATGTTTTTATTGCTAAAAGAAACATAAATGGACTATGTTATATAATTAAAAAACAATGCACTATTAAACAAAATCTCAAGATATTTACCTGATAGTTGAAAGAGAAACCCAAATGTTTGTAAGCAGATGGAAAGTTGGAGTATATTTTTTGTGTCATGTTTCATTTTTAGGATAGGAGTGTGATGTTGCTTAATAATGGTTGTATATATAGGTGTTTATATCATATTATAAAAATGGGTTCATGTTGATCAAATTGATTAATAACTTAATGAATAGAAATAATAATATTTTTATTTAGAGGATTAAGCACATACAACAAGAATGTACTTTGGTTACTTTTATTATAAGGTAAGTTCGTCTCATGATTAGACTTTTGATCGGTTTTGTTCAAAGAAAGATATTAGAATTTATTTAACTATCAAGTTTTGATACGATACTATAATTAAGATAAATAAATTATTATTAATGGAGGATAAATGAAAATTTGTTTTTAGTTTAGATTGTGTGAAATAAGGAATGATATAAGTTACGTTGGTAAATATGCATTTAATTGTTATGTCCAAATAAATCAATGTTTTGGAAACAACAAGAAGGTTTATATAGTTAATGATCACAATATTCGAATGGGAACTCTTAAGCATAACATTGTTATGGTTTGGTTGGTTTTAGTTGGAAAAGGTTTGTGCAACTCGAATTAATAAGAAAATACATCTATTACTAATATATATCGGTATTTCATTTTTAGAGAGAAAGACAAAATGACGAATATAAAAATCAGTTAATCATTGGATGAATATGTTTTTTTTACTGGTTAGTAAACTAAATAATCATAATTTATCACAACACCGAAACAATTACTAGTTTCATCTTTTACAATTTGAGATAGTATAACCATTACATCAATATCTCGGTTTAACATAACCAATTATCTTATTTAATTTTCTAATATTATATAATTACATTTAGAGAAATTTAATTACCTTCTACCTTTTATTCCTACAATTATTCATACTCACTAAAATTATGACAAATCACCATTCAATTTAATTCAATGTTTTAAAAACCGGTTTTTTAATTGAACCGGTCGGGTGACATTTTCCGGTTCAACCGGATGGTCAAACCGGTTCTATATTTTTATATGTTTTTAATTATCTTGCATGCATTGATTACAAAACTTGTCATTTTTTTAGTATTACAAACGTAAATAGAATCCAACATATAAAAACAATAATTACAGAAGTCAAAATCAAACAAAGAAGCCCAAAACAAACACAAAAATCAAAGAATGTCCGGTTCAACCCGGTCAGTAAATCATTATAAAACCGGTCCAAATCGAACTGTCCTCACCTCCGGTTCCCGGTTCGATTGGTTGGAATCGGTTTTTAAAATACTGATTTAATTTTAGTCTTAATGAGTTAGTTAAAAAAATATGGAATGATGACATTTGTCATAATTTTATTGGGTAGAACATTTGTAGGTATAAAAAATAAAAAACAATTTAATTTCTCATTTATTTAAAGTGTTAAGGTAATAATAAAATGTTGAGTTATTGGGTTATTTTATATGTGTTAGGTTAACTGTTTTGTTTATAGTTATTTTTTCTTTGTATTGTATTAATCTTTTACTTTCATATAAAACTCTAGTCTTTTTTCATGTCTCTCTTTATTTGTTCATATGATATCATAACTCAAGTTATTTGATTATTTCCTTTTGATCTGATAATTGTGGAGAACGGTGTAGTGGATTTTAGTTGTAGGGATTAAATGATGTTCTGGTAAATTTTTATCTTTTCTTTGTTCGTTTGTTGTTAGTTTTTTTTATTATTTATTTATTTGTTATTGTTTGAATTTCTGGATTGTTGATTGTTGTTTGCTTTTTGTTTGTCTTCTTCTTTGTATTCCGTAGTTGTTTATGTTTGGTTTGATTGTTGTTAATATGGCTCCCAAAGACGAATCTATTTAGTCTATTAGCACCCAACTAGATGACAGTTATTATGCTTATTGGAGTTATGTAATGAAGAATTTTCTGAAGAGTAAACAAATGTAGGGTATTGTTACATGTGTCAAAGGGGAAGCCAAATGATAAGAAAGCTGCTAGTTATGCAACATTACTTGATGCTTGGGAAACTGATAATTCTAAGATTATCACTTTGATTAATAATTCCGTGGTATTGTCAATTGGTACCTAATTGACACAATATGATCCAACACAAGAAGTTTGGGATCACATGGAAATAATGTACACTTAGTCTAACTTTGCTAAATAGTATCAATTAGAGAATGATATCCGAGCCCTCTAGCATAATATTATGAGTGTTGAAGATTTTTATTTTGTTATGCATGATCTATGGGATAAGTTAGTTCTCACATAGTTTATTGAATTGAAAGGCTCCTGACCCTATATAGTGATTAGGGAATAACAACGTTTTGTGGAGTTTTTTATGGCATTACGTTATGATTTTAAAGGCCTACATGGAACAATCTCCATAGTACCCCTCTCATCATAATTGATTTAATTGTTCATGGGCTGATTGCAGAAGAAACACATGTTAAAACTCATATCACCAAAGGGTTTAATTTAACGTTCCAATTTCTCAACATTTGTTTTTAATTTTTAATTCAGATCAAAGAAGCCATTGTGTTAAAGTAACATCATAAAAACCATTTGTTCCAAAAGTTTACATTCTAAAACCAAAGTATAATCATTATTGCAGAATCACAAAATATGAAGCTGCCGATGTGTGTACAGTTATGCATTCGCCCTCCCACGATCATCTGAAGTCCCAGAAACATTTAATCCACAACTGTAAGCCAAAACTTAGCGAGTTCCCAAAAATGTCACACACCACAATACATATACAAGCATACACACATTGGCCTACAGTCCATCACTGGTTTACCCCTCTCGCCTATAGCATAAAGCTGGTTCGCCCCTGGCCTTCAACATAACGTTGGCCCACCCGAGTATCTTGGCATACCGTACAAAGTATGACTGCCCTAAACTCACCAGAAGATATGTCGATATATGTAACAAACAGACAAACAAACAATCTAACAACACACCCAATTGTCTAAACTAATCTACCAATCTAACAACTTAATACAACATGTTCACATCATACATAGGGATACTACTACACTCTACGCTACAACTGGCAGATCACCAAATGAATGCATAGTTGTATGTAATCATAGATAGGATAGACACTGGAATAAATGATCATAATCTAATGCTACAACCAAACAAGGAACATGCAATAAATCATAGATCAAGAGTTCTTAGGCTATCTTACATGAATACATACAACTCCTATGTCATTCACTACGACGATCACCAATCCTATCGATACCCTAACCAACATACCATTATTCGTCTATATCTTATCATGCAAAGATATACACTGTAACACATAATATATTGAAGAAACTCACCTAGGCTAAGCAACAAAAGCTCAACAACAACCTCAACAACAAAAAAACTAACGCAAGCTACCTAATGCCAAACTGAAACCAACGATTAGTCAAATACCCAATTCTACTAGAGTTTGACCAAAAGTCAAACTAGTCAAAAGTCAATGATCAACCTTCCCGAACCACCATGTGTTGACCAGCCCGTGGCCGCACCATGGTTGCTAGATGACCAGATAGTTGCAAGACTACTCGATCCAACGTGTAGTGGTAAGGCATTCGCCACGTCGCGATTACGTTTAAACAACTTACTCTATTAAGCACTTAATCCTTAACGTCCAATGCTTAAAAGCTCAGATCTAAAGCTCTTAGGGGACTTAATGGACAAAGTTCCTGACTTTATCCATTACACCACCAATCCAAGTCCCAAACTTAAGTCTGACTCCATTAAGAGCTCATAATGACCAAAACTTGTGCACGATTCAAAGGGAACCAAGACTTAGCAGTTTTTCCATCAGATCTAGTCCATGAATGGTGATCAATCAAGTCCAAGGTTCTAGAGTTGCTCAAAACTCCAAGTACATTCTTCTAAAGGACTCAAAAGGACTCTAAAGCATGAAATGGAAATTATAAATAATAAAGGTGGAAGCTTTATACCTTCCAAAGCTCCACAATGTGTAGGAGATGCAAGATATGGAGTCCCAAATACCTTCTTCAAGCAACAAGATCGCCACTCCTCCTTCTAAGTTCACTTCCAAGCTGGAAACACCCAAAACACACACTTAAGCATAAAGAACACTCATACACACTTTAGGGTTTCATTATAGGGAATGAAGGCTGGAAATGAGAGCAAACGCTAATCATAAGGTTGCTTAAATAGGGCCTAAGGCTCGAGACCTAGGGTTTTGAACCCAACCGCCACCGCGTTGTGGCCACACCTTGACCACGTCGTGGCCACTTAAATGACGCGTCCGATTAAATGAAGTGACCATATCATAGTAATTCACCATCATCACGCTGCAGTTAGTTAAACTCCCCAAAATTTTCTAAGATTTAAAATAATTAACCCAACAGAATTATACCCGAAAAACGGATGATACAGTTCTCCCGCGCTTAAACAAGATTTCATTCTCGAAATCCGCCTAAGGATAACATCTCACGCAATGCATACCGTTCCAAAAAGGTGTAAATCCAAACCCACATGTCATTCCATCAAAGCTTACCACCCGAAGTCTTTTCTAAATACCCTTGCTCCACAATCCAGAAGACCATAACTTAACACTTTCAGAAATACCCTAACTCTTGGGGGTGCTTCGGGAATCACCAAACCCTGAAAATCATGGAGAACATCCATATTCATCCATTTGAGTAACCCATTCATGCACCTAACATGGTTTCCCCAAGTCCATACACAACCATACTCGAGAAAATCTTTTGGTCCTACAAACTGGCATTGGGTTTATTTTATACTGACTTTTTTGTCTAGCTTTTTAGCTTGATTAACCTTAGATAATTTAATTATTTTCTATTTACAAACCATTTTTTTCTCATGTCTGTTACTTGTTCACATAAAGTTCATGTCTAAACATTCTAAATTGTTTGAATGGATATATGTTAAAAGCCCCCAATAACATGCACCAGTCATACTATCAATATGAAAATTGTAAATTATAATTTCTTGTATGAAGCATGCTTATACAGCTTTAAACTTGAAAGTTGAGATCATTATTACAAATTATTATTAGAAAAACATTTAGTAATTTTTGTTACCTTGATACCAACTATTTAGTCAAATAGGTTCATAATCCCCAAATACATCATCGCACACATTTAATTTAATAAATAAAAAAATCGATACATTAGCAAACATTCAAAGTTATGCCTCTCCTTAATAATTAATAAAGAATATATAAAGGCATAAACTAGCCATAAACTTTCGAACCCAAAACTTTCACGGAGTCGGTTCTCGACAATGTTGATTCTTAAGATGTTACAAGTTTTGAAATTTGAAGGTCGGTTCTCGAATTTCTATTATTTGCCCTGCCCAAGAACCCCGCATAAAGTAATATTTCTAACTACAATATTTTTATATTTTATTTTATCGAAGGCGATAAAATAAATATTTCTATTAAGAGTTATCGATTCCAATAACCATACAAATTATATAAGGTATTACATGATTTTTTGAAATCGTTTTTGTTTTTGAAATACAAAAATTGAGGAATTACTAGGAAATTTTAGGTACGGTTTAAAAAATTTACATGGGTAGTTATAAAATCTCATAAAAAAAGTAGTTCAAATATCTAACAAAAAAATAGCTAGAAAATCTTTGCAATAACTACTTCGAAAGTTTTATAGAAAAGAATCATTTCGAAAAAGACGAACCATTTTGAAATTTTTTTAAGGAAAGAAACATCTTGAAAATTTTAAAACATTTCGAAAAAATAATATGAAAAATAAAACTCATTATAAAAATGTGTCAATACGATACTATAACATAGTATGTTATTATCAGTGACGAGTTTAGAATGAAAAACCATATAGTTCACTAAAAGTCCGATTGGTTTAAAAAATGGCTTCAATCGAGTCGGTTCACCAAAAAAAAAATGTTTTAGTATGTATAAAAATTGTAGTTGAAATGACCGATCCCGAAATGGTTTTCCTTAATTTTTTTACTAAAAGCAACATATATTTACTTGGATTTAGTCGGTCTAAACCAGACATCAACATGCTTATGTTATACAAATGTGAAAGAAGAAACATTTATTTATAATATAAAACTCCTTAATCATTGTTTTCTTAGAGTTAATACGGAACTACTTAATCTTAGTTATGACATGCATTTTATTGTCTTTAATTTATATATTTTTTCCTTCATTTTCTTTTACCAAACACATTAAGATAGGTCTTTCAAAATACTTAAGGTAGGTCCTAAATGGTTTTTGTATATGACTTCTCATAAACCTTTTAAATTTGGGTGGGTCAAGTGACTCACCTTCCCATAACATAGTCTCGTCACTGGCTATTATTGAATGTTTTCGTCCAAATCAAATGTTAGGATAACAGTCGTTGTTGGTTTAGGGGTGTGAATTTGCTTTACCCTTACTCTTACATTTACTACTTATCATCGACTTTAATGATTGAGTCGATAAGAGCTTGCCAGTTTAGGTGATTCACGAGTATGTCCTAATTGTTACCTTTTTAGGTTCATCCTATTCAGAGCGTCTGGTAAATGATTAATCGTCTCACGATTCGTACTATTATACCTCTTGTGGAGAAACATTGGTCAATCCAAGAGTAACAATGCAATTAAAATAAGAAATTATAACTAACAATCGTATAACCACAAGCTAACATGTATATTGTCATGTATATTGTCATTGCCTACATATACAAATGTTTTCTTGTAAAGAAACGTTAACATCTGTATAGTAGTCATGTTCAATTTTTTATTTTTAAATTAGTAACATCTTCAATGTTAGACTTCATCCTTTCTCTGGTATTTTGTTATCATCCTATGAGGTGATTTCATGTTGAATTTTTACAGCAACATATATACAAGACCCAATACCTTAAAAAAAACATTATGTTAAATACTACATGGTATTTACCTTCCTTATTTCTCCGTCTGAAATACTGTTGTTGCACAGATTGCTGGAAAAATACACAAGTATGTTATTGGTAGTTTTTGCTTAGTTGTACACAATAAGTTCATCCATCCCATCTTGTTTAAAGTCATAAAGTCATATCAAACCCATGGAAAGCAATATCTTGCCTATTTTTTTGTGTCCAATACGGTTAGTCCAATCACATATTATAAATTTCAGTAAACCGCACAATGAAAAGTAAGTATACCATGGTGTTCTTGGGTGCAGTTTCTTGTCTTAATCGGTAAACCGCACAATGAAAAGTAAATATACCATGTTGCCTAAGAAATTATAAATTTCACGAGACATTGTATCTAGCCGTGCCAATTCCTAATTTTTTATCCTCATACGAAATTGAAAACTTTTCTTTGATTTAATTTTTTGTAAATTTTTGGTGATCATATAAAAACAAATTTTACATGATTTTGCAATGGGCGGTTAATTCTGTATAAAAGGTTAAAAAAAAAGGCTACCAATACTTAAATTTTAACTACGATCAAGATCTATATTATCAGGATTAATCACAAAAAATATCATATATTTTTTTATATGACCAATTATTTCGCAATTGATAATTGCAAAAACACCGTTCTTATGCCAAAAGAATTGTTAATGAATGCGTTTCACACAAAGATGGTCAAATAACCTCCAAGCAATGGGCTTGACCCATATGCAATTTTAGGCCCAAAATTGTTCGACTCTATCTATATAAGTACATATAAATCTCAATATAATTTTACCAAGCCATGCAATTAATACGGTTATTCTAATCGGTGTTAACCATAAAATTGATGATTATTCTAGTCGTGTGAATCATGTTGGTGATTTTAGTGTTACCATGTCATTTTATATAAATGAAGCTAATATGTGAGCTAAGAGGCTTCATAATTTGTACTCTAATATATGTACAAGTTTGTGCGGAGTGCACACATATATACGATCAAATTAGAAGTCGGTTCGACGAAAAGTCGGAAGTCCGGGGTTTCCAAAGGTATGACGCCCCTTTGGAGGGGTCTAGGGGCAGCACCCCTATTGGGGTCCAAGGGGCAACCCATGACAGCCCACCCTAAGAGAAATCATAATCTCAGTTATTATGTAAACGACTTTTCTCTTTGAGAAGATATACACGAAATTCTTAAGCTCTCGTTTTCATCAAACAAACACAACATCTTTCTAGGAAATTGGTTTACGACTTCTGTTCCTAGAATCGTAAGTATCATCTTGGATTATCCTAGACTGAATTTTTTGCAACCCAGACATAGGGTAGAAATATCAGTTCGGAAAGTGATCACACGATTCAAGTGGTATCAAGATCTTCACTACAAACCCTATTTTATAACAAATCATATAATATATGTATGTTTTTATTTTAATTGCATCTTATACTTTGTGTTTGTTGATTGAAAACATAAAAGTTCGTTGATATATTCCAAAATAATGTTGACCAGAAAAAATGGTAATAAAATAGATTCACTTTTTGAGCTACCTACGTGAACCTGTTTTAGGGCCAATACATGCGAGGTCAGTGCGAACTAGCACTGTTTTGGGTGTGTCCGAGATTTGAACATTGGACCTTCATTGTGGAATGTGACACCTCAACCACGAGACTTCCATAACTCTCACTGAACATGAATATGATCATTTTTATCTAATGTTTGGAGAGAAACATCTTTGGTAAAATGGCAACAAATCACGAAATTATTTTGCAGTTTTGATGCTCGGCTACTTCCATAACTTAGCGGTTTTGTCTTTGCCATGTTATGGAGCATATGGTTCAGTAGGAGTTACCTAGCAGTTTTGTATTATGATATGGTACTTTATAATGTAATTAATTATAAAGCTTCTACATAATAGTGATATTTTCCCATAATACAAGAGCAAAATACCATATCTTTAAAACAAAAAATTAATTCCCAAAGATTCTTCCTTTTCTTTTGTTAAAAGCAAAGAATGATTCCAAGATGATCATCTTTGCTTCAAATATATCTCCCAGTCTTCTTTAACCTTTCTTGCTTTTACAAAACATATCAAACCATTATTAGAATATTATAACTTTTTTTATGTTGTATTGATTAGTAAAAAAAAGAACAATCAATTTTGTATTCATAACGTAAAAATATCATGAGCTTATGTCACCACTCACCACTCACCCTCACCAGTAACATTATCAATTTGGAGGTTTTTACTTTCCGTTTTATTATATTAATGAGATCTGTAAAACTAGTTACCTTTAGTAATTTTATTTTAAAAATAAACAATTCCAACTTATATGTTTAATGGATTTAGCCACAAGCATCAAGTGTAATTTTTGATTATTTAATAATCAATACGTCATGTTGTATTAGATGTAGCCATGTAGGCCATATGGCCCAATCGGATTGTTTTGTTGGACGTCGCCACGTTGGTTGGTTTTGAACTTTTGGGCTTTAGTTAAATCATAATCTCATTATTTATATAATATTTTTTTAGCATGACTTATAATTTTTTATAATATAAATTATTATAGGAAATCTAGGATAAAGTCTTAATATTTTGAGTTAGTTACGGTTTATTCCAACATTTATATTTCAAACAGAAAAGTCTTGATTATCTAATTTTATGCGATAATTAGACATTTTCTATGAAAAAAACAATAAGGATTATTTCATTAAATTCGGCATAATATAAAATATCAAGACTTTTCAATTTAAAAAATAAAAGTTAGGATTAAACTGTAAATTAATCTAAAATATTAAGATTATATTAGAGATTTCCCATTAATATGTATACAAATCAATTTCCATTATCAATAAGTTATTGGTCGTTACAAAAGTTTTACTACACGTCATTTCAAATAAATTAATACGGATTATAAGGTGATATAATTTTATTTATTATCTCTTAATTAATAATTTATTTAAAATAATTGGTTAATAATTTTGAGTTTTTACTATAAAAGTTTAATTAATTTTGTAACTGTGATTTTTACGGGTTATAAACCAGTAAATTATATAAAAAAAAAAATCCTTATTTAAGATTCTATTGACAAGATACTATAAATAAAAAAAAGCATTATCTATAAAAGACAAAATTGCAAAAATGGTCCCTGTTATATGCATTTTTTTTTTTGGGTTTTAGTCCAAACCCCGACTTTTTTGGCTTCGTGGTCCTTTTGAGCTAGTTTGCTTGTGATTTTGGTCCCTCGGAAAATTGAAAAGATTAAAATGCCCTTTCTGATATATTTTTTTTATGCTTTTCATTTTAATTTAAAGGAAAAAGAAAATAATTAATTAATTTGGGCTCCTCTCTCTCTCTCACACACACACAAAAACGTAGATATCATCTCTCTTACCCATACATCTTTCCCTCCCTCTTTTCTCCCCAAACTCAAATACCTAAAATCACTAGACCAACATGAATCTAGTAATCATCTTCAAGATTGAGGAACTTTCGAATTCAAGGGAGGAAAAACAAGAAGGGATGGTACTTACTCTCTCCCTAATCTGATGATTTCTTCTCTCGCAACCACCCTTCTCTTTACTTCGCTACTCTCTCATATATGGACAACAAACAACCTATCACATTCGATCTACTTCTGTTACGGGAGATTCTATCACCAGAAAGAGATCACGAAGATGATGACATGCCTTATTCTTCCTCGTTACTCTGATCTGCAGATGGGCTCACAAACAAGCGAGAACAGGGGATGAGCTAGTGATAATCGGTAGCTGATGATGGTGTCGTTAGGAGCTAATAATGAAGATGATGGGGAAATCGAGTTCCAGGTTCTATAAATCAATGTTTCAATCAATAATGTACTTATGGCAATTCCATTTCCTTTCAAAAAAATTTAAAAGAGATTCTATTAGGAAAAAATGTGAATCTGGGTTATCTTGTACATATTACAATGGCTAAAGTACAAACATCATAAACTTGTGCCCATTGACTCTATAGGTGTAATTTTTAATATTCAAAGTGTTGTTGTAAAGCTTTCATACACGAAACTGGTTCTATGCTTGATATAATGGTTGGTAAGCATCGACTTATAATATTAAGTTCAAGATCTGGGCTAATTTTGGTGTTTAGTATTGTATGAGGTTTGAAGAACATCATTTGAGTTTCCAATAAACAAAAAAGGGAAGAGTGAATGTTACAGTCTGAACCTTGATTGATGAGAGAGAGAGAGAGGGGGAGAGAAAAGAGAGAGAGAGAGAGAGAGAGAGGGGGGGGGGGAGGTGGGCCCCTTCTTATTTTTCTAATTATTAAAATAAATAAATTAGTGTTAAATTTAAGAAGAAATGAAAGAAAAATAAAAAATAAATACTTCAAGGGTATTACAGTCATTTCACTATTCAGAGGGACCAAAAACACAACGAATCATAAGACATTCAGGCTTTATCTTATCTCATTCCACTCTAAAAAAGAAAACTATAAATATTCATGAGTTTTATGCATTCAAATTTATAATATAAAATCGATAATCTTTTAAATACAATATCAAATATGATGGATACATGTGTGCTTATGCCTAGTCTATATTCAAAATAAATACGCCTATAATGAAATTTTTATATCATATTTATAACATCATAAGATCTAACAAAAACCAGAGATCAAAAAAAAAAACTAATAAAAATATCTATTGTGTCACTTTGAGACGATAAAACAAATTAATTAGTTTTGTAACGTCATATACAAATATACAAGACAAATCATATATTTCAATTGATCAAAATAAATAAATCTAATCATATCATCCTATATTATAAAGGAAACATTTTTTTTTTCTTTCACCACATTCATTTAAAACTTTCATTTATTTTTTCTTTCACCACATTCATTTAAAATCAGATGACTTTTCAATTTCTTTTTTAATAATAATTATAAGTTGGTTAATAATGTTAAATAAATATCAAATCTAAAGTGTAATCACATATAAACTAAATTTCAATATTAAAATAATATATTTACTTCTACTTATTAAGAGAATTTGTTTAACTTTTAACATATTATACTTAATTTATTAGTTTTAATATATTGTTGGATGTAAACCATTATCATTTTAAATATATAATTTTGGAATAATTTGTATAAAATACTTATATTATTAATTTGAATATAACATTACAGGGTTACCTTAAATATAAATTTTAGTTTAACTTAAAGAACCCAAAGAATATTTTGTAAATAGTTAAAAGTGATTAATTGTAGTGTTTTCTAATAATAATTATAAATTAGTTAATAAGGTTAAATAAATATCAAACCTAAAGTGTAATCATAAATATATTAAATTTCAATTTTAAAATAATATCTTATTAAAGATTTATATATATCACATTAAGCAAATAACAATGTTTGATGTTATAATAGATGTTTGATGCTTATATTATTAACTTTAAAATCAAAAAAATCAAAAATAACTCTATATAAATGATTGTATTGTTACCTTTAAAATAAAATAAAAAACGTTTGATGTTTTAAATAATTATAATGATAAAAAGTCAAACATTAAGCAAATATATTTTAAAAACTTAATTAACAGTAACAACAACTATAAATAACATTAAACCATATATTATATTTAATTTTATTCATGTATAACCCGCGGTTAAAAGTCATTCAAACGATTGAGATTATGTAGTTATAATAGATGTATATATAATCATATAATTCAAAATAATAAATACATTATATCAATTTAGTATACGAATTATTATATCAAATTTAACAACAATGTTATTGCTATATTAAAAAACACATATATTTGTAAAGATTTCAACTACATAGGTGTTTTTACGCAACGCGCGGGCATTCGCCTAGTACATATAATAAATCTAACAGTTAAATCAAAATAAATAAATCTAATCCCTATTCTAATAAAAAGAATAATTTTATTCTTATTTTGACACGTGTCATTCTATCAAGCCTCCTAATTAATACATATGTTATTTTCTTTTTGCAATGTGTCACCTTATTATGTCTTCTAATTAATACATGCCACCTGTCAACCTATTGATTCTTAATTTTGAAATTTCAAAATTTAAATTTTCCACTCTAATTACATTAAATTAATAACATTATAATAAAAATTAAAATAAAATTAATACAAATTATAAATTGATATAATTTCACATATTTCCTTAAATCGATGATTATAATTTTATATAACTAAAAGAATTTCCTAATTAATAATTTATTTAATAACTGATTAATAATTTTGAGTTTTTATTACAAAAGTTCAATTAATTTTGTAACCGTGATTTTCACGGGTTATAAACTAGTACATATAATAATCAATATCAATCATATTATGGTCTTAAAATATGCATTTTTATGCCTAACTAGATAATGACCCGCGTTAAACACGGTCAATAATTAAATACATATCACATTAATAAGTGGCTTTGTCTTATCTTGAATTTTAATAAAAAAATGTTAGTTAGATTCATTTTTATAGTTTTTGAACCGAACTTATTAGATAAGAATATTTAATATTTATATTAGAGCAATTTGTTTTTTTAATACAATAATTTTTAACATAAATGATCTATGTGATCTTTGCTTTATCACAACATAACACGACTTCTTGATTAAAACATGTTGTGTAGTAACTTTATGAATTGACTATGTTTTGTGTATCAACCCCCATGGAGGCTCATATAGCTATTTTCATATTTGTCATGTAAAACCAAAAGCAACAATAAGTTTTTACATGTACCAGCAACATTAAATTATGCAAAGAAATTCGATAAACATTACAGATAAAGTGAGTTGTCATAACCATAAAAATCAAATTCAGTCATTGTAACTTGGTCGATTTCAAAGTATTTTTTCCATATAAAATTAAAATATGATTTTTCAGGCTACACCCAATCACATATACATATCTTCCGATCAAATAAATTATTACAAAAAATGTTATTAACAAAAATATAATATTAGTTTCATAATTTGCTAAAGGTTAACACTAATAAATAATAATGGACTTTCACAAATCTTGCATTTTAGTCACTACATCCAACTAACAAATGAAATTCGGTTTAGAGGATTGATTCAAGAAGTGAATCCATGACTTTTTCTAGCTGAATTTTGAGAAATGTTAAGACCTACTAAGATATGAGAAAATGATATGTGAGGCTATAATTGGTTTCTATAGGGCAATACATATTCAAAATCGTTAGCACATATCTTTCCTACCTGCTTCAATTATCAAATTTAGATCAAACTTATCAAAATCAAATTATATATAAAAAACAGATATGTAACCTAAAAATCAAACAACATATTTTTCGTTGAAATAAATATCATAATTCTACAATTTACCCTTTATATATTATTCTTAAATTATATATTACCTTTTCAACTTTAATGGTCACTCACACTCTTTCTGTCTAATTGTTGTGACACACATCTATAACGAAAATAAAAGAAAGAGCTACAGAGAAGAATGTTAACAGAGTGATACTTCATTGAAAACGTAGCAAGATTCTTCATAAGGCCGCTAGGATTCTTCTATAGACCGTTAGAAGGTCTATATAGTGACAACCGGTGTAACATCCATGAGAACGCACCATTTAAAATAACAGTTTTGATTAATGTAAATGTAAAAATCATTTAGAATGCTTACCAGTTTTGATTGTTTCCACTTGAATGTGAACATTAACATTCTTGTAGAGAAATGAACCTTCAAATGAACCATACATAGCCAAATCAACAAACATAACAACACAAAAAGAAGCCTAACTTGGCATATAACCAAATTTCCAACAGATTTCAAAATTTTTAAGGTTTTGCTGAACAATTTTTTCAATTTATCTTAATTTTATTTTATTACAACCTTATATGAGTAATCAAGAAACTAAATCAAGTGAAAGAAGTAATTATTCATTTAAATCCAGTAAAAAAATTATAATATTGTGAAATTGCATATAATTTACATGTTTGCTTATTGTCTTGGAGATACCCGACCACTTGGATATGTACTATTATTTGATTAATTAGTGCATAAACTACATTATAAAATATAAAATCTAACGATTGTTCAAATTCAATTACACTTGATTTAACAATAGAAAAATGGATAAATTTATAATCATAAAAGTATGCTTAATTCAACAAATTTGTTATCAAAATTAATAGAAAACTGAGTTTCTTGAAGAAACAAGTCAAATACACAAAAACGAATAAAAAAACAAAAAACATTTGAAGATCATGTCAGAAATGTATGAACAATAAGATCTTTTTGGCACTTTTCAATATAGACATGATTAATCTTTTCTCGTCTTCAAGATGATAAGTACAAGTGAGTAGAGAAAAGAAATTTATAATCATAAAAATATGCTTAATTCAAAATATTTGTTATCAAAGTTACAGGAAAGTATTTTTGTCGAAATAATCAATTATTAAGTATGTATGATATTACAACTAAGGGATTTTGAGTTTTGCATCATCCTCAAGCTTCAATAAAAAAATCAACTAATGCTCATCACTTTCAAGTAAAAATCTCTGCAATTTAAACTTAATTATAGTAAATCTAATCAATAACGTTACAGAAAAAGGTAAGTTTAAGAATAATTACATAAAGTTATTGAGTTAGATAGTTGGAAATCGAGCAATTGTAATTTAACATGTATGAGACCGATTATTATATTCAAAATTAGAAGTATTTACTATATTAATAGGAATTAAATACAAGGTGATTGTTTTGCCCTTGATGAATTTTGGTACCATCGATGTACGCTCAGAAAGAAATAGAATAATTAAAAAGATATATCACGTTGATTTGCAAACATATATGATGGTTACTTCATAAGTTATGGCTTTAAATTTGGGGAGGAATTTAATTTTAATTTAGGGATAACATAAATTGGTGAAGCTTTGAGCGGAAACATTGATGGACAACGTGTTTGACAAAACATTGGTCAAGATGACATAAACAATTTGATATAAGGGTGGAAAAGGTATAAGTGAAACACAATAAAAATATGTATTGCTTTTGATGATGAAATAAAGTCTCTTTTTGACATAGAATTCAATCTTCTATTTTGTATATGTAAATGTCTTACACTTGGGTTGCGGTGACTTAGTAAGACATGTGGAAGATATGGTGGATAACCTATTGACCCATGTTCAAATCATGGCACTACTCAGTCTTTGTGGCTATGAAGGTTCGCCTGCAATGACTCCGTGTCATGAGCCATAGTCTCATGTTCGCAGTGGGGGTTTGGTCGGTGCGTGAAAGTTGGCCCGGAAACCATCATTAGGGAAGTTCCCTTTCCAAAAAAAAATATAAAAGTCTTAGTCTTTGCCTCTCTCTAGCATCATTATAATGATTTTTATTATTTAAATTTGTAATTGTAGATAACATTAATATCTAAAAAAATAATAATATTTCAATGGTAAATGGTTACTAATAAAATTTTCAATTCACAAGGAATTGTAAATAATTGTTTTATAACGGTTAAAAGATTTATAAAAGTATAATTTCATAAAAAGTTGTAGTTTGCTAATCTTTATATTGAAGTTGTAATGAATAACATTGTAACAATACTTACAAATTCACATTCAAACGAAATAATTCAAACGAAATAATTCAAACGAAATAATAGAGTAAAAAATGATTAAAACTCTAAATTCATGAGTTTAAACCCAAAAGGTAAATAGATGAATAATTTAACATTTCATAAAACCCAAAATGTATTTAAATGATCAAAATTCTAACCCAAAAAACGAATAGTATGAAAAAAGTAATTAAAAAACAAACTCAAAAACCAAATAGTATGTAAACATAATATGAAATCAACCGTACTAAAATCATCAAACTACTCATATAAAATCATAAAAATCATATATTATTTGTCTTTCTTTGAAATTAACAGTTTTTGTTTGCCTTCTCCAGAAGTACGATCTGTCATTGATGTTAATGATCATTTGGTTGAGGACATTGTTTCCATATTATCAACATCGTAAACATCTTCCAAGTTGTGTTTTAATTCTTCATGTCTAAACACTTTTTTAAAGGATGTCCACTTAGTTAGTGGACTTGTTACAATACTTTTATCAAGATTCGAAGTCAGTGTGACGTTATCGCCAGTAAACGAAACTGCATCCTAAATATAGAAAATAAATTTGTATGTCAATCTAAAAGCTAATAATATTTTAAAGTATCTAAAATATTAGATTTAGTTGTATTATATTTAAAACCTTTAAATTTAATGTGCCTTAACATCCGAATTTCGCCGATAAAACATTAAACGAATCGGATTACGACGCCTATATTTGTAGTACATAGACATATGTTAGTTGATCAACTAAAATATAAAAAATGAATCTAATAAGTGTAGTGTTTGTTGTATGTTTCGTAAAAGAATGTTACCTGTTCGATGTTTATTTATTTTCCAATTCAACAGTGATTTTATTATCAACATTGAAGTTTAAGATTGCATAACCATCAACATTGTTCTTCAAATTATAATGAGAAATTTAAATTTTGAACGACAAATTTTTATTCAAAAGTAATTTCAAAGCGGACGGATAAATTTTCATATTACCCTCCTAAAAATGGAAAAATTAACGGTTATAAAAATAGTCAGACAAAAAGTAAAAATTAGTTTTATGTAAATGAAGTTAATAACGATAACCTCATTAAACTTTTGATGCAACTATTATGTGTTTTTTTTTCAGAAGTTTCTTTGCGCCACGATCAAATAACGTAAGTGACACCACGCCGGTAAAGTCTTGTACTATAACAGTGATTTTGAAACTAAAACCGTTGATATAAACAAATTCAATAACATAAAATTTGAAAATTTAATCGAAGATTATAATAATATACATAAAAGAGTTACTGAAAACCTTGGAACAACATATACGTATTTGTTCATGCAAGTTGAAATGTAGTAATAAAAAACTTCTTATCCTGCTTTTGATCCGTTCCACTAGCTTTGTCATCATGCATTAAAACGACTTTCATGACTTTCTCTTGACAAACATAGGTCAACACATTAAAAAATCGATATAAAGGGTGTAATTTTGTTTCTGTAACTAAATGAATGAAACTAATGTGCTTAAAATATATTGTTTTTTTTTATGACCTCTCAACAAGAACACAGTAATAACAAATAATAAGAACATAGTAAACGCAAGTAATTTAAGAAGAATAAGAAGAATAAAGTAAAGTAAGAGCATGGAAAAAAGAATTTGAGAAAAAAATTGCTCAAGAAAAACATTGTAAATCATAGGACTCGGTCTAAAATTGTAAGAATAGTCACTTCAGTTTAATCATATATATAGGGTATTTTTGAAGAAGGAAATCATTATCTGTTAAAAAAATTGGGATACTAAGATATCATCTTGAAGAATTTCGGTTATTCTTTTGGAAAAAAAAGATATCAGCTATATTAATTCAAAACTTCAAATTAATTGACTTTCTTATTTAATCAATTTTAAAATTCAAACAATACTCTCAAATTGATTCATTTTATGTGAGATATACTGCGAGGTAAATTATGAATAATATTGACTTTAATGTTGACTCTTAAATTTTGCTGATTTAATGGGATTAGATTAGATTTTATAGGTTAATAACTTAATTATTGATATTCTTGTTTAATTAGTTTTTAAAAATAAATAAATAAATAATAAAATATAAACGGGTTTAAATTTCAAAATCAAAAGCTATAAATAAGGAAATTAACTTAGAAACAATATTAATTAGAAAATTGATATCATATATATAAATAGAATGATATGTTTTAACTGATAAAATAATTAATAAATTTAAAGATTCTATATTTATTATAGATTTTATAATTAAATGTAATTGTGTTTGAATATTATTTGAGGAAGATGATGTCGATAGTTTGATCTAATGGTGGAAAATATAGGATTAAAACACAATCAAGGGTTCTGATTGCTTCATTGGTGAATTAAGGGTTTTCTTTTAATAATATTTAGAGATTAGAGATTAGAGAAGAGATATCTAGTAAAAATATATACGGTAATTTTCATCATTTTAGGAAATATATATTCGTTAATTTAAGTACAAAGATAACATTACTTGGCAGTTTAGAAAAAATAACACTTTTATATTTGCATCGGTTGATAATGATTTCTGTATACCAATTGTTATATTGTATCATAAATTATTATCAAACCAATCATAAACGAGTCTTTATTAGCAAAAAAAGGGCTAGATTTTTTGTCATTGAAATAGATGAAAATTAAAAGTATCTTACTATTATTTTATTGGAAAATACATCATTGCATATATATAAATTGATTTAAGCATATTATCACGTTAAAACTAACTGAATTATTGTATCACACTATTACGTACTCCATATAATATAAAATGAAATGAAAGAATATTTGGTTATCCAACTCTTTAATAAAGCAAAAGTCACTCCTTTAGGATTCAAAAACCCTTCTACACCCCTCTTCACAAAAACGCACCCTTCCCTTTACAACCCAACACATCCACTGTCACTCTTACTTAAACAACCTCTTTCTTTGCTCATTCTTTGCATCGATCCTTTACACAATTTAAGCCAAAACAAACCTCTGAAAAATGTCGCAAGACATGCCTACCGTGTATCCAGTTTCTGAAACTATTCCAACTTCAAACCACTCCTCAAATGGATCATATGGGGCAGTCTTCATTGTCCTAGCAGTGATCATAATCCTTTCTGCATTCGCTTGCTTTCTTGGAAGACTTTTCAATAAGCGTCAAGATGTGGAAAAACCAAAACCAAAACCATCAAAGCACAACCTTCCAACAAAAGAGAAACATGCAATGCAAATGCGTAATGCCAAAGATGGTGACATTGAGTTTGGATACGATAAGAGGTTTGCTAGTGCTAAAGTGGCTGCAACTGGTGATCCAACCATGGACCGGAGTGATCCTTTTGGTGAACCGAAGATGGTGCGACCTAACTCTCTTCATGAACCAACCATGGGTCGACCCAACTCATTTCATGAACAAACCATGGGTCGACCAAACTCACTCCATGAACCAACTATGGGTCGACCTAACTCGTTTCAAGGACCATACAATATGGGATCAGGGTCTAACTCGTTTGGTGAACCAGCCATGGGGCGACCTGCAGACTCATTTCAAGAACCATATAAGGTGGGGTCTAACTCGTTTCGCGAACCAACCATAGCCATGGGGCGACCAGACTCATTCCATGAACCAACCATGGGGCGACCAAACTCGTTTGATCATAAGGGTGATCAATCTCAAGGTGAACATCAAATGAGGTTTGATGCTAATCGAGATAACAAATTGAACTTCACACCTCGTACTCGACCACATCGTTACTGATTGTGGGGATCGATTTCTTTAAAGTCTGGTTAACTTTTTAATCGACAATAAAGAAATTATTCAAGATTGATATATTATGGTCGAAGCATATGCCATTCAGAAATAAGTTGTTTATGTTGATTAAGGGTTTTTGGTTGTTGAGGTATAGGATTGATTGTAATGTGAAATAGTGGAACATATAGTGTCTGAATTACAAGTAAAGGTTGTCTATATTTATTTCTTAAGTGTGTAAAGAAAGAGTATAAGAAGGCCGTTTTGATTGTCAACAAGTATAACTTCATATATAATTGGATAACTTGTGTTTTGTAAGTTTAATTACTATGTCGCTTTTGAATGGTTTAACTCGTTCCCACTAGTTATTAGAACTTAGAGGTGTTTTATTTTCTAGGAAGCTTTTAAAGTTTAGTTGTTTTTTTTAAAGCAAAATTATATTAAAAAGGACTAAAAAGTAATTAGTAAAGAAACAAATACAACAAAACTAATGGAGCAAATGCTTATTTATTTTTAATTTGATCGAAATAAGATAAAGCTCCATATTGAGACAATACAAATGATTTTGCTTAAATTACATATTTATCGATTTACGATTTTAAGATAAAGCTCCAAAATTTAGTCGTTTTTATTGAAAATGATTTTTTCTACGAGTTCTTGACGACGATATCATTGATCAATTTCAAGACATGACGATTATGCGGATTCAATTGTAAATTTTGCTTAAATTACATGTTTATCGATTTACGATTTTAAATATTAAGAAACTCTTTGCATTTACTATTTTAAATATTCAAAATATTTAAAACCCATATCAAAATTTCTGGCTCCCCTACTTGATCTATTGAGATGACCCGTTTCATTTCATGGGTTACATCTCCTATTTATATATTGAGACCCATATGCGGCTATCAGGTAGAAATTACATGTGAAAGCATACCAATTGCAGCTTTTTACCATCCAAATTTACGGTTGTATTATATTAAGTCGATAAAGAAATACAACAATTACCCAATTGAAGGTAATATTGAGTTAGTATTCGTGAAATCTTGAATGCAATGTCATTAACGGTTTGATGTTAACCACAAGGGTGTTTACATACCTAAACCTTTCGTATACTACAATGGTTTGATTGTTTTGCTTCAGTATGAGATGTCAATTTCAGCAAGGTTTTGAAAAACAGACCGGACATCGAACCGGCTGTCTTACCGGTTCGATGATTCAATTGGTCCGACCGGTTGAGCCGGTCCCAAAAACCGGAAAAACCGGATATATATATATATATATATATATATATATATATATATATATATATATATATATATATATATATATATATATATATTGTAGTGTGTTTTATATATGTATATATGTATATTAAATATATGTAGCGTGTGTTTTATATATTTACTTTATAATTATGAAGTGCATATATATAAAATATGTAGTTATTTCAAAAATAAACAGTCTAAATATCTAAATATATATAATGTGTGTTGTGTTGAAGCAAATATATTTAATGTGTGCAAATTGGCTTGTAAAGGAACTGCAGTATAAACTTTGGCTTACATCCCACATCGACGGGTAAAAAGAATTAGAAGGCAGTGTCACTTTATAAAGAGGAGTATTCCCACAGAAGATAAACTGACGTGTAATTAAATTAGCTGGTTCCTTTGAGCCGACTTTCTTCTTAGGCGTGAGTAAGCCAAACTTGTTCAAAAACCGGTTTTGTCACCGGTTGAACCACACCGGTTTTTTCCGGTTCAAAAGAAAACCGCCGGTTTTTTCCGGTTTGGTTTACAAGCGGTTTTTTGCCTTTATAAAACCGGTAGCTTTGCCGGTTCCCGGTTGAACCGGTTCGACCGGCCGGTCCGATCCGGTTTTCAAAACACTGAATTTCAGTTGTATATAGGAATTCCCGAGTTCATCTCCTTTCTTGAGAAATTAAAAAAGGGTAAATGCAACAATGTCTATTGTTATGTGAGTTAAAAGTTTTTTTTATATGATAAACATTAGGTGTGAGACCTGTGTATTACACGGGTTGATTTAAAAAAAAGATTAAATATTAGAGTGTAAATAGAAAATGTTTTTTAATGTACAATTTTAAAATAAGAAAGGAAAAAACGTATTTATTGCAATTTAATATCATATATATGATATTTAATAATTTACATATATATATAAATAAATGACTTTAATTTTAAAAATTGAAACAAACCAAAAATTGATAAGAAAGGAAAAAACATATTTATTGCAACTTAATATCATATATATATATATATGATATTTAATACTTTATATATATATATATATATATATATATATATATATATATATATATATATATATATATATATATATATATATATATATATATATGACTTTAATTTTAAAAATTGAAACAAACCAAAAATTGATAAGTGGTTAATATTTATTTCAAAAATACCAGAAAATGATAAGTGTAAAAACTCATGAAATATTGACATGTGGTAAAAAAAAAAAAAAAATCATTTATTAAGAATGATATGAAAAGTGATTGTGGATTATAAACAACTTTTTGAAATTGGGTATACTAACGGCAGTAGAATAAACGTATATGTGGACCAAGTGATACCAAGTGATGAATCCTTGATAGATTAGATTGAGGAGAAAAGGTTAGAAGGCGAAAATAAAGATGATATTCTTTAAAGAAAAGCCATATCAAGAATAAAATAAATGATGTAAAAACACAAAAAATAAGAGTCACACCATTTCTCGATTTCTACATAAGTGATTTGCCTATCAATTGATTAATTGTGCTTTAGCCCCGTTAATGTATTTGAGGAACCTCATTAACGAATTAAATGGAAAATTTAAGGTCTTGCAGAATTGTTTATTTTATTATTATTTTTTTGGTGGGGTTTTGCACACAGACCAAAATTAATCCAAAATCAATTTTATCAATTTTATAAATAATATTATGAATCCTGTGTAATCTTCCTTTGCATCAAATTGATCCTATTTTGCGTATCTTCCTTTTGTTATTTTAGTTTCCTATAATAATTGAATCTATTTTTTATTGTAAGTATAAAGTATCTCTTCTATTTTTCCTATAGGCGTCGTTCTTGGCAATATATACATAAAGCCAATTCCATTGTTAATGTGATATATCATCTTACTCTCAATCCTTTACTTTTCATTCTTTGCATCTTTTCCACAATTTAACCCAAAAACCAGAAAAATGTCATCATCCTCAGTTTTGTTAGCTTTTCTTCCATTCTACTACCAAAACACAAGAAAAACGTCACCAGAAATGTCTGCCGTGTCCCCCGTTTCTGACACTGTCCCAACTTCAAACCACTCGTCAAATGGTGGCCCGTTCTTCATTGTCCTAGCAGTGATCATCATCCTCACTGCATTCTCCTACTTTTTTGGAAGAATTTTCATTAAGCGTCAAGATGTGGCAAAACCATGTAAGCACAGCCTTCCTACTGAAGATAAACATACAATAATATTGCGTAATGAGAAAGATGGGGACATTGAGTTTGGGTGCGATAAGAGGTTTGCAGCTAGCGCTAAAGTGGCTGCCATTGGTGAACCAATTACCATGCTAACCATGGGCCGATCGACCTAACTCGTGCGTTTCAAGGACCAAACTGGATATATATCGGATTAATTGTTTATGTTGATTTAGGGCTTTTTTTTTTTGGTTCATGTTGAGGTATAGGATTAATTGCGCGTAAAGGAAAATAAAGTTTGAAGTATAAGTAAAAATTGTCTTTATTTATTTCTTTAAGTGTGTAATGAAATAATATATAATTAAGAAGGCTGTTTTGATTGTTAGTGTAACTAGTTAACATGTTGCTTTTTATCGATTTAACTCGCTATACTTATCAGACATGTTTCATTTTCTAGGAAGCTCTTAAAAGCATTTGATTGAATTAAGATAAACGTTACATTTTAAAGTAAATAAATCCAAATTATTAAATCTTAACCTCCCTAGATTTGAAACTTAAGACTTGTTTAATCTATACTACTTTATAAAACAAATCTTACTATTTCTATAAATAGAATCAATATAATAATAATATTTTTTTAAGACGTTCAAGTTTTTAAGCTTAAAGTACAACCAACTATTAATATAATAATATTATAATATATATATATATATATATATATATATATATATATATATATATATATATATATATATATATATATATATATATATTACAAATGATAATGCTAGGGATACAAGTATTAAAAACACATTTAAATTAGTATTTCCTTATTTTTAGGGATTGAATTAGTATTTTCATCAATTTTAACCCAACTTTTACTCCTAAAATATCTCTTCTCTGATATCTGGTGCATTCGAAATCTGAAACGCTTCTTTTCGACAAATCGTTTGAAATTTAAAAGTCCATTCAAATTGGAGTTCCCTAATTTTTTGCATAAAATATAGTTAACTGGAGACTAATTCAAATCTTCATCTCATTTTCCTCCATGGAATCCACCACCACAATATTTTTTGGTTTTGGCATTGCACTTTTTATTTTTTGTGAAACCGATCGATAATGGTGCAAGTGTTCTTAGAAATATAACATGTCTCCGAATGGAACTAATTGCTTGAAAAAAACTATTTGTCGCCGCCGTTTTGCGCGGGCAAACGGCTAGTAGATTTTAAAAGAAATGTCAACAAACCCACAATGAATTTTATCAGATAATCTATACGAAAGTTTGGTTGTAACGAATCTCTGAAAGCTTGAATGACAATGCTTTGTAATAGACTATAATTTTTTTAGACAAAATAACATAAATGGTCCTCGTGGTTGACAAAATCGATCAATTATGGTCTTTATGACGAATTCTTTACACAGATGGTCCCCGTGGTTTCAAAATCTTGCAAAGACAGTCCTTTTGACTAACGGCGTTAACTTTTTCAGTTAAATCCTATGTGAAATGACATATTTGCCCTTGGCATAGGGACGATTTATGTAATTTGTTTCTACCACAGGGACCATTTATGTAATTTTCTCTATTATTTATTATTGTTTTTATTTATTTTAATTATATATTTAAGGATTTATATTTGTTTAAATTTATTGTTTGATATATATATATATATATATATATATATATATATATATATATATATATATATATATAAACATTTTTCAACCTTTTGTTCAAATTATTTTTTCTAATTTTTTTGACATTTTCTTCAAGTAAATTTATTAATGTTTTTTATTTTGACGTTATTTGAATATTATTTATTTATTATTATTTTTTTTTGACGTTATGTTCGAATACATCTTTCCACATTTAGTATGTTTATATTTGTTAATGGATTTCATGGCTATTGTAATTATAATTCGTAACTTAATTCAAACTTTTAGTATGTTTATATTTTGACGTTTATATTTTTTAATTCAAATATTTAACTATATAAGGTTGTATAATTATTATTTTTGTAAACTAATTTATTAACATTTTTTATAAAAAAAAAGTGTAAAATGTTTGTTAAACATGAATATGATTAATATAGATTAGGTAGACATAGGCTAAGCTGAGATCGCCTCACAACGTTGCCAAGAATGACCAGATCATTTCACATTGGATTTAAATATAATTATTTCGAGTTATTTTTTTGTTTTTAGCAGTGTTGTAAAAAATCTCAGCTAGGTCCCGATTAATCTCTGATTAATCCATAAGCGCTAGTTAACCGATTAGAGGGCCCCTTGCGATTAATCCCTATCTTGAAAATGACGGAATCTGTAGAAAAAGATGAAATTTTAACACTTGAATAAGTTCTATCTCAATAGAAACTATTTGATGAATGATTAGTGTTGTATTAATCATATTAACCAATTTAATATGATATCAGTGGTAATTACGAACTTTGTTATGATAGTAGTCATATTATGTTTTTTAAAATTCAACGATATAGCAATTAATGATCCCCGATTAATTCCCGCCTAGCCTATTAATCTCTTAACCCCAGTCCACCGACTAACAAACATCTAGCATTTTTTACAACCATGGTTTTTAGATATTTTATGCATATTTAAGTTATACAGATTTCGATTAGCCTATGTATAGCCTGACTTCCATTTCGAATTCCGATTATTATGTGTATTCCAATTAGCCTATCGATATTAATCCTATTCAAGTTTAACAAACTTTTTTACACTTTTTTTTTTTTTTTTTTTTTTTTTTTTTATTTTTTACAAAACACGTTTATAAAAATTTTACAAAAATAATACTAATACAACATTATATGTTTTATATAGTTAAATATATGTATTAAAAATAATAACTATATATCCTTATCTATATTAAAATAAAAAGAAAAAAAAACATCATTGTATGTGAAGTAAGTTATGAATTACGATTACGGTGACCATAAATTGTTCAAAAATATTAAAAAAAAACTAATAAAAACATTAAAAAAATATATATTAGAACAAAACGTACAAGAATTAGAAAAAATTATTCCAATAGAACATCATAAAACATCAATAAATATATTTGAAAAAAAACATAAAAAAAAAAATAAGAACAATTTTTTTTGAAAAAAACGTTAAAAAATATTAGTGAAAAAAATATATAAAAAAACATTAAACAATATATTCAAACAAAACCTTAAAAATATCTAAATCCTAAAATATATAAATAAGTTAAATAAAAACAATAATAAATAATAGAGAAAACTACATAAATGGTCCCTATAGCAGGAACAAATTACATAAATGGTCCCTATGCTGGAAGGACAAATATGTCATTTCACATGGCACTTAACTGAAAATGTTAATGTCGTTAGTCCAAAGGACCGTCTCCGCAAGATTTAGAAACCATAGGGACCATCTGTGTAAAGAATTCGTCATAAGGACCATAGTTGGTCGATTTTGTCAACCACGAGGACCATTTATGTAATTTTGTCTTTTTTATATATATTTAGCTAATCGTATTTGATGTTGTTTTAATGTGAATATGTAACATCACCTTCTCTATCATGAACATGATGCTATAAATTAAGGGCAAAATGCATTTAGGAACAATGTGAAGTTATTGTTGTCCATATGTTACAGCCAATACCATAATTTGGTTATCACAAATCAAGTTAAACTTGGATGATGTGCTTTTGTAATTGGTTATCACAAATCTGCATATGATGTTGTATGAACGTGAATATTTTGTGTTGGAATAGGTTTATGTTAAAAAAGTGAATATTCTATATTGAAGAATTGGCATGGATATAGGTTGCCTAATTGTACTTATAACTTGATACATATGGGAATAGGAGTGTGGATATTGATTCTGTTTTATGTTTGGTTTTTGTTTGTCTGATGTCGATGACTCTCGACACACTTTTACCAAGGGTGATAGTATCACAACGGTATGATCTACTTTCAGGAGATGGATATATACATGGTTCTAAAAGTCATGCCAAAGCGTGGTGTAGCCGTCTCGAAAACCTCCAAGGCGGGTTTGTTAAGCGTGACATCCAAATAACGCATCAAGATGCATTTCTTGCATTATGACATCCTAATTGTACTTATAACTTGATACATATGACAACCCATTAGTTTATTAATTTGTCATGACTTGATTAATTAATTAGAAACTATTTTGAAATTAACTAATTCAAGGGGGGTTGAATATTCATTAATTGAAATATTCCAGAATCCATAAGATGATTAGATAGGCCGAATTTAGGCTTATCCCATAAGGGTTTGGAGTTGCTTTGGGGCTAAGCAATTGTAGCTAATAAATAGGATGTTAGGGATCAAACCCTTTTGGTCATCCATTGGCTTTGAATTTTCGGTCTTCTCTCCTCTTCCACCTACTGGACGATTTTCTTAACCCTCTTTAGGGTTTGTTCAATTTGATCATTTCTAGGAATGACAATGTGAGCTAAGTACCCCTCCCCCCCCCCCCCCCCTTAAATATTAAATGCTGACAACTTCAAGCTCTCGACGTTCCTCTTATGCATTGTTGTTAGTGTCATGGTGAGATGCACTATATGGGTGTTCCTCTTATGTTCTTTAACCTAACTGTCACTTAACCTCCATACCTTACCTGGTAACAATCATTAGCTAACACACATCTATTGAGAGTGAAAAGTGAAAAGTGAAATTTAAATGACAATTTAAATAGATAATCACTCTTTACCCGTTTATATAAATTGTCATTCAAGGTTGACTTTTCACTATCGCCTATGTGTGTTATCCGATGATTGTTATCAGGTAAGGTATAAAGGTTGGATGATACTTAATCCACCTTTTTATTCTTAAAAATTAGAAACAATTGTATTTCTTTTGTTTATAAAGCTTGGATGATACTTTCCACATTTTATTCTTAAAAATTAGAAACAATTGTATTTCTTTTGTTTATAATAAAAAAGATTGTTACATTTAAAATGATTTTTTTAATAACAACTAGTGATAACCATATCTCATGCAAATAATGGTTTATATTTAAAATAGAGACGAAACATGCAAATATTTGTGTGATAAACCAAAATTTACTTGTATTCCCCCTCTAAAACATGAAAAACTCGAAAATGTGGGGGTATGAACTCACCTTGAGTGTGGTTGGGGTTGGATAAAGAGATGATTGTGAAGATCTTCACGCCTAAAAGACTTGAATGTGGTTGATGAACTCTTTGTAGATTATATTATCCTAAGAGTTTTAACACATGATAATGTGTGTAAATAAGATGGAACTAACATGAAAGTGTATAAAAACACTAGATAATCTCTAGGAATTAGCTTGGGGAATTAACCCTTAGAAGTTTAGACTTGATTCTTGAGATAAAAACGGAGTCAACAGAAAGTAATATGGAAATGGTGGGAGGGTTTGGGGATGATCTTGGCCAAGATAAGGGGGGAAGGGTGATGGGATATTTGCCTAGTTATTTGTTGGGTAATTGCTTTGATACGTGCTAGGTAATGTTCTGTATTGGAAAGGATGAAACATCAAGTCACAAAGTCAACACTTCCTTATTTTCTTTCCCACCAAAATTTATCTTAATACTACCGAGATCACATGTGATTTCGGATTAGCATCAACCGAGATCACCTTGTGATTTCGGTTGATGCACTAACCGAAATCCCAAATGTTTTGAGTCCTAATCCGTTGACTTGTTGACTTTACTTGACTCTTGGTGGTTCGTTTGACTCTTGTTGGATCCAAAATTTACAGTTGTCACAACGTGGCGCTAAGTTGGCAACATTTTTCTAATGGGTTGGTGGTGACCATACCACTTAGCCTTACATTTCTTACTGATCAAAACAATATCATCTAAAAAAACCACAATTCCAACCAAAAACCTAGAAAAATCCACCTATGCCTGCACATTCTTTAAAATTTAAAGAAAAAAAAACAAAGAAGAAGAAAACCCAGGAACCCGAACATTACACGAATAAGTATGTGATTAGTTTGGTCTATGATTTTTTTATTCATTTACACAATGTCTTGAGTTTTTTTTAAGGAAAGAAAGGGCAGCACAAGAGAGGAAAATTGTATTCTTGAGTTCTCTTTTAAGAAGAAGAAGGAAATGAAAGAAATTATAGTGTCTTTTTGAGTTTTATTACAAACTATTATTGTTATTAAGTTTTTTAGGAAGAAAATAGAAGGAAAAAGAAAAAAACTTTATTCTCGATTCCTTCCCCTCATTTTTAAACCAAACGGGGTGTAAATACAAACAAACCTGAAGTGTTTTTGTAAAATTTAAACCCCGAACAGAATTGAAGATCAAAACACCATCACCATATAGGCGAACAAGAAGATGTTGCTACTAACCCACAACATTCTCAAATCGCATTCTAAAGATTCCCGCGGGGGGGGGGGGGGATAGAGATGTCTCCTACGTTACCCATAATATGTGGAAGTATCAACGTAATTTCATAGAGTCATTCGGTCTGAATGCTACATGAAGAACATAAGCCAAATGATGGAACGGGAAGACCTAGGATGTAGAAGATCATAACATGAGTGATTCGGCAGATTTTGATTCCTATATATCCACCCATGTGGTACTTCATTATACCATATATAAGATCCATCTGTATAGATATCACCATCTACATCCAGAAAGTCGTACGCTTTGGAAGAAGCTTGTACAGTTTGAGAAGGGGTTTTGATTGATAAAAAAAGAATCTACTTCAATTAATATGCCCTTAGGCACGACCATACATAACATAGAAATCACACTTGGAAAGGGTGCACAATTAGCTAGATCAGCGGGTGTTGTAGCGAAACTGATTGCAAAAGATGGGAAATCGGCCACATTAAAATTACCTTATGGGGAGGTCTGTTTGATATCCAAAACTGCTCAACAACAGTTGGATAAGTGGGGAATGTTGGGGTGAACCAGAAAAGTTTGAGTAGAGCCGGATCTAAGCGCGGGGTAGGTAAGAGGAGTAGTTATGAACCATGTAGACCATCCACATGGGGGTTTAAATATCAATTCTAAACATTTAAAAGTTTGAATTTATAAGAAAAATTAGAAAAATATTGAATTATTAAAATTAATGTGTTTTTTATTCTATTTTAAATTTAAACAAATAATTTAGATAAATAAACAAAAGAAATTAATGAGGTTTTAATTTAGAAATTTTAAAATTAAAAGAAAAGTCAATTAATGAAATTGATATGCATTTATTATAATTATTACATTTAGATATTATGTGAAATTTGATAAAACAAAAAAAACCACGAAATGCCATGTGAAAAAAATTTAATTGAAAATAACCACAAAATGACATTTAGCCAAATCAATGAGAGTGTGACATGTGGCAAAAGGATTTTCATTTATTAGAGTAGATTAGTTTTAAAATCTAAACTTTATATTTTTTTTAGTTTGATATTATATTATAGTCTTTCACTGTAATAATTGGATTAATGTCTAAGCCCGAAACTATATTTGGTATGTACTTGACCCGGTTGTGCATGGTCCTTTTGGTTTGCCTTCACCAAAGCAACTAGACAGGATGATTTATAGAGAGAGAGAGAGAGGTTATTATGGTTTATTAATATATTATATGAGTAATATATTAAAATAGAAATCATATGGTTTAATTAATATTGGTCAAGAATTAGTTAAGAATTAATTCTTTAGTTGAAAGGGATTAATTAAATAAAGGGGATTGGAACTGTCAATTATAAGATAATTGATTTTGGGCTGTGAATCCTTATGGATATAAGGGGGACGAAAATTAGAGTGTAAGCCCACTCCAATTTCGTCCAATGGGCTTTATTCTAGAAGGTTCTTAAGCTGCTTAGGGCCTAAGTCATCCAATTAGGGTTTTGACTGAAACCCTAGCAGCTCAGCTATTTAAGGGACCCCAGAGCTTCAGTTTCGGCTACACCAAGAAACCCTAGAGTTACTATATCCAAATTTATGCCTCTCTCCTTATCTCTTCTAGATCATCTTCTTGCGTGTGGTGTTTGTGAGCTATTAGAGGTGTTACACTTGTAACACTAAGCTTCTTGAAGATTGAAGATTCTTACAACTATTAAAAGGTATAATCTAAACTTGTTTTGTAATAGATCTCGATTTCAAAGTATGCTAGATTAGGGTTTGTGAGCTTTGGATAAATTTGCATGTACAATAGAGAAACCAAGATCCAAAGCTTTAGGGTTTTGCATATGCACTTAGGATGTTCTTTTGCTCAAAATTCATCAGTGGTATCAGAGCCTTGTTTGGTTTCTATTGTATTTAATGCATGTTGTATTTGTTCATTGCTAAAAATCGAATTTTGTGCAATCTTCTTGACAGACTCGTCGAGCCCAATGAGGTACTCGACAAGTAGGATGAACTCGGCGAGTCCTGCAAAAGGGCTCAGCGAGTCGGGCTGTCAGACAGACATATTTTTGGGAATTTTTCTGTTTTTGACTTAGGATAATTACCATAAATATTTCTAATTGATAAAATACGAATTTTATTAATTCCTTATGATTATCCTTGTCAAAATAAAAATATTTTGTCATTTAATTAGATAATTATTACCATATTTGATAAATATTAATTATTTGATCATTATCTTGCATGAAAATTGATAGGTCAAAATTAGATAACCACCAAAATTAATTGTTTAATTGTTTATTTGAATTTTGATCTAGATAGTTTTGAAATGTTTCAAAACTTGCCGACAAGTTTTGGAGTTTAGATTTTTGAATTAAAAGTTTAATTTTGAAATTGTTAAATTCCAAACCCTAGAATTTTACAAGTTTAAAATTTACCTTATACAATTATAATATTATAAGAATAATTATTATATATGTATAACATAAATGCTAGTCTTACCGTTAGTAGGCCTCATTCACGAAGCTGATCTATAAGGGGGGTATAAGGTTATGGCCTATAAAATGGCCGTTTAATGGGTGTCCACTCTCACCCACCGCTTCCTTGATTGGTGAATGGTCGTTAGCCGAACAGGTAGGATAGGGCAACTCATTCCTCATTAAAAGTATAATGATTAATAAAGTAACTAAATGTTTTTTATAAAATTCCCAATTTTAGTTACTTTAGGCAACATGTGAATTTGATGCTATTCTATTAAATTACACTTTATACCCTTGTTAAGACATTAGTGGAGCGTGTGTGGTTAACCGGCACACTAATTTGGCTCTAAGCAAAGGTGGCAAAGGGTGAATCGATGTTTGTCATAGATCAAAGGAGCGTGTGTGGTTAACTGGCACATTGATTAGGTGACTGTAACATTGGGGGCACCATGTACATTTGCATGGTTATTCACACCCTGTTTGTGATCCTCGGTATCCCAGTCACAAACTTGAGAGGCATATCGAGATTTAAACATTCCATTGAAAAGTTCAATGAATCTCAAAAGATCTAGGAGTTTCAATACATTTAAAACTTATCTTTTAATTTGTTTCTCATGGTGGAAATTAGTGAATCGTCATTCACTTACCTTCAAATTATTTGTTGTTTAGATTACGATATCCCTCTTCTAAATTGCAAATAATGTTGTTGGATCCTAGCCCTAATTTCTTCTTTGGGTGTTCAATTGGGGATTATTATCTAATCAACTTTGTCTCTTTTTCCTTTTCAGATGTTGAACTCAAACAACAACCCTTCAGGCTCAAACACCTCCGGCTCATTCTCACTTATGAATTTGTGTGGGAGGGTGATCTTCGACGGAAACAATTTTAACGATTGGATCCGCAACATAAGGATGGTCACCCGTTACGAGGACAAGGACTATGTCCTCGACAAGGAGCTGAAATAGGTGAACATCAACATTGCTACTCCCGAGGAGATCGCTGCCTTTGAGGCCCATGAGCATGATGCCACGAAAGTCTATTGCATAATGCTAGCGACCATGACTGCTGAACTCCAAAAGTCATGCGAGGACTTCTATCCCTACGAAATGAATCAGGACTTGCTTGAAAGGTACCACCAAAGTGCCAGGCAGGAGAGGTACGAGATCATCACTTCGATGATCACGACCAAGATGAGAGACAGAGAGTTTGTCACTGCTCATCTACAGAAGATGCAAAGATATGTTGGCCGCCTGTTGAAGTTAAATGTTAACTTCGATGAAGAGCTGGCGATTGACATCATTCTTCATTCACTACCACCCTGCTTCAACCAGTTTCGCATGACCTACCACATGAACAAGGAGGAGGTCACATTGAGCAAGCTTCAAGGCCTGTTGAGGACTGCTGAGAGCAACCTCAAGGACAAGTCCTTTGCACAAACTCCTACTCCTACAGCTACTCCAGTCTTGGCTATTGGACAAGAAAAGTGTAAGAAGAGGAAGTCTCCCTCAAAGAGCTACCATAAGGGAAAGTCCCATGATGGCACCTCTTCTAGTGGAACCAAGGCTGGTCCCACTGCACCCACCTCAAACCCAAAGGATGCAGAGTGCTATCACTGCCACGATAAAGGGCATTGGAAACGAAGTTTCCCGAGATATCTGCAAGATATCAAGGATGGAAAGATCAAGTCGTCCTATGCATGTATTTACACTATTCAATCTAATTATTCATCACATGCTATTTCTCGGGTTCTCGATACATGGTATGGTTTTCACATTTGTTCTGATTTGTAGGGCCTAAGAAGAAATAGGGATCTGGAGCATAGGAAGATGAACTTGACCATGGGGAACAGAAGAGCGTCGCTTGTCACCAAGATTGGAGTTTACTCTTTGGTGCTTAGTAATGGATTAGGACTAGATTTGAATAACTGTTGCTATTTGCCAGAAATGGCAAGAAACATCATTTCTTTTCGTGGTTTGTATAGACAAGGATTTAGATATTTATTTGATAATGAAAGGGTTCTATTTATGCTTATCTTAATGGTGTTTTCTATTTTGAAGCATTGCCTTGTAATAGATTATATGAAACTGTGATGGTTGTAGACAACTTAGGAAATGATGTATTGTGTATCGATTCTTCCAATGATTTGCACAAAGCATGCTTGTCGCATTGTCTTCTTGGACATGTCAACAAGAAACAAGTAGCCCAAATCCAAAAGGATGGAGTGTTGGATTCATTCGACCTTAGGGACGATGACATGTGCGAGTCTTGTTTACTTAGAAAGATGATCAAGTCACCCTTCACTGGTACTTATGAAAGGGGTGAGGGTTTATTGGATCTCATACACACTAATGTGTGTGGGCCCTTTAGATCCACCACAATGGATATGATCCGCTTCTATGTGACTTTCACCGATGATTATAGCAGATATGGGTATATCTACTTAATCAAGCATAAGTCGGAAACCTTTGAAAAGTTTAAAGAGTTTAAACAAGAAGTGGAGAATCAATTGGACAGGAAAATCAAGATGCTTCGATCTGATCAAGGCGGAGAGTATCTTAGTCTTGAATTCCACGACTACCTCAAGGAATGCAGAATCGTTTTGCAATTGACGCCACCCAGGACACTGCAGTTGAATTGTGTGGCTGAGAGGCGTAATCGAACCTTGTTAGACATGGTTCATTCCATGATGAGTCGTGCTTCGCTGCCTATCTCGTTCTGGGGGTATGCCTTAGAGACTGCCGCCCATATCCTTAACTTAGTCCCTACAAAGAAGGTTGCGAAAACACCTCACAAGATGTGGACAGGGAAAGTTCCCTCGTTGCCACATATCAAGGTTTGGGGTTGCGAGGCTTTCATAAGACGAGAGACTCACGACAAGCTCAAACCTTGTAGTGAGCGGTGTATTTTATCGGCTATCCGAGAAGTCCTTCAGATATCTCTTCTATAGACCGAGTGACAATTTTGTCTTCGTTGCGAGGAGATGGGTTTTCCGAGAGCGAGAACTCATAAGACAAGGGAACAGCGGAAGGCGAATCGATCTTGAAGAGCTTCAAGAATCAAACGATGAAGGAACCTCTAACACTGGCGCTCAACTTGAGGAGGAAACTCCTGTTGAACCGATTGACGAGTCCTTACCTCTTAGACGTTCGGAAAGGGTTAGCGTTCCACCTCAGTTTTATGGTTTCCATATTACTACTGAAGGGGATACATTTATTAGTGATAACACACTAATAAACTTGGACGAACCAAAAAGCTATAAGGAAGTCATGGCAGGCCCAGAGTCTGCAAAGTGGAAAGAGGCTATGGACGGCGAGATTCAGTCCATGTATGACAACCAATTTTGGAATTTGGTTGACAATGTGCCAGGTCGTAAGACGGTCAGGTACAAGTGGATCTTCAAGAAGAAGACCGACATGGATGGGAAGGTACACACTTATAAAGCACGATTGGTTGTGAAGGGATTTACTCAAACTCCCGGAGTTGAGTATGATGAGACCTTCTCACCGGTTGCGAAGATAAACTCTATTAGGGTGATGCTAGCCATTGCTTCATTTCATGACTATGAAATATGGCAGATGGATGTCAATACCGCTTTCCTTAATAGGAAGTTGGTTGAGGATGTTTACATGAGTCATCCAGAGGGTTTTTTGATGCGAAGCATCCTAATAGAGTGTGTAAGCTTGAGAAATCCATTTATGGATTGAAACAAGCGTCTCGCAGATGGAATCTTTGTTTCGACGAGAAAGTTAAAGAGTTTGGTTTTATGTGAAGCGAGGATGAATCATGTGTATATGTCAAAGACAGTGGGGGTATCGTTATCTTCCTTGTGGTGTATGTTGATGACATACTACTCATAGGAAGCGACATCCCGACCCTGCAGGAAGTTAAGTCCTGGCTTGGGATGTGTTTCACTATGAAGGATCTCGGAGAGGCTGCCTATATTCTGGGAATAAGGATAGTTAGAAACAGGAGTAAAAGACTAATAGGAATTAGTCAGAATACTTAGTATGGAGAATTCCAAGAAAAGGGAGTTACTGATCCAAAGTAAAGCCAAGTTGAGTAAGACTCAAAGCCCGAGTACCGAATTCGAGATAGCATAGATGAGCCGAGTACCTTACGCTTCCTCAGTTTGCTCGATCATGTATGTTATGACTTGTACTCATCCTAATGTGGCCTTCTGATCATGGTCAGCAGATATCAAGGGAACCCTGGCAGAGCACATTGGACTGCAGTTAAGAATATTATTAAGTACCTTCGAAGGACCAAGGAATGGTTTATAGTCCTCGGTGGGAGTGATGACTTAAGGGTGTGAGGGTATAGTGACGCCAGTTTTCAGACCAACAGAGACAACTACCGCTCTCAGTCGGGCTTGGTATTTACCATGAATGGAGGAGCAGTAACTTGGAAAAGTTCAAGGCAGGAGACAGTAGCAGATTCAACGTGCGAATCAGAGTACATAACAGTGAGCGAAGCGTCAAAGGAGGCGATATGGTTGAGCAACTTCATTGGAGACCTTGGAGTTGTGCCAGCCATAAAGGATCCCATGGAAATTTTCTGTGATAATGAAGGAACGGTTGCCTTGACCAAGGAACCGAGGGATCATGGTAGATCTCGACATATCGACAGGAAATATCATTTTATTCGACATCGGGTGGAAGAGGGACTCCTCGTAGTGAAGAGGGTATCGTCAGAGGATAACCCAACATATCCCCTTACGAAGGGACTGAGTAGGGTTAAGCACTTGCAGCACGCTATGAGCATTAGGCTGAAGGACGATATTAGTTTATATTAGATAGTTTCGAAACGTGTAATAGATAAATTGTAATTAACATTTGATGATTAAATGAATGAGTATTATTTATAACTAAAGTTATTGTCTTATGTTATTTGTTTACCTATTGTTTCATTTTGCATGTTTTGGCTTTCTGAATAATAAGATTATTCGAACAGTCCACAGTCGCTCATACTTTGGAAGTAGGTATGAAAGAAGACTATTATGAATTGGTTTGTAGATTGTATAAATTGTATTAGACATAGCAAAAGTTTGCTTCAACGTTCATGAGTTCTTATTAATAAGATTTGAGCATTGGATTAAACCCACGCCTGCTGGTATCACTTCATGGAATTTATCACGAGTGATCGCAAGACGATAATATCATATAGTCTTTAAACCTAGATATATTGTTTATTGTTTTCAAGTTGGTTATGCATTGATAATGCATAAACGCATCAGTAACTTGATGTTATAAAATGCATTGTTGTGCATGATTTGATGAGTGAATAGTAAATGCATATAAGTCGAAGTTTATCTGTTCCTTTTATCCTAAGAGGGTAAAAGCGATATCTAGGCCCCTCGATGATTTGGTTTGACTTATGTGTCGGGCCCGATCAGGACTGAATTGATGTGTTCAATTAAGTTCTATGTCAGACGAATCAGAGATCAAGAAACAAAATACAGGACAATAAGTATGACTATGTTCCATGTAACTGTCCGCACAATATCTAGAACGGAGCACTTTACGACCCCTTATCTAAAGGACAGGTTACTGGTAAGATTAGAGTTCGACAACGTCTTTGAGAGCTATGATTGCTAATCAGATCCTGAAGTCGTACTTGCATTTATAGTTACTAGACTTATCCAAGTGGGAGACTGTTGGATTAGTGTCTAAGCCCGTAACTATATTTAGTATGTACTTGACCCGGTTGCGTATGGTCCTTTTGGGTTGTCTTCACTAAAGCAACTAGACATGATGATTTATAGAGAGAGAGAGAGAGAGGTTATTATGGTTTATTAATATATTATATGAATAATATATTAAATGAGAAATCATATGGTTTAATTAATATTGGTCAAGAATTAGTTAAGAATTAATTTTGTGGTTGAAAGAGATTAATTAAATAAAGGGGACTGGAACTGTCAATTATAAGATAATTGATTTTGGGTTGTGAATCCTTATGGATATAATGGGGGACGAAAATTAGAGTGTAAGCCCACTCTAATTTCGTCCAAGGGGCTTTATTCCAGAAGGTTCTTAAGTTGCTTAGGGCCTAAGTCATCCAATTAGGGTTTTGACTGAAACCCTAGCAGCTCAGCTATTTAAGGGACCCTAGGGCTTTAGTTTTGGCTACACCAAGAAACCCTAGAGTTACTCTAGCCAAAGTTGTGCCTCTTTCCTTCTCTCTTCTAGATCATCTTCTTGCTTGTAGTGTTTGTGAGCCATTAGAGGTGTTACACTTGTGACACTAAGCTTCTTGAAGATTGAAGATTCTTGCAACTATTGAAAGGTATCATCTAAATTTTTTTTTGTTATAGATCTTGATTTCAAAGTATGCTAGATTAAGGTTTGTGAGCTTTGGATAAATCTGCATGTACAATAGAGAAACCTAGATCCAAAGCTTTAAGGTTTTACATGTGCATATAAGATGTTCTTTTGCTCAAAACCCATCAGTAATATGGTTTTCATAGTATCTAACAATGGAAGTTTTGAAACCTCCACCTTGCTAATAAATCCAATTACTTTCCTTTAAATTTCAGGGGCCTATCAATTAGGTCAACTATTCACACCTTTGGTATATGGACTTTTGAATCATTGTAAGCAATATCAACTAGTTCCAGTTTTGGACAAAACATGGTAATAATCATAAACCACATGAACTATTTTTGTAAATTAGTGTAAGGATTACGAATTTGTGTTTCATTTGAAGTAATGACTCCACTTATACAGTATGCTAAACAGTCCAATTCATTGGATACCAATTTTGGCATACAATGCCATTCTTTATAGTTTTTTTAGACATTTTTTAAGTATAATGCCATTCTTTTTAGCTCTTTAAATTCTAACTGCATACAATCTCTTGAATCTTTTTATTAAAATGATTTGATTTTTTAAAATATAATGCCTGTTTATTTTGACAGAATTGTAGAAAATGATTGATCCACTGATTTGAAGTTATAAAGGGTAATTTTGTCATTATTACTTTATATGCTTTCACTGCTACACTAAGTAAGCAAAATTTTAGAAAGGAACGGAATCTTGCCGACCAATTGGTCGAAGGATGTTAATCCCTTGAGATTCCACAATGATGATATTTTGATCATAATTTTGTCATTATTGTATGCTTTCACTGCTACACTAAGCAAGCAAAATTTTAGAAAGGAACGAAATCTTGCCGACCAATTGGTTGAAGGATGTTAATCCCTTGAGATTCCACAATGATGGTATTTTGATCAAGGTTGTTCTACGGTTTAGGTCAAATAATTGGCTTGTTACTATTGAAGATAGATAAGTTTCTAATGTCTTTTTTGCATTATTCCCATAGAATAATTTATTTCTTGCTTTTGACCACTTGCCATCATAAGGTCATACAATTATATACATTGAAAGATACACATGTTCTTATGTCTATGGAGGTTAATCATGCAAAATCAGATAGTACCATGGTCTTCACTGAAAGGGTCGTTTAAGAAAAACATAATGAACATCAATTATACAGAAATCCAAAACCAATTAGACATACTGAATTTTAAACAATAACGTAGAAGAGGCGTTTGGTGGCGGTAATTGAAGGCAAATGTGGTTAGTGACAAAAACCGAATCCTGATTCTTGGACAGGATGTTGATAGTCAAACCCAAAAAGTCGGAGACATCGCTCTAAAACACAGAAGGATTAGAAAGAGGAGCAATTGAACCAAAATCATAAGGAAATTGAAAGAACCAACCACATACCGAAATTGCTCACACAAGTTGATGTTTGGCGGCGATAATTAACGAAGACGTGGTTGTTGACTGAAATCGAATCTTGATTCTTGGATGGAAATCGTGGATTCTTAAACCCAATAAGTCAGAGACATCGATCAAAAACACAGAAGGATCAGAAAAGGAGCAATTGAACAAAAATCATTACGTAACTGAAAGAACCAACGACAGACCGAAATTCTCCACACAACAGGGTAGATGCGGTTCGTAGCAGGCGTTTAGTGGCGACAATAGAGCACATGAGGTTGTCACTGAGGGACCAAATTCCTTTCTTGTTAGAAGAGATCGTATTCCTCTATTTTGGATGAGAAGTCGCTGGGAGATTGAAACGATCTAAGTCGCAGTCGATTGAAAAAAGAAAGGGGCGAAGGAATTTACAAACTGATATCTGGTGGTTTTGTGGAATGAGATTTTCAGATGTTCTAAAAATAAAAGAACAACATAGTAGTTCTGTACAAAGAGACGTGGTAAAACTTTAAAATTTAGAACTTTACTGTTCCAGATGTGTTAAGATTTGATATATGTATATGATATACATTACTTAATTTTCTAAAAAAATCTTAATATTTTAGTTATTGGTTAAAATAAAGTAATCATAAAAAAAAAAATCATGATTTTTTGGTCGAATTAATAAAAAATACAAGATACAAGAAACCAAAAAAAAATCATTCCAAAGTTTTTTAACTAGTATTATGTTTATAAATAATATTGTTTTATGATTAAGCTATGAACTAACTCTAAATGTCAAAATATTAAAAATTTATTAGACTTCCCACGTAGACAACATGTGAAAGGAAACCGAATTGGAATGTATTTATTGTTTACTTATTATCCAGATTCAATCTTTGACTATTTGACTTGCGTAAGGGTTTACCATGATCAACGGACGACATTGTGAGACGTGGAAAGCATTGTCGACGCGGGATGGACGGTGCCCCAACTGCTTTGGCACGGTGGCTTTTTGGTTTTGGAGCTTTGCAATTGCAACTGCGAACCGAAAGCCCAAAATAGGTCTTTAGTCAAATTTGAGACGCGGATAACATCTTTAATTTTTAGCCTCTCAAACTGCTTGGATCTTTCGATTTCAAGTCGACTGAATGTTCGACGGATTCAATTTTACTCATAAGTAAGTGAAAATGCCTTTGTTTTGATTCTTTCCTGCTGAGTTATTAGCCTCAAAAACCTAATTTTGCTTAATGTATGGTTTATTGTTTGAAATATCAAGTTTACCGAGTTGCGTGTATTTCGCTTCATCGTTGATAGAATCAATATGTCTTTGTGATGTCGGATTCCGATGGTTTTGACTTGTTTCTGGTTCACTGATCCATCTGCAATTATCAAACAGGAAATCAGTTGAACTCAATTGAGAAATTAGATGTTCACACCCGATTTAAGTTCGATGTGTGAAAAAGAAGGGAGTAGTAATACACGGAAGAATGTCCAAATTCCCGAGATAAACGGCCGTCCACGCATTAATCTTCCGGCACTCCGTGGTTTCTTATCACAGTTCCCTGGAAAATTTCAGAAGCATCTTAAGGTAAATCGATTCTTCTGAAAACCTGTAAATCATGTAATTATTTTATCTACCTCTAACATTTTACCACATATGATGCAGTCAAGGTTCAAGAGGCCAACAGAAAAAGAAGCCACAAACAGGCAGACGTTCAAATTCAAAGATGCAAAAATCAATCTCGAAAAGCAAATTCAAGCTTGGAGAAACAATCCTGTGTGGAATGATCATCAACCCCCTGCTATTGAGGTAAGAGTTTATTATTTAATCATTCGAATAAGTAATTTGTACTTATAGATTTGAAAATTTCAGGTCAGTGTACCCAAAGACTCTTTATGCCAACTAAACGTGGAAGTGAATGTTGGTTTACCTCCTGATGCAATATACAACATTGTCATTGATCCAGACAACAAGAGAGTCTTCAAGAACATTCAAGAAGTCTTATCCAGAAAGGTTTTGATAGATGAAGGTTCAAGGCAAGTTGTTGAACTTGAACAAGCTGCTTTATGGAGGTTTCTGTTTTGGTCAGGAACAATTTCAGTTCATGTAATGGTAGATCAAAATCGCGAAGATTACTCTGTAAGAAACAAATTTATTTTCTAAAAACTATATGATGTTTTATTATCATCTATACACTCTATGTTTATACTGTTTTTGTTTGGTGATTCTCAGATGAAATTCAAGCAAGTGAAACCTGGATTTATGAAAAGATTTGAAGGAAGCTGGAAAGTAGAACCAATCTTGCTTGATGAAAAACTATGTCATCCCTGTAAGCCAAGAACTTTATCAGAATACATGTCATGTACTCAAGGAAATGGAAGGATTGCATCAAAGGTGACTTTACAGCAACTTATTGAACCTGCAATTGTACCTCCCCCACCAATTTCATGGTACCTTAGAGGAATCACTACAAGAACTACAGAAATGCTTATAACTGATTTAATCGATGAAGCTGCCAGAATCAAAGGTGTTTCAGGCACTAATGGTATTATTACCACAACAGAGCCAGATGTTCTATCTGATGAACAACAGCAGATTGATGAAACATTTGATATTAAAGAAAGATGGGCGTTAAGAAGACGTAGAACACGCAGATCAATGTAAAGAAAGATTTTTTTTTTTTTTTTTTTTTTACCATCTGCATTTGCTACTTGATGTTAATGTTTAACTTTCAATTATGTGATCCAGTGCTATACTTACTTTTTTGTTTTGGTATATATATTTTATGTATACGTGTTAATGTATTTGTAGTTGATTAAGTAATTTGATGAATGCATGCGGGTTTTTTAGTATCGCTTGTATATTTTGCTGATACTTTTTTGTTTAAATTTTGTAATATTTTAATTGGAATTTGTCGTAATGGTCCAGAAGCATGATAACGTTGCATATGCAAATATGCACAGCTAAACTACATTCTTAGTCAAACAAATGAAATCAATCAAACAAAAGCTGTAGCTATTAAAATTTAAACAATCATCAACCTACTAATATGAACAAACCTAAAACTCTAAACAGAATCTAAACACATCAAAATTAAGTCAATGTTGTATCATGAGTAGGAGCAAGATATCCCACACATTTGTCAACCTCGTTGTCAAGAACAAAAGGCATGTTCATGTAAAATATCACCATACAGAACAGAAAATTGACGGTTTACTGTGCAAGAAGTGTGGGATATTCAGTCCAAGAAACTGAAACCTCGTAAAAAAACATGTATTCCAATACCATAACCTAAAAAGGAAACATATCCGGTCTAGTAGAAGTCTCCTTGAGCGACAGAAATGACCTCAGAAAGGTTGATGTATCAGTAGCTTCTTTGAACGCAACAGTCGAGCAAAAACTATGGAGAAAAACAACGATAGAACATATGATGCCTATATACGTAAATGACGTCTGCCGTTTTGAGAAGGCAAATCTCCCAGAAGTAACAGATAAATAATTTGAGCAATTTTCGTTGTTTTTTTTTTTCTACCCTCAAAAAGAAATTACAACAGATTAAATATGCAAAGAACTAACTGAAAACTAGGAATAAAAATGGTCATGGACCTTATGCACTCTCCTTCACGTGAGCTAATATCTAGCCACTATTATTGAAAAAAAGGAAAGACTTAATCAACTTGGACCAATTCTCTTGTATGTTGTTTCTTCCATTAGTCTCTGAATCGGACATGCTTGCGGATTGTACATTTAGGCCTCTGATGATGATCTTCCGTTGGGTTGTCTTGCATTGGGCTCATATCAATTGCCCCCTCCTTAGCATTGAGCTCGTCCTCGAGCGATGGTGTAGGATGGTCGCTAGGCTCTTCCCACGGTGGTAACGGAGTGGGTGTCGGATTTCCATAAGCTTGTCTTAGTAATGATACAAGAAAGACAAAGTGAATCCGAGCCACTGTTGGTAACCGTAGGCGGTATGTTACTTTGCCGATTCTTTCGGTGATTTTGAATGGTCCAAAATACCGTTTGGTTAACTTTTTTGTATCTCTGGAATGAACTATCTTTTGGCGATAGTCTGAGGTGTAAGTAGACTATGTCGCCCACATGGAACTCTTTATCAAGCATGTGTGTGTTGGCAAGGGATGTCATTCGTTGTTGTGCCTTGCGAAGGTTATCTTTCAGAATTGAGCGATGTCTTTGATGTTCTTTTAGTGTTGCATCTATTGAGGGCATGGGGCAGATTCCGGGATGATAACGGTTGAGGTCTGGCACTACTTGGTCGTAGAGAGCTTGAAACGGTGGCATGGCGATGGCGCTATGATGTGAAGAATTGTACCTAAGAACAAGAATTTGGATCAGGTACACGTGTCTTCACTCGTGAAAGCACGGAGATAGTTTTGAAGGCACCTGTTGACGACCTCATTTGGCCATCGGATTGTGGGTGGTAGGTAGTGGAGTATTTCAATGATGTGCCCAACTATTTGAACAGTTCCTTCCAAAAAGAGCTAAGAAATATAGAGTCACGATCTGATACTATGCTTTTGGGGATTCCATGAAGCTTATAGATGTTGGTGAGGAACAAGGCTGCTAACGTGGCTGCACCAAAATTAGTAGGCAGGGCAATAAAATGAGCTAACTTTGAAAAGCGGTCTACTATCACCCACATAATTGTTTTCCCTGTAGATAAAGGTAAGTGAGTAACAAAATCCATTGTTATGTCCTGCCATGCACTTGCTAGAATGGGTAATGGTTGGAGTAAGCCATAAGACTTATGTGTGGGTGATTTTAACTGCTGACAGGTTGCATAATTACGAATGAACAAAGTGACATATGTTTTGAGCTTGGGCCATGCAAAGGTCACTGTGATGCGTTTTATGGTCCGAAGGATGCCCGAATGACCCCCTAATGGCGAGGAGTGGTACTCTTGGAGGAGTTGTTGTTTGATGCTTGTTTCTTCATGGATATAGAGACGGTGTTGATGGTAGAGGAGCCCATCTCTAATTTGGAATTTGTTGGTTCCTTCAGGTTTTTGGAGTATCTTTTGAAGGAGTGACTTGCCGGTTTTGGTAGTGTAAAAGGTTCGCGGTTCTGAAATCCATGTTGGGTCTGTGGTTGATATGGCAAGACGGTGGGGTTTATCGATGCGGTTGAGGCATCCATCATGATATTTTCTTTTCCGGGTTTGTAGATGATCTCAAAATCATATCCGAGAAGCTTTGTTGCCCATTTGTACTGTTCAGGGGTTTGAACAACCTGAGATAGTAAGTGATTGAGACTTCGCTGACTTGTGTAGATGCGGAATTTTCGACCAATCAAGTATTGGCGTCACTTTTTTACTGCTTCAGTGATGGAGAACAGTTCCCGGACATAGGCGAAAGCCACTTGCATTTGTGGGTAGAAGCGTTTGCTGAAAAAACAATGGGACGATCATCTTGGGATAATACTGCTCCCGCTGCTATGTTGGATGCATCTGTGGTGACTTCAAAAGGTTTTGTGAAGTTAGGCAGTGTGAGTGTGGTAAGTGATGACATGGAGAGTTTGAGCTTTTAGAATGATGCCTCGGCGTTGGTGGTCCATTCAAATGAGGGCTTTCGGAGTATATCGGTGAGACCCGCGACTATGGTTGCGTAATTTCGGACGAACCTCCTGTAATAGCCGGTGAGGCTTAAGAAACCTCGTAGTTGAGTTAGTTTCTTTGGTTGAGGCCACATTTGGATTGCCTTAATCTTCTTTGGGTCGGATTGCACTCCGTGAGTAGAGATGATGTGACCTAAATAGCTAATTGTATTCACTGCAAACATGCACTTGGGCCGCTTTGCCTTGAAGTGGTGTTGAGCTAATTTGAGAAAAACATGTTCCAAATGGTAATAGTGGTGAGCTAGGGATGAGTTGTATATTAAGATATCGTCAAAAAAACAAGGACATATCGGCGTAGGCCATCGTGAAACAACTCATTCGTCGTTTCTTAGAATATTGATGGGGCGTTTGAGAGTTCGAACAACATGAAGAGAAATTCATAATGGTCGTCGACTGTTCGAAATGTTGTCTTGTGTATGTCTTCGTAAACCATCCGGATTTTGATGATACCCTGCCCATAAGTCTATCTTGGAAAAAAACTTAGTTCCATGCAGTTCGTCCAGTAATTTGTCAACTGTGGGGATAGGTGTAACGACCCAATTTTTCAAATAAAAATTTTCATTTAAATAATAAAATCCATGTTCCTTAATTGTAATTTCCAATCATAAAGTGTATCTCAAAAATCCATTACATCAAATAATTATTCAAAAGATCAGAGTGTCCATATCAAAATGCTGGAGAGTACGTGTTGCGCCATCATGTCGGGCCATTGCCCTTAGATCCCGAAGTACCTGAAACAACCAACAAACTGTAAGCTAATGATTAGTGAGTTCCCCATAACATAACCACATACAATTATATAAGTCCATGAACGCCATGCATACAAACAAACATGGAAGGATGCCATGGAAACCCTCCGTGGTCTTACTCCGGGTGCCATGGGAACCCCCACATGGTCTTATCCAACTACCATGGGAATGCCCACATAGTCTTAACTAACTGCCATGGGAACCCCCACATGGTCTTCACATGAGTACATAACACATTGATAACACGTCCATAGATAATCATTACAGATAAATAACATAGGTCGGCCTTAATGCCTTTGACCCATTGGTATGGTGAGGAAACTTACCTCGAATACTGAACAATAACTGGTTAGGTCTCGGCTCCAAATTTCAGCTCTACTCAATCCTAAACAGAAACAATTCCTTAAATTCAACTCAATATGCCCCAAAACTCCTTATACGTCAAACTTGGTCAAAGATTACAATCAAAGTCAAAGTCAATGGTCTGAGTTGACCCAACTCGCCGAGTTGGTCCTTCAACTCATTGAGTTTCCCTATTGTCTGCTTAGAACATGAAAAATCCCATCATCGTCGAGTCCACTAATGAACTCGCTGAGTTGGCCATAAATTCATCCTCTTAATGCATTAAGCTGTTTCCATTGAATCCAAAGACCCCAAATCTCAGATCTCTTCCAAAATGATGTTTAGAAGGGTAAAGTTTCCAACTTTACTCTTAAGAACCATCCATAATGAGATAAACCCAAACCTTAGGTTCATTAGAGTGAGTCAAGACCCATTAAGCCCTTAAACTCTCACAACATAGCCCCAAAACACAGATCTGATGTCCAAAGGTTGGAAAGTCACGTAAAGTTTCCAACTTTACATTCATGTATGCTAGAAATACACTCTAGGGCTTAATAAAGACTTAATGAAGGACTTATTACATGAATGGGACCTAGAGAGTAATAAAGTTTGCAACTTTAAGCCAATAGAGGCCATGAAGGGGTCAGATCTAACTTATTAACCCCTAGAAACCTCAACATCTTGGACAACTCAGCCAAAATCCCAAAATCATGCTAAAACTTCAAACAAAGAGATTTAGATGAATACAAGGCAAGATGTAGACTTTATACCTCAAGAAGACTGTTGTTGGTGAAGAGTTTATGGATCTATAGTCCCTCTTCCAAGCTAGATGCTTCCAACTTCCAAGCTCCTTCCAAGGAATCACCAATATCAATTGTCAAAGCTCACCACAACTCACACACTCAAACTTGCAAGGAGATATACTAACTTAGGGTTTATGGAAAAGGGAGGTTGGTAAGCAGGCCAACCAAGGGGGCTTAAGTCCTTTAAATAAGGTGCAACATGTAACGTCCGTAGATCCGGGCTAGTCAATTTAGAGGCAATAAGTGTCGAACACGACATTTCGGCAAAATATTATTTATAATAAATAGTCTTAACCAAGTTTTAGAATATGTCTCAAGGTTTCCGTACATATAAAGAACCCTGAAATCCGAGTTATAACGAAGAAGTTATGGTCCGTCGAAGTTTTACGGCAAAACCGGCACGACACCGGGAAGCGTAAATAGTAAATTTATGATAGAGAGACTTTTAGCCTTAGAAATCTAAATGAAAGTTGTAGTATATGTTAAACCGAGAACATACAAAAAAAGAACGCCCAAATCTGACTTCGTATGAGGAATTTATGAATTTTCTAAGATTTGGCTTAGCAATGCACGACCCGAAACTCGATTTTTAGTTCGAGCGGTTTTTGACTTACGCGACCTAAATGAGAGTTGAAGGTCTCATTAATAGGAACTCAACCATAAAAAGATAGACGAAAACGGAGTCCGTATGAAGGAGTTACAAATTCTTCGCGGTCATTTAACAGTCTAAACGCCTCCTATTGTTAAATTTGAGTTCGATCGAGAATTAGCCGATGGAGACTAAATAAAATTTGTAGATCTTGTTTTTACCTACGCGTGGAAAAAAAGAACGTAAAAAACGGAGCTCGTATGCGAAAGTTACGGGGTTTAGAAGTCGGCAGGGTGATGCTGCAAAAGGGGTGACGTGGCTGAATATGGGCCAATGCTTTCTCCCCAAGGAAAGCCATCAGGTGATGACACATGGCACTGACTCGGCGAGTCCGTCAGGATTTCACCCTATAAATAGAAGTGTTGGGTTCTCTCATTTCTCACACCTTTCCCCACTTCTTTCTCTCTCTACACTCTCTCTCTAAGCCTCCCTAACCCCCCAAAGCCTAGGGTAACTCTCTAGCACGAGGCGGAAGCCCTGGAGTGCCCGACGGCTCCGAGAAAAGAGCCTTTCGGCTCGGTAACGCTGCTCCAGTGAAGCCCGATTTTCGAGAAAACCCGCTGTAAGTGAGCTATGCCTACCCTATCTTTAGTATAGCTTATGTTTCAATATAGTAATGTTATTAGGACCTTATAAGGAGTATTTGGGCTATTATTATGGTTTATATAAGTATTGTTTAACGCTTATATAATAGTAATAATAACTAGACTATTAAATTAGTCTCGTCAAACGTTAGACTAAACTCTAGTGGTAATGATACTAGGTTTCGTCAAGGGATAATTGTTTTAAGAGTAACGAAGTGTTGTCCAGGTGCCGACTCACCACCTTACCAGGTGAGTGCATAGTCTCTTTCATCTTACACATACATATGAAGTATTTTATTATAAATTACGTGCTATGTGTGCATATTGTCTGAATACTTGCTGTCTATGCTGGTGACAGATTTTTATACATGTTTTAAATGATGTAAACTATATAAAGTATTTTATATCTACAAAATATGTTGGGTAAAACATGGGTAGATGAATGATGAGGGATAAAAGCTGAAATAGAGGAACATTAGTAGTATGGACCTAGTGCCCTATAGGTAAACATTGGCAGCAATGGACCTAGTACCCTATAGATGAGCACTGGCAGATGCGCCACAACCCGTAGATATTTTAGATCTACGGTAAACGTCCTAGCAGCCGCGCTCTAAGGACAGTATCGGCAGTTGTGCCTAATAGAGAGCCTTATGACCATGACAATAGCGTTTAAAGGTCAATACTGGCAGAAGCGCCTCATAGAAATGTCCCAATTCTGGCATCTGCGCCTAAGTGATAGAATTAGCAGCTGTGCTTGACAGCTGTGTCATTGACAATGATGGACTTCGTACCTATTCCTTAGGAAAATCCTTAGGAATGAATGAACGAGAATTAGCTGATTCTTAAGGTAGATCCTTAAGATTAAAGAAGATAATGGGGATGGGGTAATTGGGTTAACTGTTTGATGATTAAACATAATAATTATATTATTGTGGGTTGAAAACCCCATGTACTCACCAGGTTTCCCAACCTGACCCACTCAGTTTATTTATATCACAGGTGTCGATTTGAAGTCACATTACACTGAGAGATTAAGGTGATATAGATCACTAGTGATAACGAATTTAAGTTCTGTTTATGCTTATGTTTCTGTATTGACGATGACATCCCAATGTTTTAAATGAATAAAAATACATTTCTTCGGAAATGCTTTGATAATAAATTTATCATATTTCACTGGGAACAAATTCCGCACATTTTTATTAAAAAAAGGGACTCTGATTTTTATAAAGCATAAACAAAATCGGTCTTTTCTGGCCGTGAAAATGGGGATGTCACACAACACCCTAAAATTAGGGTTTCATCCCAGCCAGCCAACTCATCGAGTTGGGACTCCCCGACTCGTCGAGTTGGGTCATTAAATCTCGCGGCTGCAAAATTCTCGACACAACGAGTTGGAGCCCCCCAAATCGTCTAGTTCGCACAATAATTCCAATATTTTGAGAAATGTATTATACCTGGACCAAGCGTTACAAATCTCCCCCACTTGAACTAGACTTCGTCCTCAAAGTCTACTGATGCAAAAAGGTCTGTATAATACTTCCTTATCTCGTCCTATGGCTCCCAGGTCCATTCAGAGCCTCTCCGGTGCTGCCATTTCACCTTTACGAGCTTCACTTCTTTGTTCCGCAGGGCTTTTGTTTTTCTGTCCAGAACCGCAATGGGTTTCTCCACATAATTCAGGCTCTGATCCACTCGAATGTCCAAAACCGCAATGGGTTTCTCCACATAATTCGGGCTCTGATCCACTTGAATGTCATATAGCGATACAATCACCGACTCGTCAGCTACAAACTTCCGCAACTGCAAAATGTAAAAAGTATTGTGGATCTGTCCAAGCTCCTCAGGCAAGTCCAATTGATACGCAACCTTTCCCACCCGGGCGATAATCTGAAAAGGGCCAATATATTTGGGGCCCAACTTGTCCCCGCTTCCTGAACCGGATAACACCCTTCCAGGGTGACACCTTCAATAGTACCATGTCCCCGACTTGGAATTCCAAGTTTGCTCTACGTCTATCCGCATAGCTCTTCTGTCTGCTCTACGCTGTCTGAAGCCGGTCGTGAACCCATTGGATCAACTCGGTCATCTTAAGCACCACTTCGGTGCTTCGCATAACTCGATGCCCAACCTCCCCCCATCATGCTGGAGTCCTACACTTCCGACCATACAACACCTCAAACGGGGGTCGGTCAATACTAGCATGATAACTATTGTTGTATGAGAACTCTGCTAGCGGAAGATAAGTATCCCAACTCCCTCCGAAATCCAATACACATGCTCGAAGCATATCCTCGAGTGTCTGAATCATCCGCTCACTCTGACTGTCGTTTTAGGGGTGGTAAGTAGTGCTGAAATGAAATTGAGTTCCCAACTCCTCATGAAACTTCCTCCAAAACTCTGCTAGAAACCTCTATAAGTGCAACTATACTAAGCTTTTAGGATAACTTATTTCATAATTATAATCATTATTAGGATAACTTATTTTCATAATTGTAATCGTTATTAGGAACCTATAAATGTTATAATCGTCACTAATTCCAACTCATAATATTGATTGATCTACTTATGGGAGAGGTGTCGAGAATAGTTATGTTGGCATGGTTTTTGGATTTCAGAAAAGCTATATGATGAAATGACATGTCTCCTAACTGTCCTGCCTGGTCGATCCTTATTTGATAGAACTCTCGGTATTCATTGGGATTAATGAAAGGACTAGCCTTCTTTACCAGATTCCCATAGGAACTAATAAGCTATATCATTATAGGTTAATCCCCGTTGGCGGTTACACGCCGATTGATTTGTCTGGTTATCTGTTAATCATTTGAGAAATTGTCCAGGTGAGTTCTCCTCACTATATTGTATACTCTAGCATGTGTCCTTTGTATGTTAGGATATAGTTACCATGTAGTATGAAGTCATGCCACTAGATTAGCTTAGTTAGTTGCCTATCTATAAAACCCGTTTCAATGTATTTTTCATTTTGGACCCTTCGTGTGTAATTAGTTTTTGATTTTGGTCCTTAGGGAATTATTGTAATTTTGGGAGGAGGGTGCGTACGTTGGGCGTTCCTCATGTATGTTGGGTGTAACAATCAGGGGACAAACCCTAATTTTAGGATTTGGACCCTATTTAAGCTACCTTATATCCCAAGGTTCTCTCATTTCCCAGCCTCCGTTGTCCTTTTTAGTCTCATTTCGAAACCCTTGATAATCTAGAGAGATTTGACCCCCATTATGTGTGTTTTAGTGGGTGTTTGGTGAACCTTGAAGAAGAAGAAACTTGGAGAAGGAGCTCTGATCAATGAGGAGCTTGTAGATCCAGATTCCACTCATCATTTCTAGCTACATTAAGGTATAAAGCTTGGACCTTTCTCATTCTATGCTTGGATCTAGTTATTATGGAGTTTTGGTCACTTTTTGGTCTCATGAATGAGATATAGTGGAATTTTACCACTCCAGAAGTTATAAGTTGCTCCTCTTGATGTTTTTGAGATCCCTAGTCCATAAAGTTAGCATCTTGATGGTTGAGGATCAACCATGCATGAGTATATGTCCATTTGGTGAAAGTAGGATGCTAAATCTAGGTTTGGGTCCATTTAAGTCATGTAAAGGCACTAAGTTAGTGATTTTATGGATTAAGACGTTCCCCAAGGTCTGGATCTGAAATTTAGTCATTTAGTCTTAAGCATTAAGGACTTAACGGATGAAAAGAGCTGAAGGCAGTGTACGTCGAGCGTTCGAATGTGTACGTTGCGCGTACGCGTTTGGATCCCTGACTCGGTGTAGCCACCTAGTATGCTAGTCATACTAGGGGAAGACTTAGCGTTCACGACCATGTGGACTTTTGACTTTTGGGCTGCCATTGGGCTTTAGGGTTTTGGGCACTTGTTGGGCCATAAATCTTTTGGTTTTGGGTCACTATTAGGCCTTTGGCCTATTTTGTGTTCCTATTTATATAAAGTAAAATCCTTATTATAGTAAAGAAATCTATCATCCTACAAGACTATCATGGCTTGATCTCGATACTCATCTTAATCATAGATAGAGACACAACGGGACTATCATTTTGTACACCAAGATATCACACTTGACCCAAGCTTGAAAACGTAACATATAATTATGTTGGGTCGAGTTTGTTATGTGTTGCGTCAATTGGGCTCGCTTATTAGTCCAAGTTTTGTAACTCCGGTTTGGGCCTGTCCAGCCGTGAGCCTTATAGGGTTTATTATAAATATAGGTGCTTGCATGCATCTTAGAGATGGATTGATAACGATAGAGCAGATTTGATCAGAGCATTATTTAGAAGTTTTATCATCGTTCTTGTAACCCTAAATCCTCTATAGCGGAAGTTCTTAATCGAGCTCTGCTGAGGATTGTTTGAATCAATCATTCGACACACTTTGATCCATTCTTGTGTTCTTTACAGTTTTCTTGTTTATTATTTTACCTGTTATAAAGATCTAATCGATCTTCAAGTTAGTTTTTAACTTATCAATTGGTATCAGAGCAGGAGGCTGTGTAATTCATACACATCTTTTCTATGAAAAAGGTTGCGATTAGGGTTATTCCGCATTGATCAATATTTATTGAGCCGTCATCCCATAATTGACGTAACTCAGCATTTATTGTTTTGCCCTAATTTAATACATTACAAGTCTGATCTTTTAAACAAATTATTCGATCAAGCATGGACGAGTCGCAATCCAATCCCATTAATATTTCGAACAACATTGGATCAACAACGAAGATTCCCATCCTTTACACCCAGGATTATGAAGTCTGGGCACATCACTTTGAAGATTATGTTATAGGATCTAAGGATAATGGATACCTCATCTGGGAAGCAATCGTATCTGGACCCTTCGCTCATTCAGCAACTTCAAGGATTATTAAAACTCAGAAGGAGTATAATGATCTTTTGAAAGATGTAAAAGATATTGCCCAAGACGAAAAAGATAAATTTCAGTGCAATATTAAAGCATTGAGATTAATCAGATTCGCTCTTCAATCTGACACTTTCAGGTTGGTGAGTTCATGTACAACTGCCAAAGAAATATGGGACAGGCTATGAGAATTGTATTCTACGGACGAAGATCTTGAACACTCCATTCAAACCTTACTCTTGTCCGAGTTTGGTGAATTCAAGCAGGGAGCCGAAGAAACCGTGACTCAAACGTTCGATCGCTTTAATCATCTTCTTAGCAAAATGATTAAACATGACATTGAAAGGAAGCTAATTGAGCAGAAGGTTACGTTTTTGAACGACCTCAGATCTGAGTGGAGAGCTGTAGTGTCCACAGTTAAAGTGCATGAGCAATTCAAATCTTATTCTCTGGCGAAACTGGTAGGCATTCTGAAATCTCAAGAAAAGATCGTGCTACAGGAGAAAAATGTGGTTTCAAGCCTGGGTTCATTGGCCCTCCTGTCCAAAAGTAAAGCGGTAATGGAAGATGAAGACCTCAACTTGGAGGACTATGACCTTACTTCTGAAGACTATGCTATGATGGTATCAAACCCCAAGAGGTTCATCAAAAAAAGATTTCCCACCAATAAGAACCGAAATTGGCAGGGAAGTTATAGTTCTTAAAAGGTCAAAGATGAACCGAAGGCAGAAGAATCAAAGAAGGAACCGAAAGCTGAAGGAGATTCGGGAGTGAGCTGCTATCACTGTGGAGGAAAGAACCACTATGCAAAAGATTGTGTCCTCAAGAAAATGGCAGAAAAGGATGAGGAGAAAGATGAAGAAGCTTTGTTGCTGAAAAAGCTGGATGAGATCAGGAAGAAGAAATCTACTGCTAACCCTTCTATGAATGCTTTAATTATGCAGGGTTCGGTAGCGAATGATGATTTCGGTGGCGTGGAGGTCTGGTCAACCGACTCTGAGGATGAAGAATTAAGGAAGCCTTCTCACGGAAAGGCTTATGTGGCGAAAGATGAGGGTAGCGGTGGCAAATGCTTGATGGTGTCTGATGTATCTCAGATGAGGGGATACAACACAGATGGTGGGAATGAAGACACGAAGGAGCAACAGGACATGTGATTTACAGCAAAACCGCTCAGCGTGCAGTTCAACGAGCTTGATGAACTGATCAAGAAGGTACAATCCGTTTTTGTTTCATTCAAAGTCCCACAATGCTCATACGAAAAAGAATTAAAAAATGTTAATTCAAGAATCTCTCATCTAGACAGCAGTTTAACTCAAACTCGAGTCACCAATTCTAACCTAACTGACAAAATAAGCAGGGTGTCTTCGAAGAGTGAGGAACGGAGGATGTGGATCGAACTGAAGGAGTCGGAGTTAATCAAAACCAAGGATGAAAACATTTATTTGCAAAGAGACAATTTAAAACTTTTAAAACAGCGAAATGTTTTTTGCTTGATTGCTAAGCGTCTTTACAATAATATCACTCAACTTCATTTAAACTGTGAAATAGGGCAGAAAATTCATCGTATGATTTTGCCCTTCCTTGAGTTTAAGGAGGATGAAATCGACGCTGAAGCATACAATTGTGAAAATGTGGTTTCGTCTGAGGATGTTAATCCGACATATATGTATGGTCTAGACAAAATTGAATCTTTCATAAAGTCTAAGGACCATAAGTACATGCTGAAAAACCTTTTGGATGAAAATGATAAATTGAAACTAAGGACCGAAACCATACAAAAGTTTGACTAATTGAGTACCAACTTAAGCTCAGAAAATAAAATTGATGTTGAAAATGCATCTGAGCTTAATGATGACGATGATATGAGTGAAATTTCTGTAGAGGACGTAGTTGACTGTTCTGAATTTGTCAAAAGCGAACCCAAAAACCACAAGAATCTTATTTCAGAAAATTCTGTGGAGTTTGCTCGTTTGTCCCAACAAAAGTCCCCGATCCTTAAAGCAAAGGCTGTAGTGTACCAAAAGGTTAGAACCCCTCCAAATCAGGTGTATAAGGTCACAGGTGTAAACTAACACCAGACAGCTGAACTCACGGCCATTGTGAACGAAGATGTAACGACCAAAATTTCAAAACAATTAAAACTTTTCGAAACCACCCATTTTAATAACGTTGTTACAAAAAGGTTTTCAATACATTATTTAACAGAGTATTTTCCGGGGTTCATATCATAAAACACCAACGCGAGGAACGGTACGATCGCGCCTTTGCCTTGCCACAGACTCCTGAGAACCTGAAAACATAAAACCACAACTGTAAGCCCGAAAGCTTAGTGAGATACCCCCAAAATACCAACCACATATACGCCTTTCCAGGCCACGACCTTCCGGTCCAAAACATATCGCCTTCCGGCCCATATCATATTGCCTTCCGGCCCATAACATATTGCCTTCCGGCCCACCTCATAACAAGCATACCTATCATAACAAAACATAGAACGACCCTGCATACCGGGTCACACCCTAGGTCTAGCAATCATACGCATAACACATAATCATATAACAGTTCACAGTCAGCAATCGGTCGACAGACCACATAACATAGCATTACTCTATTCAAGATACCGACCTAGCCGGTCACTAGCATAACATCACCCTACGAATCAGTCAACATACTAAATGCACACATACGCCTTTCCAGGCCATGACCTTCCGGTCCACATAGCAATGCCTTCCGGCCCACAACATATAACGCCTTCCGGCCCATAACATAATAACTGACAACTACCCGGATTCCCATCCGATAAAAAGGTTGGCCTTGGTGCCATAAACCCTAGCGATATAGTGAGGATAACTCACCTCGAAACTGCCGACTGAACAGATAGCTCAAGCTGCTCCAATCACTGATACGGTCTCCACCTCTGGACAGCCACCAATGCACTGAACTCAACAATAATCAACAATTACCAAAATACCCCTGGAACCACTGGTCAACCCTTGGTCAAAGACAAGGTCAAAGTCAACCCCTGACTGACCCTACTCGCCGAGTCAACCCGATGACTCGCCGAGTTCCCATATCCAGAACTTCACTCAATCCGCGACCTAACTCGCCGAGTCACCCCGAGACTCGCCGAGTTCAACAACTCTGAGTCCACTCGCCCTCAACTCACCGAGTCATCCCTTGACTCACCGATTCTCGACTCAACCCTAGAATATCGGGACTCTTCGACAAGACTCGCCGAGTCCAAGGACAGACTCGCCGATTCTATGGCTATCTTCAACCTACTCGCCGAGTTGTTCATACAACTCGCCGAGTCCAAGGGCATCTTCAAGCTACTCGCCGAGTCTGTTCATCGGACTCGGCGAGTCCATGCCATGCAACCGCTCAAACTGCTTTCTAAGGTCAGATCTGCTCCGGCAATTCATAGGTCTGGCCTTCCTAGACTGGTCCATCATGTAAAGTCCTTATTTCGGTGCTCATAATACACCCCATGACTCATAATTGACGTTTTGACCTAAGGCATAAGGATTCCAATCCAAAACCTCCATTGATTCCCGAAAAGCTCAGGCATGGGACACTCTGGACTTCCAAGAGTCCCAATATAGGGTTCCAATCACTTGGGGGACTAAGGAAGCACTCAATCTAGCCACAAAAGGGTTCCATAAACCCTAAATCCATATACACATCAACATAGAAGGGAACAACTCGAAAATATTACCTGAATAACGTTGCTCTGTGTCCCCAATCCTCAGAATATGGCTTCTCCTATTGTTCCCTTAACCAAGCCTCCTCCTCCTTGCAAAATAACACTTCCAAGATCAATAATGGTCTTCTACCTTGCTCCAGATGCTCACCATCGAATTAGGGTTTCACTCAAAGGACTAGGGTGAACAATGACGGCCATAAGGCCCCTTATATATGTCCCAAACCTGGGAAGTTAGGGTTTCGCTAAACAGCGCGGACTCGCCGAGTCCATATCCAGACTCGTCGAGTCCAGTCGCGAACCCACGACCAGATCTGCGATCCTACTCGGCGAGTCTGAGCTCCAACTCGCCGAGTCCCCTCTTAAAACACCCAAAATCATAATTATAACAATACCTGGAATTCCGGGCTGTTACACAAGATAACGCTGATGGATGCGATGAGTTCTTCTGGTCAGCTCCTATCGACAATGTTGACGAAACGGTTAGTCTGTCAGAAAGGACATCATGGAAAATCAAAGGCAGATATGTGCCAGAGCCTTTGAACAAGCCTGATAGCTTCAACACACCAAGTACTAGTGGTACAAAAGATGTCCCTAAAGAAAAAGCAGATTCAAGCGAATCATCATCAGTTCAAAGTGAACCTGCTGACAGAAAACAAAAACAAAAGGCGAACATCCATCATCAGCCGAAGCAGGTGAGAAACCAAAAACAGCAAAGGAATCAGAGATACAAGAAGAATCTTTCTGAAAGAAAACAGTTTTGGCAGTCTCAAAATGCCTATTTCTCATATCGTGACAGAAATTTAAAGTCAGAGAAAAATACTCTTAGACCACAAGAGAGCAATAACAACCGAAAGCAAAGGTTCGGTTCAGAAAACAACATCAACCGAAAGCAGAGGTTCGGTTCAGAAAACTATATCAACCGAAAGCAAAGGTTCGGTTCAGAGAGCAAAAGAGACCAAAATTCTAGGTTCGGTCCCACTGATGATCGAAACCGAAAGGGTCACCTAGAATCTCCGGTCAAGAAATCATCTCAGTCTAAATCCTCTCAATCTAATTCTTCTAATTCCTCTCAACCACATTCTAAATTCTATTCTGTTCACTCTCAAAAACCTAAATCATCAAATGATCTGAAAGGAAAATTGAAGGTTTCGTCTGTTAAACCAGAGTCCGCACCAAAAGCAACAAATCCCAATAAAATTAAAGTTTTCACCATCAAAAAGAAAGATGAAACAACACTAATAAAAAGAACATATCTTGTTGACATCTCTCTTACTATTCCTGTTCCTGTGAAAGGCTCACGTGGACCCAAGAAACTTTGGGTTCCTAAATCTGCTTAATTTTTGCAGGTTATCAGTGACGAGCAGTTTGACGAAGAATGGTACATTGACAGTGGCTGCTCACGTCACATGACAGGAAGGAAGGAAGAGCTAAGGGAATTTTGGTCTCTTTCAAACTGTGGAAATGTCAAGTTCGGGAACAACTCCTTCGGCACAATAAAAGGCTATGGAATGATTACAAACGGTGATTTCATGATAAGGAAGGTTGCATACGTAGAAGGTTTACAACATAACCTCATTAGTGTATCTCAGCTTGTTGGAGGTACCAGTCTCAAGGTTTCATTCGACGATGAGGGTTCAGAAATAATTGAGAAGAAGACAAAAAGAGTTATTCTCAAATCGGAGCGTAAAGGTGAAATGTTTCCCTTAAACCTCAAACCCATCAAAAGGAACCCAGGTATCTGCCTGTTATCTAAAGCACAATCTGAAGAAAGCTGGTTGTGGCACCGAAGACTCTCACATCTCAACTTTAAGGATATCAACAAACTTGTCACTGGAGGTCATGTTCGAGGTCTTCCATTGCTCAAGTTCGATAGAGAACATTTGTGTGCTGCATGTGAAATGGGGAAGTAGAGTCGTCAAAGTCATCCATCAATAATAAACACTAAAGTTGTAGAACCACTAGAGTTACTTCGTATTGATTTGTGTGGTCCATCATCTATCGAAAGCATCGGTGGTAGCAAGTACATTCTTGTTATTGTTGATGACTTTTCGCGTTTTACATGGGTGTTCTTCCTGAAGCTCAAATCTGAAGCGACTCACAAGCTAAAGATGTTCATCAAGCAGGTTGAAGTACAGCTGAAGAAAGTCGTTCGCAACATCAGAAGCGACAATGGGCTGGAGTTCAAAAATAAAGAACTCGAAGAATTCTTGGTAGAAAGAGGAACCAGTCACAACTTCTCAGCTCCCTACACACCTCAACAAAACGGAATTGTCGAGAGACGAAACCGATCTTTGTGTGAAGCGGCTCGAACCATGCTAAGTTTTGCTTCTTTACCTTTATATTTTTGGGCTGATGCTATCTCTGCAGCTTGTTTTACACAGAACAGGTCATATCTCAATAAGCGATTCACGCTCACTCCTTATGAGATCATCAACAACAGGAAGCCAAATGTTAAATTCTTCCATGTGTTCGGTTCACGGTGCTTCATCTTCAATTCTAAAGAACACCGCAACAAGTTTGATGTCAAAGCCGATGAAGGGATTTTTCTGGGCTATTCTCTCACTTCTAAAGCGTACAGGGTATTAAACAAACGCTCGAGGAAAATAGAAGAAACTTATTACGTGACTTTTGATGATAACTATGTCAAAAAGCTAAAGGCCAACGTAGACACAGCTGGCGAAATCTTTCCTCAAACAGGTCAAGTCACAGTATCAATTGCAAATCTCTTTGGGAAGTTTGTCGAGTTATTCGATGAACCAGAGAAGGCCATTCACTCGGAAGCCAGCGCAGCAGACAACAAGGTAGATCATCTGAAGCAACTGGTCGAAGATGCTACAAAGCGAATGAATGAAGGAGTATCCAGTTCCAACGAATCTCCACAGCACAATGCTTCAGTCGAGGGGGAGGATCCGTCTTCATCATCACAGCCGAGCTCACATGTTGAGGGGGAGAACAGTGTTGGGTTTTGAGCATTCTAACACTCCTAAGTGTACATGCAACCCTAAATACCTTGGATCTATGTTTTCTCTATTATACATGCAATTAAGAACATCCAAGGTATTATCCTAATCTAGCATACAAAAACAATGACTATAGCAAGATAGAATACATACCTCTTTGGAGTAGAAAGTCTTCATGCTTTAAGAGCTTAGCCCCAATAGTGTGGAAGCCTCAAGTGGAATCACAAATCACCAAGACAACTTGGAATACTTTAGAGAATATGGATACTTGGTTTTCTCTTGTGAAATTGGCTAGCCCTTCTTAGTGTATCCACACTAGTGCCAATTTCACCAACCAAGGACATCTTTATATAGTATGGAAACTAGGGTTAAACCCATGACCTTTCATTTCATATGATCCATGGGTTAAACACTCCATGGACTATCCATGAAAGCTTAGCCCAACCTAAATGAACTTGACCCATTCCATATATACAAGAGTCCATATTTAATTAGTTCATTTTGATCACTTAATTAATTCTAAATTAATTCTTGATCAATACTAATTAAATAATATGATTCGATATTAATATATTAGAACTTATAATATATTAATATTAATCATAAACATACTATTCTCAAAAGATTATCCATATAAATTGTGTCGGTGAAGTGCAACCCAAATGGACCATGCCGGGTCGGGTCAAGTACATACCAAATATAGTTATGGACTTAGACATTAATCCAACAGTCTCCCACTTGGATAAGTCTAAAACTATTATTGCGTATGACTTCAAACCTAACTGGCAATCGTAGCTCTTAAAGCCGCTGTCGAACTCTGACCTTTGTCAATGACTTGTCCATTAGATAAGGGATCATATATTCCTCCATTCTAGATATCATATGGACTGAAACATGGATTATAATCATTCTCTCTGTCCATTTGTTGTTTCCCGATTTGCGATTTATGACGACTGACTAATTGAACAAATCAAATCAGTCCTGGCCCGGCCGAGCACTTCCATTTGTCATCATCAAATCATCGAGGGGCCCACAGATATCGCTTTTATCCCGAAGGTAAAAGGAACGAATAAACTTCGACTCATATGGCTTGTTCTACTACTTGTTGAATCATACACAAAGGCACGTTTTATAGCACCGAGTTACCAAATGCGTTTTCGTGTAATCAATGTACTATCAACTCATAGTAACAACTCATATCTCTACGTTTGAAGAATATAAGATATTATCGTCTCATGATCACTCGTGATAAAATCCATGAAGTGATTCCAATGAGCGCGGGTTGAATCCAATACTCAGAACTTATGAGCACTCATGAGTGTTGTAGCCCTTTGTCCAACACCTTAGACCTCTACAAGCCAACCCATGACAGTCTTAATTCATATCTACTTCCAACATATGACCGACTACGGATGGTTTGAATAACTTAGTCATTCCGGAAGAATAACCCAGTTTATTCGGGAAGTCAAAACATGCAAAATGAAACACAATAATAATTGAATCCAATATGGTATCAACCCTTTGAACATAAATAAAACACCTTTTATTTATCACCATATGATTACACATTATTCATTGTATACTGTTTCAGCTATCAACTTTATTCTTGAATTTAAAACAATAGTTGTCCCATGCTCTAAGCATGTACACTATGTTTTCTTAAACACTATTCATGCCACACACCAAGTATGCATACTATGTTTGTCTATGATCTTTACTTTGTGAACTAGATCAATTGAACATAACTTCAATGATTCTCTTTTCACACTCCCAAATCCTTACTGCAAATGCAAGAATTCCAAATTCATGCCATTTACGGAAATCTGTTAGATTCTAAACTTATATGCATTGATACTCTTGTAACGATTATGCACAAACTCACAAAGACTTGGCAACAATCATTACAGAGTATTCCAAAGAAGATCAACTCCTTGGAAATATCCTTCTTGCATTAAGTTTCCTTAATCTTACACAGATTGAAAATTCTAACTTTGAAACATTTCCAGATTCCATTTTGACTATCACTTCTGAACAAGAGTTGCCTCCTTACAGATTATGTCAATATGGTCCTTCCAGAATTATCACTATACTTCCAATTGTCCTTGAGTAAACAATCTTTGGTAAACCTTAGATTGTCCTCGACAATTGTTTACTCCTTTTAGTCATATCCAGTTCTAAACCTTTTCCCTCCTTAATGCCCCAGGCATTTGGAAAATTTTAGAAAGGATGAATATAACACATGTAATCGATCCTATATCCGAAGCATATGGGACACGATTCATGATGTCTCACATAAAGACTAAACCAGTCTTTTGCTATACTATTACCATTTCAATTTGCCAAGTTCTCATAATTCAGATTATGAAAAGGGATGCCGTAATCATAATCGAATTTTAGAACGCAAATAATGGACCCGTATACAGAATTTCCTTATGTTGAACCATTCCAACATGAAATTCATATATATCCTTGACTAAATGATTAAAACCTCATGATCTAAGCTTATAGATTTGAGATGAAGTATAATTTCCTCTCCCTTAATTATAGCAAAACAACCTTTTCCCAATTGAAACCTTTTGTTTTCTATAATTAACATTGCTAGCTTGCAATACTTATCATAATTATCATGCTCCCACTAACATGATGATTATTAGCATAACACTTATACTCCCACTAGCTTTGACATGTTCTCGGAAATCACCTGGACTTCTAGAAATCAATACTTCATTGACTTTCTTACCAAAGTTCAGATTTCTGATACTAGATTGTTTTGATAAAACTTTATCAAAATCATACACCTTCCCTTAGATAGCACACTTGTGTGTCTAAACAATTATGAAGAGGTATGCCGTAATCATAATGGTTAGACCTTTTTTCCATTTCTCACAAGTCCAGGTTAGTGTGCCGGTAAACCACACACGCTCCACTAACGACTTTGAGAATGCAAATATCACAATTGCTATCTAGATAAAATCTACTTAGTGAAAGTGTTTCCTCACCATCATTTTCATGAATTGGAGAGAAACCTTATGACACTTAGATTTACTGGTGTATGTGTTCTTATCCATGTGAATGGTCAAAATCATAGTCACAAGACAAGGATAATGACAAACCCAAACTCATATGGACTGAACTCAATCTTAATTTCTTGCCACCTGGCAGCTCAAGGGCCTGCCATTGCTTCCAAGTTGTTTGTGCAACACATTGAGAACTCTAAGAACTCATATGCAAAGCCAACTTTAACTGGAATGGGCACATAATATGTCAACACGATAGGTTATAAACCTCAAGTCGTGTGCTAGTGAAGAACTTCAGGTTTTATTCTTGATTAGTTCTTGAGACTTTCAAGACCTTTAAGACTCCCACTGTCCTCTTGATCTATAAGACTCCCTTGTCAAACATCCAAGAGACAGTGTGGATTCTAATCAAGACAAACACTTCACACAATTGGCCTAAGTTGGTCTTTGTTTTATCCAAAACATCACAACTTACCAATTTCAAATGTACAAGAGTAGGAAACTTTTACTCTTACATTTGACAAGTGTTTTATACCTTCTTTAAGACATGTCACTCAAATTACAATCTTGGAGTATGACTCTCAAAATTGTTTTTGGAACGAAGTATGACTCATCTTCATAATTTAACCATTTCAACAATTCAAGATCCCTCTTCTTAGTCATAAGAATGCACTAAGACTTCCTAAGAGAACTAATTGTGCTATGGTTTCTTAATCATTAAGATGATCACAAAAACTGATACTAAAGTACTCTCCCATCTTTTCAGATTTGAGAAACTTTTATCCTTCTGCCTAATTTGATTCTTCTTATTCGCTCTGTCATACATTGGAACCTTTTTCCCAATGTCTCAGAGTTACACTTAAGCATGTAAGTATAATCATATTTACTGAGCTTTAGTAAACTATGACGAATAGTCTTATCAAACTTTTGTGGTGGACTTAATCAGTGCACAAGAATGTGTACTCGATCCCTTAGTCCTTTACTTAACTCTCACATCCATGTGAATAAGTAATTAGTCTTAATTTTCCAAAACTTGAAAGTTCCCATTCATCATGCTATACAACTTGCATGATTCCAAGTTCCGGTCCAATTGAAACTTGGGTGATGAAAATCTTTCCTTATTTGGTAAATCTAGACATTACCACAAATGAAAGAATCAATTTCATATTTCCACTCTTGCTCTTAATGGAATCATATAAGCAACAATTTTTCCTCAAATGCCATTGTAAGGATATTTTAAAATAAATAAAAACAAAATTTTTTTTCTTTATTTTAAAACTATGCGGAAAAACTTATCCTTACAATCCATATGAAAACTTGTTGTTATCTATTCCTAAGCAATATCTCATAACTCCTAAGAAGTAGCTCAAGAATCCGATCTTTAAACTATGCGATAGAAATCCATCTACGCCATCAGATTCAGCATATTCTTTCTTTAAGTTTCTTCACTTTTCTTTGATTCTTAAAACATCACCATGTGACCCAGTCACATCATGTATCAAGAATCTCAGAATAGAAACTTAGCAGAGTTAGATAGTGGACTTTACCTAAAGTAGAGTCAAACTTATTGACTTTAACATCCTTAGGTAAATTTGGCAGCTTTGCAACCAATGCCCCTTTCTTTGGCAATATAAACATATGGACCCTTTGATAACGGGACTATCACTGACTTAGCTTTTCTCTTTACCATTTGGTCAACCGAGTTGACTATGGCCGATCCCTTTCCATTGGGAAGAGAATGCTTTTCTGGATTTCCTGTGTCACTATTGTCAATGTCCATCAAGTTTTAAGGAAGTTGATCTTAACAAATAGATAAGATCATTAAGGGTCTTGTCATAGTCTGTTTCATAGGTGTTCTAAAAGAACTCACTATGCGACTTAGAAAGTGATTGAACCACCAACTTTCTCAAGACTTTGACACCCAACTCTCCCGGCTTGTCAATATGTGACTACATCTCCAAGATGTGACCACACCTAGACCTTGCCTTGCCAATAGGGCTTGAGTGACCTTAAACTTTTCAAGAACTTGTGGGTTAGGGAGAATAATTAGAGGAGGTGAAAGAAGTATGATATCCATGGGACATCATCTTCATTAGGAAACCTTGTTTCAAGAGATTTGGGAAGATCATAGGTGTCTAAACCAGACATCTTTTGGGAGATATTCAAGATAGTTGATTTAAAGTCCTTAATATGACACCCAATATGAAATATTAAGGCTAGGACCCAACAAACTATTTTATAACTTAGAAGAGGTATGCCGTAATCCAAGCTATAAAATATTTGAAGGTAGGTGAATGACGATTCACCAATTTCCACCAAGATAAACGAAATGTATTATTAGGTTTTAATTGGTTTTGAAACTCCTAGATCTTTGAGATTCATTGAACTTTTCAAAGGCATGTTTCAATCTCGAGTGTGCCCTTCAGGTTTTGTGACTGGGATGCCGAGGATCACAAAACAAGGTGTGAAGTAACCATGCAAATCACTTGGTACCCTTAATAAATTACCCCTCAATCGATGTGCCGGTTAACCACACACGCTCCATCGATACTATGATAAATATTAAGTCACCCTTTACCTACCTTGTTAAGTCCAAGTTAGTGTGCCGGTTAACCACACACGCTCCACTAACGACTTAGACAAAGTGTAAAGTGTAATTTCATGGGTTAGCACCTTATTCACATTTTTCCTAAGTAACTAAGATTGGGTATTATTAAGAGTTTAGTTACTTAGTATTTATCATTAATACTTTTAATGAAGGGAGAATTTATAAGTCCTTATCTTACCCGTTCGGCTAATGACCCTCCACCAGTCAAGCAAGCGGTGGGTGAGAGTGGACACCCATTAAGTCGCCATTTTATAGGCAACAACCTTATACCCACCTTATAGACCGGCTTCGTGAATGAGGCGTACTAGCGGTAAGACTGACTTTACTCTTATACATATATATATATATATATATATATATATATATATATATATATATATATATATATATATTATTATTATTAACTTATAATATTTTTAAGTATAAGGGTTGAATTTTAACTCTTAAAATTCTAAGGGCTAACTTGGAATTAAAGTATTCATAAGGAAAACTTTTCAAATTCCAAAACTTGAGGGCAAGTTTTGAAACTATTCAAAACTAATTAATTCCATAACTTATGTGTTTAAAGTAGTTTTAATCCAAAAACTCTTCAAGTTCCATAACTTGAGGACAAGTTATGGAAGACTTTAAACTAATAAAAGAATTAACTTTTCTTTATTTTATAACTTATGAAATTAATTAAGGTTACACTTTATTTATTTATTTATTTATTAATGAAGTGACTCTTGAACCTCCATAACTTAAGGACAAGACTCTTCATCTTTTGTAACCATTGCCAACTTTTATGAGTTTTATGAGTCTTTAATGTGACTCTTCATGTAACTTGAGGACAAGTTACACAAACACATTTTATACTCAACTCTTAGATTAAAATGGATTGAAAACAACTATTTCAATTAACTTTTCTATTAATCTAAGCAACTCATAAGTACAAGATAATTCAAATCAAACTTTTTCATGTAATTAGTCTAAACCTTAAACTAATACAAAACATGAATCTATTGACAATTATATTTGAAAATGGATTAGCATGAACATTACCACATCAAAAACAAGTTTATAAGTTCAAAAACAACTTAGGGTAATGTTCCTAGTCCATTTTTAGCCAAAAAACTCGAAAATATGCTGTCTGGGGGTCCAACTCGTCGAGTGCATGAACCAACTCGGCGAGTTGGATCGATTTGATCACTTTTTAGGCATGGACTCGCCGAGTCTGATGATCAGACAGCAACAAATTCGTTTTTTTTCAGCTTCTATTGCAGGTATAACAAGAAAACAAACCTGACTCTGATACCATTGTTGGGTTTTGAGCATTCTAACACTCCTAAGTGTACATGCAACCCTAAATACATCGGATCTATGTTTTCTCTATTATACATGCAATTAAGAACATCCAAGGTATTATCCTAATCTAGCATACAAAAACAATGACCATAGCAAGATAGAATACATACCTCTTTGGAGTAGAAAGTCTTCATGCTTTAAGAGCTTAGCCCCAATAGTGTGGAAGCCTCAAGTGGAATCACAAATCACCAAGACACCTTGGAATACTTTAGAGAATATGGATACTTGGTTTTCTCTTGTGAAATTGGCTAGCCCTTCTTAGTGTATCCACACTAGTGCCAATTTCACCAACCAAGGACATCTTTATATAGTATGGAAACTAGGGTTAAACCCATGACCTTTCATTTCATATGATCCATGGGTTAAACACTCCATGGACTATCCATGAAAGCTTAGCCCAACCTAAATGAACTTGGCCCATTCCATATATACAAGAGTCCATATTTAATTAGTTCATTTTGATCACTTAATTAATTCTAAATTAATTCTTGATCAATACTAATTAAATAATATGATTCGATATTAATATATTAGAACTTATAATATATTAATATTAATCATAAACATACTATTCTCAAAAGATTATCCATATAAATTGTGTCGGTGAAGTGCAACCCAAATGGACCATGCCGGGTCGGGTCAAGTACATACCAAATATAGTTATGGACTTAGACATTAATCCAACAAACAGTTCTCAAGCTGCTCCCGAACGCACTTTACCAACCGAAAGTACCACACCAACCGAAAGTGCCTCACCACCCAAAGGTGTATTAACACCCGAAAGCTCAGCACCACCGGAAACCACTGTAGCTCAAGATACTCAAGAAATACCTGAAAGCTTGTCTGTCGAGGGGGAGAATGCCGATATGCTTTATGATGATGAAAGTCAATCCAAACTAGAAGAGATGGTAAACGCTGAATTGGATCCATCCTATGATCCAAATTACCCTCCTCTCGTCAAATGGACTAGAGATCATCCTGTCTCTCAAGTTGTTGGTAATGTTTCTGAAAAGGTTCTGACCCGATCACAACTTAAGGCAAAACAAACTTCCTTATTTTCAAAAGTAGAATTCTGTATGTTTAACTCCTTCGTTTCAAAAGTTGAACCAAAGACAGTTAACACTGCTCTTGATCACTCTGATTGGGTTCAAGCTATGCAAGACGAACTGAATGAATTCGAGAGGAACAAAGTTTGGCGCCTCATTCCAACTCCTCAAAATGCCTCAGTTGTTGGTCTCAAATGGGTATTCAGAAACAAAATGGACAAGGAAGGGAACGTGATACGAAACAAAGCACGTCTGGTAGTGAAAGGATACTGTCAGGAGGAAGGAATTGACTATGAAGAAACTTTTGCTCCTGTAGCTAGGCTGAAATCCGTTAGAATATTTCTTGCCTATGCTGCACACAAAAACTTTGAAGTCTACCAAATGGATGTCAAGTGTGCATTTCTAAATGGAGAACTTGAAGAAACAGTGTACGTGGAGCAACCTCCTGGATTCGTAAATGAAAGGTATCCTAATCATTGTTATATTTTGGACAAAGCCGTGTATGGACTGAAACAAGCTCCGAGAGCTTGGTATGAAACGCTAACAAAGTTTTTAAAGATGTCCAAATTCAAACAAGGTTCGGTTGACCCAACGTTCTTTCATAAGAAGGAAGGTAACCACCTTATGATTGTTCAAATTTACGTCGATGATATCATCTTTGGCTCAACGAATCCTAGCTTAACGGTTGAATTCAGAAAGCTGATGGAGACTAAATTTGAAATGAGCTCAATGGGTCCAATTAACTTTTTCCTTGGTTTAAATATTAGACAGGGACCCGAAGGCATCTTTATTAATCAGGAAGCTTACACAAAGACTCTCCTAGCAAAATTTGGCATGATGGGAGATTCAAAAGTCAAAGTTCCAATGGCGTTCGGCACCAAGCTCACTCCATCCTTGGATAAACCAGTAGTTGATATTACGCTATATCGCCAGATGATCGGTTCTCTGATGTATCTTACTGCTAGCAGGCCTGATATCATGTTCTCTGTTTGTTACTGTGCTAGATTTCAGGCGAATCCACGCGAACCTCACATGCTTGCAGTGAAGAACATTCTCCGATATCTTAAGCGAACTACCTCTTTAGGTCTGTGGTATCCTTCCAACTCAGGCTTGTTCGTTCAAGCCTACTCAGATGCAGACCTTGGAGGTTGTGGTCTAGACAGAAAAAGCACCACTGGAGGTTGCCAATTCCTTGACGGGAAGTTGGTTAGCTGGCAATCAAAGAAACAAACCTGTGTGTCTTTGTCTACAACTGAAGCAGAATACATTGCAGTTGCCTCCTGCACTTCTCAAGTGATTTGGATCCAAAGTCAACTCCGGGACTATGGAATCAATATGAAAAAGATCCCACTATATTGTGACTCTGAAAGTGCAATTAGGATATGTCATAACCCAGTGCAACACTCCAAGACTAAGCACATAGCACTGAGGTATCACTTCATTAAAGATCATGTGGAAGATAGAAACGTTGAAATTCACTTTGTTAGAACCACTGATCAACTGGCTGATGTCTTCACCAAAGCCCTTCCTAAAGCGTCGTTCAACAAAATTCTACAAGGGCTAGGTATGATGGAATCAGAGTCAGTACCACAAACTACTTCTCAAACTCAAACGTAAGAAGCGAAATAGACCGAACGTTCGGGTTCAGTTGGATAATATGCTTTTTCGCTCATCAATTAAAGGTGGTTTTCTTGGTTGTAAATTTCATGTACAATTGTTCCAAAATTATTTATCTTATTGTCAAAATTATTTTTCAAAACCGAAACCAACCGAACGCTTGGGTTCGGTTTTCCAAAATTTTTCAAAACCGAAACCAACCGAACGCTCGGGTTCGGTTTTTCAAAATTTTTCACAACCGAAACCAACCGAACGCTCGGGTTCGGTTTTCTCAAAGTTTTTCTCAACCGAAATAAACCGAGCGCTCGGGTTCGGTTTTTCCAAAGTTTTTTTTATCTTTTTATTTTCTTTCTCAGTCTTATTATTTATTATTATTATTATTTTTAATTTTCACTATTATTTATCCAAAACTCCAAAAATATTCTTTTTATTTCCTTTTTGGCTTTAATTTTATTTGTGTGTTTGTTTATGGGGAAATTGTTAAATTAGTTAAGTGTCCCTAGAAGCATGCTGCTGTATGTGTCCTAAGCCTCATCTGATTCTGAATAATAGCCTTAATGACTTGGTATACACAAACCTTGTCTTCCCAATTAGGCTATCACATTTATTCTAATCGTGAGCTACCTAACTCTCTTCTCACATGAGATAAGAGTTTTCTGCTTGGTCCTATTTTTCACAGCAGAGGTACTTTGATTTCTTACACCATCTCTATTGCATTTCTCCATTAAATTCGTTTCACAAACGTAACCCTTGAGACTCTCAGAAATTACCACTGAGATTTATGGTTACTCAAAAACTGCGTTCATGATCTTAGTTTCGTGCCACTACGAGCTGAGTGAAACCCAAAATTCAATACCCAATCTGAATTGACGGTGAACAATTAATTTGATCTAGTTTTCACTAATGAATTGACGGTCGTATCTTCATGAAATCTCAAATTTTCCTTTTGTGTGATTCCTATGAAATTGTTAACAACCATAACATTTCTTCCCTTGGGATCCAGTTTTAATTTTTGTTGAGATTTTATATTTCCTAGTCACTTTAAAATTATTACCAACCTACTTGTTCAACAGACTACACCGGTCTCACAAGTACTTTGTTCACTTTCTATCTTATTTCAAGATTAGGACTGTTGAATCAAAGCAAAAGCTACCCTAAGAAGCCTAATTAAAAGAAGCCTTTCAACACTTCTTAATAAGTGTTTGATCGTTATTCAACGGGAAACCATACAAATACTTTAAGGTCTCTCTTGACTTTGAAGAAAGAGATTCGTGCCCGGGATCATTTGTTTTGTGTCTTTACTGACATCACAATTTTTCCTAAAAAGTATTGATTTATTTCTTTTCTTTACACCCTTAGCACAAAAATCTTTGATTTTCCAAAATTCTGGTTCTATTAATTACAGGCATTTTCATTGGATTGGTGGTTGATTCCAAGCTATGGTTGATTTTAATCCACGTGGGAGTATTCTTCAAAAGATGTCGTTACAATTTGAACGGATAAGATGATGATATGCTGACTCAGGCGGGAGTCTAATCGATTTGATTTCAAACGGCGCTAAAAGGGACCGCGTGCGAATTGGAACCGTCTCATCTCTAATAGGGCAGAAAGGGCGCGTATGAATCTGAAACGGTTTATCTTCAAACGACGCTTGATGGGAGGCGTGTTCTTAGGGGTCTGACACTCTCTCTCATGCGTGATCATCGGTTACCCTAACTGTCACGCATCAGTCAACTCCGGAAAACTCTTCGTTTTTCGATAGAAGATTTGAGAAGATCTTTCTCTCTCCTTACCCCACAGTATAAAAGGCAACATCCTATACCGTTTACCTCTTTACTGCAATTAAAATTCCCAGAGCGCAAGAAATCCTTGAACCTTAACTGTTCATCATCTTCTTCACTTTCTTCAAACAATGGCAGATTCATCTTCTGTTCACGCAACTTCCCACATACTGCCTATTCGCCCACAACAATGCCTGATCATCGATTTAACCCCTCATGCTTACGATGCCTTCATGTTCCCCATTATCGAGTGTTTGAAGTTTTCGCCGATTGCTCCTGCACTTTCAAGGGCGGAATCAGTTCCAATGGAGTTCTTGTCGCAAATCTATGCGACTGCTCATTACGACAAAGTGGTTGACAGGATCTTCTTTGACGTTTTTCATCACAAAGCGTCCATCTCCAAGCAACGATTTTGCTCCCTGTTAGGGTTTGAAGCTGACTCTACGAGGGTTAATCCAGAGACGATTCCAATGGGGCACCTGTTCAATATGTTTTACAACATGGGTTATACGGAGGTGCTTACTTCCGTCGCCAAATTCAAGAAGTCGTGCTTGCCGCCACAGTGGAACGGGATGTTCACTGTGTTATTCAAAGGCCTTTCTGAAAGGAGTTCTGGCTCTGATGGTTCCAGTCGATTGTTTCTGTCCATCTTGTATGGTATCTACAATGGCATCAATGTCGATTATGGGTTCGTTCTTTGGCAACAACTCATCCAGAGTCTCTCCTCTTCTTCACGGCATTCAGAGGTGTCTTATGCTAGGTTTTGGACCTTGATCACGAAATGGGTGATGGACAAATACCACGTCCCCATTGTCGCAGGTGCTCCAATGTCTTCGATTGGTACATTCCATACCATGAAGATCATCGTTTCAGATGCTTCCAAGTTTCCATGCAATGGCTCAATTCCGGAGTCTATATATGGTGACGTTCCAGCCGATAGCCGGATTATCAAAACCTACAAAGAGTTTAAGCAATCAGGTCCAAGGGATCTTACTCCAGAAATGTTGAAGTCTATCCATGACGCCGACAAGCCTGCTCCAAGAGGCAAGAAGGCGGATAAAGGGAAATAGGTGGCAAAAGGGGCTAAAGGCCCTTCTCCAAGGAAGAGGAAACCCACAAAGGTTGCTCAGTCTCCGCAGCAAAAGAGGCGAAAAACTCAACCCAGGAGAAAGCTGATTATCGCTTCCTCCTCAAGCGAGTCTGAGGGTGAGAGTTCGGATTCTGATGACTCTCCAAGAGGCAACACTCCACCAAGATCTCCTACCTCTGAGATTCCAATCCCTTCTTCTCCAATTCCCTCTCCTCCTAAAACTATTCCTACTTCCATTCCCACCATAAACCCCTCTACACACATTCCAAACACTTCAATCCCAATGCCACCACCAATATTCACCGATGCAACAACAACATCCACTGCAAAAGTTACAGCCAACGTATCTGATACAGGGGTTCATACTGCTGCACCCGAACCTACACCAGCACCCGAACCTACACCTACACCCGAAACTACCAAAGCACCCGAACCTACCCCTACACCTACACCCGAAACAACCCAACCCGAACCTACACCTACTACTGTACCACCACCTTCTCCACCACCACCATCTCCCGGTCACGCTTCTGAGGGGGAAGAAACATTCCTTGGCGGGGAAAACATAACCTTTGACTCGGTCTATTTCAGTCCGTTTCAGGTTCAAAGTGATGACGATGAAGACGCTCCTGTAACCAAAAGACACCTCAAGGAGCTTAATGACAGGATTGACTTGCTCATCGCCTCTTCTTCAACGTCTCAATCATCACTCTCTGAAGCTGCAGTTCAGAAGATTGTTGATGCTTTCTCAAAGGCTCAGCAAGATTCTCTCACTTCTGCAACCTCCGCCATTGACGCTTCAACAAAAGCCTGTCAGGCTGCGACCGAAAAAGTCGATAAACTATTTTCTGATGCCTCTGTCCTGTTAAAGTCTTTACAGGCGAGTGCTGATGCTGCTAAGACTACGTTGGAACCAATTGTTCAACAGTTGGCCATGTCTGTCTCAACTGAGTTGAAGTCCTTTACTTCACTTCATCAATCGCTCTTAGACGACAACTCGACGTTTCGTGCTACTATTGACGAGCGTCTCTCCAAGCTCCAAGAAGATCTGGCTGCTGAGAACTCGTTGATGGATGTTCTAGCTCGGAAGACCACTGCTCTGAAGGTCAAGAGTGTTCAACTCTCTAATTTTCAACAAGAGATTGACTCTCTTCGGACTGAAAGGGAGGTTATTAAATCGTGTGTTTCGGATGTCCACTCCGCCATATCCAACATCCTTGAAGCACATGATCCCATCTTGAACTACACTGTGAGGCGAGACCTTGCAGAGAAGCTCGCTCCTGCCCTTGCCCTGCTAAGCAAAATTGAAGGGCTTCTTGATTTCGTGTCCATTCCGAAACAAGGGGGAGAAAAGGAGTCCATGTCTCAACCACCTCCATCCTCAAAGGCAACTCACACTACCGAACCTCCTCCAGCAGGTCAAGCTTCTGGTTCTGGTGTGAAAGATAAAGGCAAGAAGATTGCTGAGGAAGATGAAGAGGAAGACAAAGAGACTATCAATGATCTTTTAAAGCGAAAATGTCGAGTTGATGATGATGATGTCAATGCTTGTGCTGCTAAAGAAGCTGAAGAAGCAGAGAGAAAACAGAAGGAAGCACACGACCTTCTTGAGAGTAGGAAAATTCTTTTTCCTGTCTGGACTCTTGAGAGGATGATCAAAGAGGCAATCGATACTCCAAGCATCTTGTGGCTGGAACCTGTTATATCGCTTGACTGTTCCAACACTATCGATTCTCAACTCGACATGCCTCTGACCCGAAAGGCGTTCATCTTTCATGCCTTCGCCAACGTTTCAGAGTTCCCTCATACTCATCCACAGGTTGATCGGGACTTGATTAATTTCTATCTGAAGGCTGCTCATCCTCCTTACCAGACTTGGAGCGCTCAGAAGATTGTAAACGTTCGGGTCTTGAAGCCGTACAGTGAAGGGAGCTTCATTAACGTTCGGTTCAAGGTTCTTCGGGGGTCTGCCAAAACCTAACATGTCATTTATTTAGCAGATCTACTGAACCTCAATCCCCATGACTGGATCATCTTGCACAACATCCTATTGACCAACGAAGCTAAATACAGTCCGATTATCGACCATTTCAAAAGGATGCTTGTGTGCTACATCATGGAAGTAGCATTGATGGATCAGGAGATAGCGAGCGTCTTCAAGAAGAAACCAACTATATCTCCAGTTGGCTCGGCCAGTGATCTGAATCAAATGCAGATGGGCAAAATTGACTCGAGGCGAAACTCAGTCATGTTCACTAGGAATGAAGGACAAAAATGTCTCTTTGCCTTAGCTGATAAACATCTGTACACCACTGCTTGCCTAGAGCATGTGTTGGGGATCATCCACAGGAACAAGCAAAACTCAGCGGATGATATCAAGTACTTCGACGACATGATACATTGGTACATTCGGTTCAGACAGACGATCCTTGCTCTAATCTCTCGTTTGTTTGATACCACGAAGAAAGTTCCCGCTGCTGGCCCAAGCAAGAAGAAGAAGTAGTCTCGCTCCAATTTGACGCAAAGGGGGAGATTGTTGGGTCGAGTTTGTTATGTTTTACGTCAATTGGGCTCGCTTATTAGTCCAAGTTTTGTAACTCCGGTTTGGGCCTGTCCAGCCGTGAGCCTTATAGGGTTTATTATAAATATAGGTGCTTGCATGCATCTTAGAGATGGATTGATAACGATAGAGCAAATTTGATCAGAGCATTATTTAGAAGTTTTATCATCGTTCTTGTAACCCAAAATCCTCTACAGCGGAAGTTCTTAATCGAGCTCTGCTGAGGATTGTTTGAATCAATCATTCGACACACTTTGATCCATTCTTGTGTTCTTTACAATTTTCTTGTTTATTATTTTACCTGTTATAAAGATCTAATCGATCTTCAAGTTAGTTTTTAACTTATCAAATTACTTAACCATTGTTTAAGTCACTTGCATAATTAGCATCACAATACTCATTAGTGTTTAGGTTAGGCCAAGAATCCATTTTTCTATTCCTATTTATATGAGTTTAAATTCTCATTATAATCAAGCAATCTATTATTCTATTATCTTACATGGCATCAGACCTCTAGGTTAAAACTTTATTGCTGACCACCACCGTCCACCTCCGACAACCTTCTCTAATAGTTGTCGGAAATGTCTTCATTATGCTCAATCTTTTTCTTTTTCTTCTTTCTCCTCCTAAATAATAATATAGCCATTGGCACTAAACCAAAACTCTTTCCTCGACTTATTCTATTGTATCGTCTGCTTCTGCTTCCTTCTCAGATGATCCCTCTCCTCGGCTAACATTTTCTTCTCCAAATATCTTTTTAGAGGGCAAAAATCCCTTAGGCATGACCACACATAACATATAAATCACACTTGGAAAGGGTGGACAATTAGCTAGAGCAGCGGGTACTGTAGCGAAACTGATTGCAAAAAAAGGGAAATCGACCATATTAAAATTACCTTCTAGGGAGGTCCATTTGATATCCAAAAACTGCTCAGCAACAGTCAGACAAGTGGGGAATGTTGGGGTGAACCAGAAAAGTTTGGGTAGAGTCGAATCTAAACGTTGGCTAGGTAAGCGCCCTGTAGTAAGAGGAGTAGTTGTGAACCCAATAGACCATCCACATGGGGGTGGTGAAGGGAGGGCCCCAATTGGTAGAAAACAACCCACAACCTCTTGGGGTTATCCTGCACTTGGAAAAAGAAGTAGAAAAAGGAATAACTATAGTGATAATTTGATTCTTCGTCGCCGTAGTAAATAGGAGAGAAAATAGAATTTCTTTTTTCATCTTTACAAAACAAAAAGTAGGAGGAAGTTGTGACACGTTCACTAAAATAATCCGTTTGAAGCGAATAATTTATTTAAAAAAATAAATTAAATTTAGGCGAACGATGGGAATTGAACCCACACATGCTGGATTCACAATCCACTGCCTTGATCCACTTGGCTACATCTGCCCCTCTACTATTATCAAGTATTTCTATATATTTCTATTAACATAAAAAGGAGCATATTATATCTTTCTTATTTCTGAAATCAAAGAAATAAATAATAAATTTTTTTTTATCTATTTTAGATTGAAATTTGATTGGAAATCAAACCTCATAAAACATTGGGAAAATGCTATATTAACCTCTAAATTAATACAAAGAGAAAGCATGCTAATCCAACCAAATAAAAGACGTTGTTATTTCTAAAGAAACTATGTAAGGCAAATACTACTAAATAAAAAAGGAACAATAGCTTCCCTCTTGTTTTATCAAGATGACATTATTGCTCATTTTTAGTTGAAAAACTCCTATACAATTACAATAAGACCAAAGTTTTATCCATTAGTAGATAAAGCTTCGATAGCAGCTAAGTCTAGAGGGAAATTATGAGCATTACGTTCATGCATAAATTTCATACCAAGGTTAGCACGGTTAATGATATCAGCCCAAGTATGAATTACACGGCCTTGACTATCAACTACCGATTGGTTGAAATCGAAACCATTTAGGTTGAAAGCCATAGTGTTGATAACTAAAGCAGTGACCCAGATACCTACTACAGGCCAAGCAGCTAGGAATAAATGTAAAGAATGAGAGCTGTTGAAACTAGCATATTGGAAGATCAATTGGCCAAAATAACCATGAGCGGCTACGATATTATAAGTTTCTTCTTCTTGACTGAATTTGTAACCTTCATTAGCAGATTCATTTTTTGTGGATTCCCTGATTAAACTAGAGGTTACCAAAGAACCATGCATAACACTAAATAGGGAGCCATCGAATACACCGGCTACGCCTAGCATGTGAAATGGGTGCATAAGGATGTTGTGCTTAGCCTGGAATACAATCATGAAGTTGAAAGTACTAGAAATTCATAGAGGCATACCATCAGAAAAGCTTCATTGACCAATTGGGTAGATCAAGAAAACAGCAGTCGCAACTGCAACAGGAGTTGAATATGCAACAACAATCCAAGGTTGCATACCCAGACAGAAACTAAGCTCCCACTCACGACCCATGTAACAAGCTACACCAAGTAAGAAGGATAGAACAACTAGTTCATAAGGACCACCATTGTATAACCATTCATCAACATATGTTGCTTCCCATATTAGGTAAAAATGCAAACTAGCTGCAGAAGTAGGAATAATGGCACATGAAATAATATTGTTTCGATAAAGTAGAGATCCAGAAACAAGTTCACGAATACCATCAATATCCACCAGAGGAGCAGCAATAAAGGGGATAATAAATACATAATTTGTGGTTAATAAGGTAGGGATCATCAAAACACCAAACCATCCAAGGTAAAGACGGTTTTCGGTGTTGGTTATCGAGTTACAGAAGCGACCCCATAGGATTTTGTTTTCACATCTCTCTAAAATTGCAATCATGGTAAATCTTGGTTTATTTAATTATCAGGACTCCCAAGCGCACAAATTTTCAATTGGAAAACTAAAGGCTTGTTATTTAACAGTATAAGATGACTTATATGCCAGTGTCAACCAATATCTATCTGGATCTAGTTCAATTTTTTGAAAATCAAAAGCAGTTTGCAAAAAAAAAAAAAATTCTAAACACTATGCATATAATAGAATTTCACTATGACAATGGGTTGCTTGAGATTCGAACCCAGAACTAGTTGGATGGAATAGACAATTTCCTTGTTAAAGTTAAATAAGTAAAAATCCCTCCCCAAGTCGTGCTTGTATTTTTCATTGCATACGGCTTTCCCTCTTTATACATCTAAACTCAGTTCCTCCATTAGACAAGAAAAGATTGAATACTCACTTGATTTCCTTCTTACTAAACACTACATCAACATTTCAGAATAGAAATAAATAATTTTTTTCTTAGCTCTTCATTACTTACATTATTTATTAGATTATTTAGTATTTATTATATTATACAGTGATGAAATTTATATTTACACGGTTTCATAACGCATCATTTATGATTGGCCAAATCATTGATACAAATAATATCCAAATACCAAATCTGTCTTCTAGATAACCTTCGCGAAATGGAAGAAACAAGGTTAAGGGAAAAACTTGTTCTTCTTCCGTAAAGAATTTTTCTAATAATTTCGAGCCAAATCTTTTCAAAAAAGCACGTACAGTGCTTTTATGCTTACGAGCTAAAGTTCTAATACAAGAAAGTCGAAGTATATATTTTACTTGATACAAACTCTTTTTTTTCTTTTAAGATCCACTACGATAATGAAAATGATTTCTATATATACGCTCAAAGTAGTAAATAATATCAAACTATCGTTACAATTATCCCTTTGATTGGATCACAACAATGCCAAGATTCTTTGTTTCTATCGAGCATAGCGCTTTGGGTGACTGCTGTTTGTTTATAGAGAAACGATCAAACATGAGATATCGGTGATTTAATTTAGTTTCTTTAGTATAGTCAAAAAAAAAAAAAAAAAAAAAAAAAAATGGTATGCTATGATATGTATGGAATGTTTAGAGTTTAGTTGATCAAAATAACTTATTAATAACAAAAGATATATCTTTTTTAAATGATTTAAAAATAAATAAAATCCAAATCGTATGATTTCATTACCTGCCCACCTCAAAGAAGGACAGAAAATTAAGTAATAAGTAATAAGAAGATTAGGCCGACAACTCATTTCTCATATGTATGGTGCTTGAAAGGTTGAACCTAATATTCCTGTGTTTGTGCTGGTTAAACGCAATACTTAGGCCATATTTTTTTATGTATTCAAAGAAAAATTCTTATAATCATATATTTATATATTTTCCATAATCTTACCAAGATTCATCGGTTTGAATTAACCTTCTCTAGCTTTTCTGCTTTTGGATAGTCTGATAAAATTATGTCGACATGATGATTAATACGTATGAAAATATAGTATGTAATTGATAGCTTTTTAGGATATCAAACTAAAATTTTTTGTAAAAGATAAGTTGTAAGTTCATCTCTTTTTTTGTCGAGCATCAAAAATCCAATGCATAATATGAACTTTTTACATCGTCAATTATTATTATTATTATTATTATTATTATTATTATTATTATTATTATTAATTATTCCATTTTAACATTGTTTCCATCAAACCCATTTTCAATGACTTATTTGACTTTGATTGACATAATTAAACGTAATAACAATAATACTTTCAGATTTTTGTGGCTTTTGATCAATTTATCGTTAGTAGGGCTATAAACGAATTAAACGTTCATCGAACTGATCGTGAACCGTTAGGCACGAAGTTCATTTATGTTCGTTTATTCAGTAAATGAACGAACGTGAACACAAATTCTCGTTCGTTTATTTAAACGAACGAACATGAACAATAGTCTCGTTCGTTTAATTATGTTCACGAACATAAACGAATGAACATTAAAAATGTAATTTGTTAAACGAACGAACACGAACAAAAAAATCCGTTTGTTTATCCATTCGTGTTCGTTCGGTCCGTTTACAGCCCAAACCCTTAGTATTAATACACACATATAAGGCTAATGTTTTCATTTCATTCATAGCAACCATTTATAACAACTTACTTTTTAATTTAAATTAGTTGTCACATATATGTATTCTCTTTTTTCTCAAGTTAGATTGCTTCAGTGATGTAATCGTATGATCAAAAGAAGTTTGATGGACACAGTTAAAATGGGAAAAACTGAAAACAAAATTTAAAGTTTACACAAAATGGTGAAAGTAGTAAGGAACAACTACCTACACTTGTTACATCACGTCGTTCTCCGTTAGGGTGGACTTTATGAGATTCACAGTCGTTGTCCATATCATCTATTTGTGATTTAACTCTATCATTGTTTAAGGTCCCTAAAGCAATATATGTTCCACATCTGGACTCCCAGGGTTGTTTTGGTGCCATGCATGAAATTTGGCCCCATTTAATTCATTTTGACCTAATTCGAGTGCATGACATGCATGTCCATAAAGTTGGGATTTTTATGGATTAAATGAGTGCATAGAAGCCTTCTAGAAAGTTGGAGTGATGGACTCAACGTAATAAGGACTTAATGAATTTTAGATCGGTCGGCACCTCCACAATGTGGTTGTGTGCTGACCGTGGCGTGGTGGGCAGATCCATCGCGATTTGGGATTGGTCGAGGTCACGGCGTGGTGAGAAAATTGCCATGGCACGGCGATAGGTTCCATTCGTGATTGTTTTGTCGTGATGTTGCCACGACGCGGTAAAGGGTTGGCCACGACGTGGTGGCTGGCCTTTGACTTTGACCGTTGACTTTTAGACCAGTTTGACTTTTTGTCAAACTTGGAGAGGTCTGGAGTTAAAAACCAAGGTTTAGTTTGTAATTATTTTAGGAGTTTCGTGTAGTTGATTCTGTTGAATTTCGAGTAAAGGATTACAACTCTTTGATCAGATGAGTTTTCTCACTATACTATGTAGGACACTAGGTGTCAATGTATGCTAGATTTTATGTGTGAATTTTGCATGAAAGAGTGTGGTGGGATTACAACACTTGTATAAAAGACTTTGGTTGGATCAAACACTTGCATGGAAGACCATGGTGGGACCATGACGGGAAAGACTGCAGTGGGGATGTAGCAATGAAAGTGCCCCTAAGACTATGGTGGGATCATAGCATGCATATGGGTTGAAATATACCCCTAGGGCGAGCCCCACTGTTATGTATGGTATATGGTATTTTGGGGAAACTAACTAAGCTTTGTGCTTATGTTTTAAAGTTTAAATGTTTCGGGTGCTTCTTGTAGCAAGGGAAATGGACCGGTATGATTGCATCGCATCTACTGAAGATTCTGCACTTCTGTTTTATGGCACTCTGATGTTTGTTTTGAGAATACATTTTATACTCTAATTATCTTTGATGGAGTGAAATGAGTAGTTTTACTATTTTATAAATAAAGTTTTTTCTTAATATTTTTGGGATGTTACATTCCGAGTTAGTAATGCTTCTGAGATGTTGCTCATTCCGAAAATGTGTCTGATGTTATTTTGTATTTTAGTATGTTGCAATATAGGAGACAAGATCAACATATATCTTTTGTTAGTGTACTATTTGTTGATCTGCAATTTACATTGCTTATTTGTCTCATTGTCTTATCTTAGTTGCTTGTTTATAAAAAAAGGAAGTCAACCATTGTATTTAATATCACATTTCAAAATATATACAAGTGAAATATACATCAATCATTCTCTTTCAAACATTCTTCGTGCATTTACTTCATCTTATTTACTGTTTAATCATTTGCGTTGAATACTTTGGTTGATATTCTTATTCAAGGCTTGACTGGATCATTATCCAAGATTGACTAGAACAAGTTATTTGCCTCCATTATTTTTGTGTATTCAAGGTATAATTTATTATACCTTGTTCGATATCCTTTGTTTTTTAACATCCAAACAACGTTCAACAAGTTAATTCACCGACACCACTACTGGTTAAAACCAATAAGTGAACAAAAGGGTGGCGCTTCTGATCAAATTTTCACGTCCGATTGTGTGAAAATAGAGAATCAACACTCACTCCCATCTTCTCGACGGTCGAATCTTCAAGGCAAGATGAAGTTACCTTGGAGCTTTTTGAAGCTTAGAAACTCCAATATAATATTCGATCCAGATTCTCTTTGATATTTGAATCAACAATTGAAGTCAGTTACCATGGGGCTTTGGGTTCCTAAATTAAGTGGGGAGAGAAAGAGAAGGGGAATGGGGGTGATGTATTTAGTTTTGTGTTTATATAATACATAAATTGCTCACAGGAAAAGGAAAAACATATTAAAATGGTAAAATGGCATTTTCATATGCATCAGGACCATTCGTGAAGGTAAGCAAACCACAAGGACCAACCATGTTACAAAATCTATAATAGGATCAATAATGTGAATTGTGCCAAACCACAATGATCAATTGTGTAATTTAATATTTGAAATATTATAATTTCTAAAATGGTTGAGGATAAAATAAATTAGAATTTTAAAAATAACAACAAAATTATATTTAACTTACAATTTTGATTGTTATTGTTATATTGTATATTGTTTTTTAGGTTTGGTCCTAGTAGATAAAATAAAACCACAATAACTAATTTACAAAAAAAAAAATAAAAAAAAAAAAATAAAAAAAAATGGATTAACATAACACAGGGACCAAATCTGTAAATTTACTCTTAATATAATGGATCACGACATTAGAGTTTATCGAAGCAGGTCTTCCATATTTTAGCTATAAAACGACTTAAAAGTCCACCAAAGTGCGCTCTCTCTCTCTCTCTCTCTCTCTCTCTCTCGTCGGCCATCGGAGTGAGAGCTCGTGGATTGTCAGTGATTGAGGTAATTCTCTCTATATCTTTATACCATGATCAATAATTCTGTTTTCGCCTTAATTTTGGATATGATTCTAATGTTGATATAGGTATATGATATATGTGAGGATTTAATTTGACTCAAAATTGGCACTGGAGTGAGTGTTTTGATGCGATTATTGATTATTCATGAACTCTTACAAAGTTTTGTAGCGTCTGATTTAATGTTAATGTATTGACTTTGTGTTTCACAAATCATTTTGAGAAGTTTTTTTAAAAGTGGTTGAGGTTAATATTAGATTACACCTCAGTTGATTCTCCTTACGATACCATTAAGCAATTCCGTTTAGGTTTTACTTTTTAGGTATTTCAATCGGATTTCAGATCATCTACGGATTGGAATAATTGCGCGTTAATTATTAGGTTGGGAGATGATCAGGTTGCTTTTATCATAAATTCGCTTTTGCATTATTGCTTTTTGATTAAATTAAATTGAACGAACTGGATAAGCATTTCCGCTATTAACTTTATTTCCTTTTTAGGGTTAGTGGTTTTAATCATGTTTGGTGCAAATTTGTTGCTTCCTATATAGGAAATCAGCCAGGATTTGGTGATTGAAGCTCTGATTGTGAGAAGGAAATGGGTTCAGAAGGGCCAAAGAGTGTGGTGATTCATGTGACTGGCTTCAAGAAGTTCAATGTTTTTGCTACCAATCCTACTGAAACATTAGTTTCAAATTTACAAAATTATACAGAAAAGACAGGTTTACCCCTTGGTGTTTCTTTAGGCAGCTGCACTATTCTTGAGACTGCAGGAGATGGTGCGTTGACCACACTTCACAAGGTTCTGGAATCAAGTGTTTCAAATGAAAACAATTTCGGATCCAAAGAAGTTGTGTGGGTGAGATTAATATAATTATACAGATTCAATTGTTCTCAAGTTGATATTCATGAACTCTTGTTTGTTTGTTTTTTTTTTTAGCTTCATATGGGGTTGAATGGAGGAGCATCAAACTTTGCCATTGAAAAACAAGCAGTAAATGAAGCTACCTTCTCTTGTCCAGATGAGCTTGGTTGGCAACCCAAGGTTCTTTTTTTATCAATAAATTTGGTTTTTAATATTAAATTTTAATTATTTTTTTATACCTAAATTCATTTGTTTGCAGAGGGTTCCAATTGTCCCAGAGGATGGAGGAATAACTCGGATACGAGAGGTAAAAATCATATGTATTTTCTGTATAATAATCATTTTAAGGACACATGGAGCTTACTACTAATGAAATGTGTGTTGATTTTGAAGACTGGTTGCTCGATTGATGCGATTTTGGAATTCTTGAAAAAGATGAAGGGCTATGATGATGCAATGATCTCTGATGATGCAGGGCGTTTTGTGTGTAACTATGTATACTATCATTCCCTCCGTTTTGCAGAAGAGAAAGGTCACAAGTCTCTATTTGTACATGTTCCTCCATTTTCAAGAATCAATGAAGAAACACAAATGAAGTTTATGGGGTCCCTTTTGGAGGCCATTGCTTTAAGTTGTTGATATTATTATTATATTGTATTCTTGTTCATTGAAGAAACGAATCTTTCTTTGTTGTCATTGTATGATGTCGGACTGTTCTCAGTGTAAATTCATATGCTTTCTTAAGATGATTTGAATACATCAAAGATTGTGGTTGTTTGGATTAAGCTTTGTGTGGTATCCATATGGTAAGAACAATGGTAAAAAGGTAAATTGATTACCTTGCATAATATAAGTACTTTCAAAGCTAGGAGGAAACAAGTTTATCATCAAAAATTGTTAGTTAAATCAAACAAATGTATTTTATCAACACACTCAAATCTGAGAAAAACATTGTTATGTGTATAAACACAATCTTAGAGTATGTAATGGTTAAGTCCTTTATCTTCAAAAATCTTTTCCACCTTTTTAAGAGTTTTTTACTTTTGAGACATCAAATTTGCGTTAATTTTGTGTTTTCGAGAATGTTTTTTTTAAGGAAAAAAATAATGAAAAGGTTGGGTTCTATAGTGGTGTAATAGGACGTTAATCCTTGTAAATAAAATTTTGTAGAACAATTAAAATAGGAAAAAACTTTACAAAATCCCATCATGGGAGGGAATAATAGTTATTCACAATGTTGTGGTTGCTGTCTATTATTAGAAGTGTTGGCAAATTGACAGGGTGGATTGGTATGGTGTTATTTTGATCTAGGTTGGGTTGACTCGTTAGTGCCTTTTCCATTTTATAAATATTTAATATATTAAATATTACATAAATACTATATCATAAAAATAAAAAATAGTAAACATTTTAATATTTATTGGACAACTTGCTTTCCAATTTACTTATTTTCAAACTAATAATCTCGTACCAAATAGTCTTTTGACTTAGCGGTAGGGAGTGACTCTCAAATAAGAGGTCATGAGTGTAAGTCTTTTAAGAGGCATAGATAGTATTTAGAAGTAGATTAATTAGTTTGTGTTAAAAAAAAAAAAAATCTTTGTTTATAACCAGCCATTTGGTGAATTTGCCTTGCGATCACCTTTTTTTTGGATCATATGCCAAATTTTTGTCCGACAATAAAAGCTTAACACTTAAAATGGATATTTTAAGTGCAAATATTATATATTTAAAATATTATTAGTGTTATGCGATTTTCACCCACAAATATGATAAGCACATGTTTATCATGGGCCACCCATAGGTTACAATTTTACCTTTTTATGATGAATTTGTTGGAAGAACTGAAACAAATTATGAAAAGAAATTATAGTTGATCGAATGGATTTTTTTACTAGAATTTCTTTTATAATTTGGTTCGAACCAGAGGTAAGCCAATTTTTTTCTTCAAGATATTTCATTTTCCAAACTTTTGAAGAACATTGTTTTATGGTTTTATTTTGCGAAGAATAAAACCAAAAGTTTGCATGTTATTTGGGATCGTTTTCGGTTGTATTTTAGTTTTTTCAATTCCAGTTTGTTCCAAACAATACCAGAATGATCAATACCCATAAGATCTTAATGGATTGGTGGATAAGTACGTGTAAATGTAAACCTTGAACAAGAACTTATATTGTTTTGTAGTGTAAGATGAATAAGTAATAAAAATGCGTTACACTAATTTATCACTTGAAAAAAGTTCTTATAAGTATATTTTGGTAAAAAAAAAAAGTCATGGAATTATATATGATGGAAGTTGTACGGAAAAAAAGGAGAAAGATGATAGTCATCCTTGTTTAATTTCAATGTGTAGGATTCCAGAAAAATGATTATGTTTTCGTCTCAAATGTCAAAAAGATTGTTTCGCCATTAATGATTGGTTATGTTGAAATAACCTACATAGTTAATAATTATCCAAAAAACATGGGATAAAAAAAATACCTACATACAATCAAAACATGTTAAAAAATAGTAGTAGATTGTATCCAAAAGCAACCACAGCATTGATATCGGCTTTGAAACGTCATCAAATACAATATGTATGTACCATAAACTACTGATTATACTACGATAATAAAAATATAAGTTATCTATATTTCGTTACAAACCAAACGACAATCATCTTATAAAGTTGAAACTTTTAATAGCACTTATATTAATATATTTATTTTTATTTCGGTATAATAGTAATTTACCTAAACAAATAACTTACACGTGGAAACGTTAGTGGAAATATAAACAAAAAATTTTAAAAGTTATCAAGAAGTCATAAAAACTATAAAAAAAAATGTTTTAATTTTTTAAGGTGTAAAAATGTTATTAAAAATTGTAAAATAAGTTCAAAAAAATGTAAAAAGGTTTAATAAAACAATAAAAAAAAGTTAATGGTGTTTTCTGAACAAAATAAATGTCAATAACCAAATGTGTACAATAATAATAATTGATTACCTTATACAGTCTCAATCTATAATAAAAAAAAAAAACCGTTCATAAATGTTGCATAAGATAAGAGAGTGAGAAGAGTGGGAAGGTTGGTCCAAGTGGAGGTGCACACCCATGTATGAACATAGTAGGCGAATATTCGTCATTGTGTATTGTGCATGTGTAAAGTATGTAATAAAAATTCCAACAAATATATTATGTTGAAAACGATTATTTTATTGAAAATTATGAAATAATAATTTCAACAATCGAATCGACCCTAATTGTAGTCTACCACAAAAAGAAAAAAAAACCCGATCATCATGATAAGGCCCTCGTTACGATTTTTCTTCATTTATTTACCAAAAGACTTGTTATTTGTTAGAAACCAATTAAATCCTAGATCATGTAAAAAAACAATTGAACATGCTATTGCAAAAAAATGGTAGGTTTTGAAAATCACATGCGCATTAAATACCCTCACAATGGCTCTTTCATCTACACCTTTACACAACCTTACTAACTAATGACTGAAATACCTTTGTTGTAGGTTCCATGATCTGGAAATCATTTTTGCATAATGATGGACATAATAACATATTAAGAGCCAAAAAGATTTGGGATCAAAGGATCTTAAAAAAAAACAAACTCTAGAATTGTAGATGTGGTTGTTGTATAACAGTGTATTTACCCTTTCTTTTTCCAAAATGATAAACGTACTTATACTTATCATTTTTAATCAAAATTAGCAATTGAGATTCTTCGCTTTTGGTCGTATTGTTTATGGGACTTGAACTTCCCTATCCTTAAGTTTTTGAGGATTACCACCTTTGGGACAAGGGCAAAATCGTCCAACAATTTTAAAAACCATCAAACGTATGTGTAGATTAACACAACATTAACCAAAATGACAACCTACTTTCATTTTTAACATAGAATTGCAGAAAAGTTTCGCCTAGAACCCAAAATTACAACTTTATTTCATTTTCATCCAAAATTGTAGCAAAGTTCCGTCTTGAACCCAAAATGACAACCTATTTTCATTTTAAACGCAAAATATCCTCATACCTTTGTTTTTTTCACAAAATACTCTCATAATTTCGTTTTTTCACAAAATTCCATCATACTTTCAGTTTTTCACAAAATACCATCATACTTCCGTTTTTTTTTTCACAAAATACCCTCATAATTTTGTTTTTTCACAAAATACCATCATACTTCTGTTTTTTTTTCACAAAACACCCTCATAATTTCGTTTTTTCACAAAATACCATCGTACTTCCGTTTTATTTCACAAAATACCATCGTACTTCCGTTTTATTTCACAAAATACCATCATACTTTTTTTTTTTTTTTTACAAAATACATCATACTTCCGTTTTTTTACATAAAATAAATATCCTCATACTTGCTTTTGAAACTATGCAACCAAATTTCAGTTATAATTACACTAATCATAAAAAATCAACAACTTTCATTCGAAAACATTAAAATTGGTAAAAAGCATCGATAACTTCTAGATTATCCATACATTGTTTGTGTCTAAAACATGAAAAAGGTGTAGTTAACCAAAAAATGTCATGAAGCATCTAGTTTTTCTTTTGTCCACATAAACAACACATCTCATCATTATGTCTCTTGCAATGATTCATCCACCTGATACATGAAAAAATAAAAAACTATTAATATAATCATTAGAGTTCTCAATCATGAAAATAAAATTATTATTATAATTACCTTTCTTTTTGAACAACTAGTAGCATAATGACCTAATCCTTGACAATAAGAGCATGTTCGGTTTTTAGGGGCTTCTAAAGAAGACTTTATTCTACTTGCAATTTTAGGACACCTTTTTGTAGTAGTTAGACCAAGAGGATCACGGATAGATAACTGTGGATCATATCTACTTGAGAAACTTCCATACAAGAACTTTGAGATGCATTCTCCAAAGACATAGATTTTTTTTTGCGATTTGCTTGTTCATCTAAAAGACTTGTCAATATTGTATCGAGTTTTTGTATCTCCGAAGGGGAGTAAAAGGCATCTTGAATTTGTTAGTCATATAAGTGACATCAAACAAAACATCTCTGAATTTTGTATATGCATCTCTTGATCTACCATCAGCCCAAAAGATATTTCTAGGATATTCATCATCAGACAAATCCACAAGAAAATACTGGTCATTGTCCACTAATGTTTTATCTTGAAAATGTTTTATAAGTCCATTGAACTCCTTTCCTCTATGTTGTTTTCGATGCTCAGATAAAACATCGACACATTGATTTGAAGTTACATCAGCTACATTTGGGTGCGATGCTCAGATAAAACATCGGCACATTTGAGGTTTTCATTATATTAACAGATAAATCATCGCACCCAATTTCGTGAATTCATAGTTTTTTATTTAAATTGTGATTTATTGGTATCGAGTAGTCTTTTTGCAATCGTATGAAATCACCGTTTTTTTTCCTGTGAATTGATGTAGTCGATTTTTGTCACGACTATTATTCGAAAAAGGAGTAATTTGACTTGGATTTTACCATGAATAAGGAAACGTAGATTATTTTTAAGGAAATTACTCATTTTTTTTTAGAAAATTAAAACATTTAACAAAACTACGTAGTTTTGATTGATTGGATACCTAATGTTATATACCGTTAAGGTTATATTTATTTTTCTCTCTCTCTCTCTCTCTCTCTCTCTCTCTATATATATATATATATATATATATATATATATATATATATATATATATATATATATAAGGGTTATTTGGAAAACAAAAAACCAAAAAAAAACCATAAAAATTATAAAAATGCATAAAAAAATACTTAGAGATCACAAAACTTTTTTTTTTTGTAATTTTTTTTATAAAAAATCGCAGCTTTTTATACGAATTCGCTGAAAAAATTTTGAAATTTTTTTTTATAAAAAAAAATTTATTTTTATTTTTTTTCAGTGAATTTTAAGGAAAAACTGCGATTTTTTATAAAAAAAATCAAAAAAAGTTATGTAATCTCTAAGTATTTTTCTTCTATGTATTTTTTATAAATTTTAGGGTTTTTTGTTTTCGATAAAACCTAAACCTATATAAACATAGTGTGTTAGCGCAGCAAGTAATATCTAAATATTTAAACAACAAAACAAACGTTTTGCACTTAATCCAACTGGATCCTACGTGTATAAAGGCTATCTGTTTTGACATGTTGCTTGACTCGTACGAAAAAAGATATATTTTGACATATCGGTACTAAAGTTTATTTGATTCGAAGATTTTTGTGTGTGGAAAATAAGATAAAGATGATTTTTAAGAATTCTTAGAAATGTAGTTTTTGTTGTTTGGGAACTGATGTGGTTGTTCTTTTGGTATTTGGGGTGATGGAAAGGGCAGTTTGGGTATTAAAGGGGAAAATTTGTTGATGGTCACTCATCTCCGTTGACGCGTCACACCTCCTTATTTTACGAGCCTCTCTTTCTACCTCTCCTCTCCCTCCCTCACTTTTAGATCGATCGATCGCTCTCCACAAACCTTCTCTCTCAGCCTCAGGTAAACTCTAAATCCAAATCTAAATCTGAATCTGAATCTGAATCTTCGTTTCTCAGTTCTCATTTCTCAATTCTCTCTCGGATCAAATCGCCTATACGTTGAATTCAGAGTTTGTTAATTGTAGGTCATCATCTTATGGTGCTAATCGATTGAACAGTTTGTTTCTGATTTTTGTTTTGGCTATTGAGAGTTTTTTTTTTATGAAATTCTCTTAGTTACTTGAAATTCCACGCTGTTTAACGAGTGTTGTCTTCTAAATTGGCGATTTCGTTAATCGGATTAGGGCTCGATTTACGCATTCTAAATTCTGATTGAAGGTTTGAAGATATTGTTTTCCGATCTGAATATTTTAGGTTGGGGAGGTTGATATGTATAACATCGTTGTTTATTATAACTAACTATTTTGTTAAAGCGTGAATCTAGATCGTAGCTTTTGCTTCTGTATTGGTAGGCTTTTAATTCAATGCAGTGGTGGTCGTTCATTCTCATTAGATCTATCGTGCTATGTTTCATCTGGACGATTGTCGGTTTCATGTGTGTAATTTAGATTTTAAGAGTTTGATCTGTTATTTGTTTGAATCACAACATGTTTAACGACATTTTGTGACATTTCTATGCTCTTATTTTCTTACTTGAGGTGCTTGGGGATCCGTTTAATTATCTCGATTGATTGAACCAAACAGAAGTATCCGTCCACAATAACATGCACTTTGATACATTTGATTTTTTCCCCTGGAAGAACAACCATTTGTTTTTGCTTTATCATTTTACATCTATCAACTATGATTTGATTAAGCAGATTTCTGTTTGAAAATCCAACTGCCATATGTCTCTGATCTGAAAATCATAGGCTTCATAAAAAGATCCATTCCTTAAATCTTCATGGCGTCATATAGTATTTTTTCAGACCTAAATCTGGATCCTTTGCAACTTTGAATGATGATTTAGAAACTAGTTCATCCCTGAAGCATCTTGTATTTACCACAAACAATCTGAATATATCTATTGTTTTGTTGTGTGTTGTGTAGGGATCCTCATCAGATAAAAGATGGGGCTTACATTCACCAAACTCTTCAGCCGGTTGTTTGCCAAGAAAGAGATGCGTATATTGATGGTGGGTCTCGATGCAGCTGGTAAGACCACCATTTTGTACAAGCTCAAGCTTGGCGAGATTGTCACAACAATCCCTACCATTGGTATGTATATGTAATAGTATGTCTTTTTTTTTTTTATTATTATTAAATAATTCCCAAGTATAACCTTGTGTTACTTTAGTAATTAATAATATCAACCACTAATTGTTGTTTTTTTCTTCAGGATTTAATGTGGAGACTGTTGAGTACAAAAACATAAGCTTCACAGTTTGGGATGTGGGGGGTCAAGACAAGGTATAATAAATGTTTCTAGATTTCTTGACCTCGATATATACACACATATCTATTTATGATGATGAATTGAATGAATGGTGCAGATTCGTCCACTATGGAGGCACTATTTCCAGAACACACAGGGTCTTATCTTTGTGGTTGACAGCAATGACAGGGATAGAGTTGTTGAGGCAAGAGATGAGTTGCACAGGATGTTGAATGAAGTAAGTTTTTTTATTTTTATTTTTTTTAAGTATATTGATGGGTATTAAAATTGTTACAAGAAATCAAACCTTTGTAATGTTTTATAATCAGAGATTATTTATTTATATTTGATTTGATTGTAGGATGAGCTAAGAGATGCAGTTCTCCTTGTATTTGCTAACAAACAAGATCTGCCAAATGCAATGAATGCTGCTGAAATCACTGATAAGCTTGGCCTCCACTCCCTCCGACAACGCCACTGGTAAATAAATTGCAACATCTTATTATTATTATAGAGTCTAAAATCAAATATGCTCTTTTTTGTGTAATTGCATAATAATATATTACATGTTTTTTTTTTTTTTTTTTTTTTTTTGTATAAGTTTTAATAAAAGCTCATTTGTTTTTGCAGGTACATCCAGAGCACCTGTGCTACTTCTGGGGAAGGACTTTATGAGGGTTTGGACTGGCTCTCCAACAACATTGCTAACAAGGTAACTACTCTACTCTAAACTTAAACACTAAACCTCTTTCTAATAAAATAATTTATTTCTATAACATATTTCTTTACCAAAGAAACACTGGAGTTTGTTTACTTTTAAACACTCATTTTTTTAAACAACGTTTTTTTTTTTTTTGACATTTTCGCAACCATCATTAAAAATGAACGCATCTTGTTGCGGCCTTGTGGGTGTTCTTTTATTTATTTATTATAATTATAATGTATTATGGTGATGGTGCAATTTTGACATTATTTGTTTTTTTTTTTTGGTGATGATTTAAACAGGCATGATCTGAGGAGGTGATTGTATTTTGAGGAGGCAGGCAAGTTTTGCTTTTTGTATGGTCAGTCACTTTGGTGTTCTCGTTCTTCTGTCTGTGATGTAGAGGTTCGAGAGGTTATGAAACATTATGTTAAAAAAGGCTTTTTTTTATTATTATTATTTTTTTGCATTTAAATATAGGACAGTTATGGAACATGTATGATACGATGTTTGATTGGATTGCTGCAAGTATTTTAAAGGTATTATATGTATGTCTGTTTTTTTGTCTTGTTTCTAGGTTTTGACTTTTGAGTTTTGATTAATCACTTTAAACACAGATTTATTAATGTCAGATTTATATGCTTTTCAAAAAAAAATACTAATCCCTATTTCTTTTTTATTTTTTTTTATTTTGTATAAGCAAAACTGCCTAAACCACATTACAATTTGAGTATTTGTTGGTCCAATAGCAATCAAAATTCAAAGCCAACCCAAATACTTTATTAAAAACACTTTTTTTTTATTAGACAACATTAACAATATTAAAGAAATTTATAGCAATTTATTATAACTTTATAGCAATTTGAAAAAAAATCAAGATTTTAGTATTGTAAAATTATATATTTCTTTAAAAATTAAAGTTTAAGTAATACTATAAATTAAGCTTTGTTAAAAGAAATTTAATTAATCACCAATGTGGTGATAAAATTGTGAGAGCAAGTTGCACGCTGCACAGTCGACTCCCAGGTGTGGTAATAAGACTTCTAAAATTAAGTTCTTTTGGCAACTAACGACATGTTGAAATTGGATATTATTAGAATTGCTAGCCTTCGAATCAATTCTAAAAACCATGGAGCTCATCTAAATTGCAAAGATTGTGATTTGTCTGGGATAAATTTATCCGATGCAATTTTAGACTTTATCTAAATTGCAAAGAGCGATGTAATCGTCTTCATTTTGGAAACTTCCTATCAGCTGTTGGAACTGTTATATGTATTAGCTTTCGTTAAGTTGATTAACATTATAGTTATTTAGCCATTAAGTATGCACTATAATGACTGACCAATTGCGTTTTTACATTTTAAACAGATTAGACCGACTGGATCAAAACGAATTGAATTCCTGCTGTACCTTTGTCTAAAAAACTAGTGTTTAAGATTACCCAAACTTTCTTCGCATAAAAACAATTTAAGAAGTTGGTTGAAAAAAAGAAGCTGCATCCATTTAATGTTGCACTTTTTAGTCAGTTCATCCCTTTCTTTTCCAGCTGATATTTTTTTTACTATCCATTATAGATAATACATAACACATATTGAACAGCATTACCACCTCTAATTTGATGCACAATTTTTTGAGAAGCAAATTAGCGTCAACTTGAATCGTAAACATTATAATAATTGAGTATATTTTCTAAGTACAATGCTATATGGTATATTTTATATTGAAAGAAGAGTTGATAATGGAAATCGTAGACGTATTTATTCTATAGATCAAAAGCAGAAAAGCTTACCTCATCTTCATATTCTTCTGGTTCCTGAAAGCATTCATCATTAAAAAGAAGAGGTGCAGACTCTCTGGTTCTCTTATTAGTCTGAGGTTGTCTGTCATTCTGGTCTATAATTGAAGTAAGCCTCTGTTTGATGTTATCTTCAATGGATTCTGATTCTTCATCATCATGAGAAGAATGTATGCCAAGCAGAGAAGCACATTCTCCTTTAAATTTCAAGTCATTTGAGGTCGAAATCAGGCTTGCAATTGTTTTCGCAAGCTCTGGAGCATAACTGCGAATCTAAGATAACAAACAAAACACACTCTTACAAATTTAGTCCCTGTGGTTTCTCAAAAATTACAGACTCTGTCCCTTCCAGAAATTTTAACCTTTTCGTCATGCATAGACCCCGTTAAATGACCATTTTAATTCTTAAATTTTAACCCTGCTTATACAAAACAAAAGCATCTTTTCTGGTTTAAAAAAAAAAAAAAAAAAAAAGGTTAAATGTACCTTAACTGCATGTGCACTGAGAAGAACTCCAGCATTCTTTTCCTTTAAGTCATTCAATGCAAGCTTCACAGCTTTCTTAACAAGATTTCCATCAACATTCACACGCTTGGTAAACATTAAGAAAATACAAACAAAAAGAATACAAAAGAGTATAGAAAAAAAAAAAAAAAGGTAAATTATGGATATTTGTTATGGTGAGAGTGGATAGCAATGTCAATATGACAATCTTGTGGCAAATTGTCCCATTCAATAAAAGCACAACCATCTTCATCTGATATGGATTTTATGCTTAGTCCATAGCTTTTCCAATCCATGGTTTTTAATGCTTTTAATAATGGTTGAGAAGTTATTCCAGGTGAGAAATCATTGAAGTATAAAACCTGAAATGCAAGTAGTCATTAAAACTTGTAAGAAATAGAAAGCAAATTAAAAATAAGATTGAACATGCAATGTTTAGAGAGACATGAATCTGACCTCGGTTTTACTACCACACGCCCTGAAACAGGATGGATCCATCATCATCTCTGATAAGTCACTGATTATAACCACAGCTTCTATTGTTGTTTCAGTATTCCTATAACTTTTGTAGACCTCCCCACTTCCTACTTTCAAATGATCCCTAACAAAAAAAAATCATTAATGCAACAGCATGAAAATGTGTGGTCAATAATAATCAACTTAACAAGATCTTATCCACATACAACTTACTTGATTGTAAAGCAAGAACTGCATATACTATCTTTTTTATTCCAATGCTTGAGAACATAATCCACAAGGCCTGACTTGAGGCATTCAGCATTTGCTTCTGAAGGTAAATCAATGCACTCATTTGCCACTATAACATTTGCACATTGGTGCTCAGGAAATTCTCCCTTGTCCACAATCAGTTCAATTCCAACCTTCTGATAAAACAAAAACAAATAAATAAAATACAAAGTAGTCATTCAGATTGAAGAATGAACAACAATAGTTATAACAATTTTTTCAAGAAAATAATAATGAGTTTGAACTGATACTTACAGGAATCTTCATAATGAGCATCTGCAGAATTTATCATACAAACAGAACACAAAAAGAAAAATATTAGGTGATGTAACCAAAAAGAATAAAAGATTATTGGGTCATTGCATTGTTGATATGAAACAACTAACCTTCTGGAAAAAGCAAGTAATGTCTTCTAGTAAAACATCAATACTATGAAATGTTGAGAATGATACTTCAGTCCCACTGGAAGAAAGCAATCAAGAAATGAATGTCTGGATGGTTTTGGAATTAAACTAACTTAAAAAACATGTTGCTAACAGCATGCCTGAATGTTGCTCCATTTTTGGGGGTTAGAGGTAATGTTGCTAGCCTTTTTGTGCAATCTTTTTGTTTTAGATCTATATTGTAGTGAAATATTTCATTATCGCAAACTCCTGTAAAATTCAAATGATGACAAAATAAATCTCTCTAAATGCACTAGTTAAATTTAAATCAACAAATGTAATCCTAGAAGAATGATACTTACTGGTAGTGGCGATTGATATAACTCCATCTGCATGGAATACCAAAGCTGTTCATCAGTTGATTATTATATAATAAGATTGAAAGAGATCTCCAATATTTTATGTTAGATTTTCTAAAAAGTAGCAGGTATCAATAGTTCAGAGAACTTCGTAGATCTAAATGGATAGAATCAATCACTTCCTTCCACACTCTCATAATAAGAAGTTAAAAACAAAATGGCATGATGATGTTCAGTATGATCTTCAGTAAACAAGTTACAAATGTAACATATTCTTTGAGAGATCTAGAAATCGTATATACTGCCAATTTAAGTTCTTACCATGTATCTGATTCAATGATGAATGACTTAGATACTTCACATCCTGAAACTCCTCCAAGCAGCTTCCAACTCCCGTATCAGAAACTAGTCATATCATGAAGCCAAACTCCTCAGGCTACCGTAGATGTCATAGTTAATGGTTAAAAACATCAAAGCAAAAATATTATCATAACAAAAGAGATAATAAACTGATGACGAGAAAGACAACCTCGTAGGTATAATAATCGATCTATAAAATGCAAGTTCGATGATTCTATGATCAGCCAAGTTATTATATAGATTTACATAAGTTAAAGCTAAATTCAAACTAATATACACAGAATCAGAGATAGCGAAGTACTTGAGATACGAACTAAAGGAGGATTGGCAAGTGGAAACGATTTCAGACCGACGGATAATCGACAAAGTTCCCCTGAAATACGACATCGTTGAATCGCCGACGAAATCAACTGGAATAATGTTTGCACAGATGTAATTAAAATCGTAACTGTAAAACTTGAATTGGGATGGAAATCGAAAGCAATTAAAATTACATGTCGGCAGAGATTTCTGACAGACGAAGCGTCCATATGATAAACCTATGTGAAAGCTTGATTCAAAAAAGGAAACTGAGAGCAATCAATAGAATTTGAGGTTCCTTAAATCTCGCAACTAAAACAACGAGTTTGTATTTTGTTTTATGAAAAGATGCAAAAACCTAACGGAAATCTTTTGACGATAGAAGTTAGTAATTCCCGCGCAAAAGAAAGAATTGTGTTGTTGCAATTTCGAGATTTTTGGAGCTATTAGATCCTGGTGATTGGTTAAATTAAAGCAAAGAGTTTTTTAAATTAGGTTAAAACAATATGTAAATATTTAATTTTCTTTTATGTTGTATGCTTAGTAGTCTTTCGTCTTGCTTCATTATAAAATATATATATATATATATATATATATATATATATATATATATATATATATATATATATATATATATATATATAAACATTTACCTTTTATATTATATGTTAAATTTTAACTAACTTCAAAATTTTGATATATCTCTTAATTAATAATTTTTTTAAAAATATTTGATTAATAATTATAAAAGTTTACTATAAAATTTAATAAATTTTGAAACCATGGTTCCAGGTTATAAACTAATTTAATATATCTATCCAATTCGCAATGAAATGAAAATGAGTTTAGAAAAAGAAAAACACGTCTTTTAAGGTTTGAGAAGGACCTTTGCTTTCTGACGAAAAAATAATTGAATGAAAGAAGATAATTTGCTTCTTAAAGCATCAAACACCCCCAAATATCATGGTTGCATAATCTCTCTCATCATATACTTATAGAATATACAAGTAACCAATTCCTTGATTTCACAAATTAAACTTTCATCATCGACATTCGACACCACAACACAAGCCTAACCTAGTTGAATGTTGATGATATATTTTAATTAGGACATGTACACTTCAACACCAACACTTTTCACAACTTGACATACAGGACAAACATTGACACCTCTACTATCACAATCTTTACACAAACTCAAATGCCTACATGGCATCACAAGAATACACACCTCCTTCACCTTACACGCTCTGCATATCATAACACCATTATGATTAGAATTATGATTATCAAACTTTCCAAGGTAATTATTTGGATCTATAGAAGACACAGCATCATTTTCAAGATCCGTATTATCACCAAATCCTTCTTTTATTTGTTGCTCGTTTCCTTGTGCTAATGCTTGCTGAAGATTTGCTCTCAACATATTGGCTATTGATTCGTTGTATTTTGCTCTGTAGTGCCAATTTTGGGCTTCGTTTGCCACCTGTTTTATTCTTTCCACAAGATCCTTATTTTTACGGTTTATGGCTTCAATCTCAAGATCTTTTTCACGTATCTTTTTGTCTATTCCTTTACTGATGGAAGTTAGGAATGAAGCCATGTGTCTCTGTCGTATGTCCTTCACTCCTTTCACCATATTTTCTCCCTGTTGAATATCAGTATTTCACATGTAAATAGAAGCCCAAATGAGATTAAAGTGATAAATAGAGAATCAAATTAGTAGTACCTGAAGCAGAATGTATCTTTCAAGTTCTTCATTCTGTCGATCAAGTTCAGTTGTGACACTATCACCAAAAGAAGACATAAGTGGTGTTGCTCCAGTCATGCTTCCACTTGCTGAAGTGATTGAGGAGTTTCTCTCCTCATCATCATATGATAATTTTAAACCGGTAGATACAGTATGTGGGTTTGGAATGTTTGATGGGTGATCAGATTCTTCATTATAAAAATTCTGGTTCAATGATATCTGAAGCTTTTTCTGCATTAAATTAGTATCAGCTTCTCTTGATCGTTTATTGGGCCTAAAGGCAGGGCTGTTATGCTCTCTACCAGAATAATTTACTGGATCAACATGATGTGTGGCTGGAACTGTCATATCCAAAAAAAAAAAAAAAGATCAAATAAAAGTGATTTATTAATCTTTATGTTAGAAAGTTAGAATGATGGAAACTCACCATTTCCAAATAGCTGCAATTGGTTTGAAGGATACTGAAAGAGGTTCTCATCAAGAAAGATAGGGACTAATGAATTGGTGTTGCTTCCTCCCAACATCTTTCAAAAAAACAGTACTCAGTCAATCGGATCTACAATACAATAATGGGGAAATCAGTTATAGATTATGAATTGAAATTCGTTGCCAACGCTAAAATCAATGTCTTTATTGCATAGAGCAGTTTATGCACACAGGACAGCAACATAAGATTCCACACAGATATTTCAGAATTTGAAGGTCGAATAGTGATGATTTTTGTATATATGCACAATTCTGAACCTAAAAGTCACAACTCAGGGGTACTAGATCACCGCGATTACAAAAAAAAAAAGTCAGTTGTAAGCGGTTTCTTCAAGGAGGTAACTAGGTATATACTCATGAAAAAATTAAACTATATATAGTGTTGTATGACAAAATCCAGCCAAGAGCCAACGCGTCATAAGTACAGAAAAAATCAAACTATCGCGCAAGTTGCCATTGACCACAGAATGTATAATGTCGGCAAAATGAACACCGTGTGGGGAAAATAGCGTGATCGGAGACTGCGGGAAAGTAAATCAGAAACCAGATCCCTACCCCAACAGCAAAACATAGAACCGAAAACCACACAGCATCCTAAAAGAATGAGGAGTCGAAATTACAAAAAATGCAACATTCCACGAACACGCTAAAACACATATCAAGCATTTGAAAATCAAAATCCGTGAAAGAGGAACCAATCAATCCGGCGATCAACAGAATAGCACTCAAAAACTACCTCAGATATCAAGAAAACTTGCTGTATCCTACAAAATCACAAGCAGGAAGACTACAAAACACGAAAATCATTACTTGAACCATTTCAACACACGAACCACCATCACTACCACTACAACAAGAAGAAGAAATCGAAAAACAGAAGAGAAATTAAGAAACGGAGATACCATACCTCGAAACGATGAGCGATCTGATGGAAGCGTATAATCTAATACAATTGGAGATTTCCAGAGAGAGAGAGAAAGTTATGGAAGTATAGAGAGAGAAGGAAAGTAACTGATTGAAGAAGTGGTATGGCATAGGGAAAGGTGATGGGGGAGAAATAATTGAACGGTGCGGTGGTGGTTACGCAAACATGGAGAAGATGATGGATGGAGGTTGAGAAATAAAAATTCTAATTTTTGTTTTAAATGTTTTTTATATTTAATTTTTAAATAAATAAAAAGCTGAAAAATACGTAGATGGTGGGATCCACAGAACACGCGACCCAGCAAATTTCTGGAATCACGCTCCTCGATTCATCTCTCTCTCTCTCTTTGACTTTTTATTTGGACGTGATATGTTTTGAATGTTTTTTAATTTTATTTATTTTTTAGAGGCATGTTAGATAAGTATTCTGTATCCTTTACATTTATAATTTTGGAGATTTTCAATTTATATGTATATATGTGTATATGAATATACAGATTAGATCGAAGATGTTGATATATATATTTTTTAATACGCAACAAACATCATATTAAAAACAATAAATTAGCACAAAGCTAGAAGAAAAACCAATTAAAATTGTTTAGAGAATTTTATAAGCAACACTTAGTATTTCTATTTGAATACCAAAGAGAAAAGAATTCTTTTAGGTTTAAGAGAGTGGTTGGCATATAGCTCGGCAACCATGTCATATACCGTTTCCCGACAGTGGCATACTGAGCAAACATGGATCAAACGACATTGTATTGCCAAGGGGAGAGAGATAGAGATAGAGATAGAGAGAGAAAGAGAGAGAGGGTTTATGCTATTTTTTCTTTCTAATTTACCAACTTGACCAGGGGCGGATTTAAGGGGGTCACCGGCAACCCCTAACTTGTCCGGCCGTAGTGGAAAATTTTTCGAAAATTCTTAAAATTTTTATTTTTCTACTATCGTGCTAACCCCTAACTTTTATGGGTACTCCCTACTAAGAAATTCTGAGTCCGCCCCTAAATTTGACCCACATCTTGAAAATGGCATGTCATTTATGTTGTGTGGCAAAATTGATATGAAAGGCGGCTTGTGGCTTCAAAAATGATGTGACAGCATGACATGATCAGATCCACTCCCTCCAGCCTTATGGAATCAAAATTTAAATATTTTCTAAGTATCTCATATTAAAAAACTTTATCATTTCTAAACTTCCATAAATACACTATAACACAATTCATAGCGTCATTAATGTTCTTTTTTGCACCACATCGAAAATAATCAATCCCCAAAAAGATATCAACCACGGAATTGAAAGCAACCAAATTCATATCGAACCATGTAAAATTGCATTCCAGTTCTAACAACTATTTCACATCTAACAAACAAATGGTCAAGTTGCTCATTCTCCAAAGAACAAATTCCTCTCCGATCAAGATTCCAAGCAGCGGGAATATCAATTCCTCTTTGATCGAGCATAAGGTAGAAGGAATATCTATTCCTCTTTGATCAAGATTCCAAGTAGTAGGGATTTTATCCAATAAGTTAGCCAAATAAGAATATTTACCTTCTTAGGAATATACCAATTCCAACGAGTTTGAGATTGAATAACTGGAAAAACTTTATCATCGATCCATCTTCTAGTTTATCCCACTAAAAAAGTTCTAGAGTTACCAATATCCCACCACCATTTATCTTTTTCATTACTACGCTTGATACCATGTAACATATCACATGGTTAGAGAATTGCAAAGCTTCCTCTCCTCCTCTAATTGTCTTCGTCAAACCCAACATCTTTCATGACCTATCAACCGATCAGAAAAGAACACAATCTTTTATATTTTCTAAATCAAACAACCTTGGAAATAAACTAGAAAGAAGATGTTCTCCAACCCACACTTCAGTCCAAAATATAGTCTAAGCACCATTACCCATTTTTTTCTTTATCACCGAAGGCAATAACTTTCTTATCCTCTAATTTAGTCGAGGGCACAATAATTTTTGACCAATGACCATCACTACAAAGTCAGAGGCCAAAAACTCTAACGCACCTCTAATACCATAAATATTTTTATTAGTTGCACACAAATCAAATTACTATTATTCAAAAAAAAAAAAAAAAAAAAAAAACATCACCTCCATTTTGTTAACCAATGAAAGACTAAAAGCCATAAGACTTTCCAATATACATATCCAAATTAAGGGTGTGCAATATACCGTACGTCCACACCGCACCAAACTGCACTACACAATACGGTTATGAACATTTAGGTTTGGTTTGCGGTTTATAGTTACACAATCGCGGTTCAAACTGCACCGCACCGCACCGCATTATATATATATATATATATATATATATATATATATATATATATATATATATATATATATATATATATATATATATATATAGAGAGAGAGAGAGAGAGAGAGAGAGAGAGTTAGGTTCAAATGTTTTTAACAATTATTGTGTGCCTAAATGCAGCAATGAAATTTCAAGAAATAATAAATTATTAAATAAACCATTAAAGGGTATTTTGGACTTTTTATGCTTTTAATTAAAGGAAATAATTTAATTGGAATCCTATAATTAAGGAAATAATAGAATATCACGTATATGATCCCTTAAATCATGGTTCCTTCATCTTAATAACCCTAATTCTATATCAGAGTATACGATTATCTTCTTCACCCACCATAGTCGAAATGTACAACCACGAGATAGCCACCTCCACCGACGACACCGTTGTTTTTCCCCTTCCAGCATCCAAACTCTAAATCTAAAACCGTAACCACTATCCTAGGTTTGGTCAATTAAGAAACCAGTGTTCGATTTTGGTTCCAATTTCCCTATGAACAGATCGTTGTTCATCGTGTCACGCAAATAATCGAAGATGGTGTTGGCGGAATTAGGGGAGCATTTCACGTGCTCTCCAGCAGATGAGCAATGCCACGATCATCGATGAGAAGGTCCTTAATGATTGTTTAAAAGAGATCACGCATGCTCTTCTTCAATCCGATGTTCAGTTTAAGCTCGTTTGAAGATCGTCAATCTCGATGATCTCGCTGCAGGTCATAACAAGCGAAGAATCATCCAGCAGGTGCATATTGTTGTTGTAATAGTATTTTTTTCCCCTCATATTGAATTAGTTAATTTGTATTGCTAGTCACTGATTGGATTATATGTAGTTGCTACAAGAAATTTGAAATAGTAAAATTAGGCAATGAAAAGTTGAATATAGTGGAAGAAATTACAAAAGGGTGTGATTTAAGAAGTCCAGTTCCAGTGATTGAAATTGTACTTCAGCAAAATATAAAATCGATTCAAATTGAATTTCAATTCCAAACTACAAACATTCTAGCTGATAATAGTCGTTTACATAATGGAAGAGACATCTATTTTCTATATTTTTCTAGTGTTTAGTGTTTACTTATGATGTAGATGCTCATGATATTGTGGCATATATTGGCCCAATGTTGTTAGGTTCACTTTGTGCTGTTTAACAATGATTTATCTATTTCTTCTAGGCTATATTTACCGTGTTCTGCAAGATGTTAGATCCTGGGAAGCCATCTTTCACACCCAAGAAAAGGAAACCACGTGTTGTCATGTTTGTGGATTTATAAGGTATTCTATTCATGTAATTTTTGTTGTTTGTAAACTATAAATTGTCATCATACATTTATTTGTAGTATTTTATGTATTTGGATCCTTGATGACATGTGCTTCTGAATGTGAATGGCTCAGGGTCTGGAAAAACTACTACATGTACAAAATATGCCTATTACCACCAAAAGAAGGGCTGGAAACCAACTTTGGTATGTGCAAATACATTCATAGTCGGTGCCTTTGATCAACTGAAGCGGAATGCAAATGGTAAATCACATGATTAATTCTTTATAGTGTCATGTAAAGTTATAACTACCCGAGTTTATTCTATGTATTCTGAGAGAATGTATTATATGTATTATGCAAGATTGTATTCTAATTATTCTACCAGAATGTATTATATGTATTCTGCCAGAATGTATTTCTATGTATTCTGTCAGAATGTGTAAATTGATAGGAATTGCAAGTAACATGCTTTTAACTATCCTTAGTTTTTGTTGCATTTGCGATAGGAATGGTCAGAAGAAGTGCTTGAAGACCTGATAAGAATGACTTGAAGAATGAGTCAAAGTTTGATCACACTCACAGTTTAAGAATCTTCTTATTTTTTAAGAATTACACTTGTAGTTATTAATGAATTGTATATTTAAGAATGCTGATTTTTTTGTGATATATTAAAATGTATAAGGTTATTATTATGTAAAAATATGTATGAATTTGTATTTAAGTTCGAATGTATATGAAAATATAAAAATGTTGTTATTCTTCAACAGGTAGTTGAAGAATTCTGTTATTCTTCATTAATATTCTAATAGAATATAACTTTGAAATAAAAATGTTGTTATTCTTCAACAGGTAGTTTAAGAATTCTGTTAGAATGTTTGTTATTTTTCAACATCTGATTCAATAATTTTGTTTTTCTTCAATAATATTCTATTAGAATAAAATTCTGAAAGAGCATCATTCTAACAAAAAATATTCTGACAGAATAAAATCGGTAAAAATTGAAATTGAATTTATTAAAAAATTCAGATTTTTTTTTTTAAATTAGGAGAATTAATCATCCCTAAAAATCCGAAAATTTCTTTTTATAAATGTAGTTAATTGTCCAAAATACCTTTTTGCTAAAAATTGTGTGATTATATGGTACATGTTACCCCATTGTAATATCATACACTCTCAAATTATGTCCATTGATTAATTTCATCCGTTGGTCCAGATCTGTACATTCTGGCACATAATACTTAGTAAAAACAAAATAACCTAGCCCTATATATATATATATATATATATATATATATATATATATATATATATATATATATATATATATATATATATATATATATATATATATATATATATATATATATTACATGATTTTAACTTTAATTATACTTAGCAACGTTAGTTTATCGATGCTTTTAACGATAAAAAAATTATTAGTACTACACAAACGAGTCAAAGCACACAATAGTACATATGCTTAGCAATATTAGTTTATCAATGTTTTTAACTCTAAAAATTTACTAGTAATAAACAAATGAGTCAAAGTACGCAACATTCATATGCTTGATTGTGTTTATATTACCCAAAATCAATCGTGAGTTATAAAAAAAGTTATATCTAATATAATTCAAATTTTATCAACGATATACTGTATTGATAACCTAAGTTGTGATTTTTAAGGCTTTAAAAAATAATCTTGTAAAATTATTAATGTATGAGACAAAACAAAATATAATTATAGAGAATATTTTATAAGTCTTAAATTAAATTTAGTATTTATGTTTTCAAAACCACACAAAAACCGCAAAACCGTCTGCATAAAACCGCACCGCATAATGCAGTTTAGAACATTTGCGGTGTGGTTTGTGGTTTTCGAAAATCTCAAACCGCATATGCGGTGCGGTTTGCGGTTTTGAGTCATTGAGTGTAAACCGCACCGCGAACACCCCTAATCCAAACCACTATTATGTTTTCCAGAATTAAATCTCATTTCGCTCAAGCCATCTTTTTTTTTCTATCATCATTGTCACCCCAAAAAAAATTCCGATCAAATTCGAACTCTTTAGTCATTTTAACCGGTATCAAAAAATGAACATATAATACAAATCCAATGAATAATAAGTCTCCCAAAAAAATCATTTTCTTTTATAAGATGTCAACGTAGTATTTCGCGTCAACAAATAAATTCAATAACATGTACTAGAAAAAATAGTAAATTAAGTAGCATCAATAAAGTTGCATATAAATATAAAGTAAAACTGAAAAAAAAAAATTAAGATCTTTTTACTAGTTTCACTCTAAAAATATAAAAGTATATGAAAATTGAATTAAGTCATGGAGGTAAATTTGGGAAAAACAAAAAAGATAAAACGGATAAAATTATGTACATATTAGGGTTTTATGTCATTTTCTATATTGAATAACTTATGAAAACAAATGAAAACCTTGCTGGCCAACCCACCTCTAATATAACCAATACCTGTTATATATACCATATACCATATAGAATACTATATACACACACTTGCCCTTTTCTTTTTTTCTTTTCTCTTTTTTTCTTGTCTATTTTGTTTGTATTCTTTAGATCTACATAATTAATAGTATTATTTGTGTAATTGGAAGACACGTTGAGTTTGAGTTACAAACCAACGACTACAAATACCAAACGTCTAATGCAAACCAAAACCATGAAACCCTACCATTAGACTTTGTGAGTTGATTAGGATTGATTCCTTTTAATTTTTTAGAGATTAGTTGTGCTAATCCTGACGGTCATGGGTCCACCATCACATATCACATTGATATTTGCTTCAAGGAGAATTATCGAAATAAAGCTTTTTCGTACTTTTCTATTACCCATATCTTTGAGTTAGAGTTGAATTTAGTGAGAATCCAAAAAAAAAAGGAAAAAGTTAGATACCGGCAGGAATTTTTGACGATTAGTTGTTTTGAAATAAGTGTCTATTCTAATGAGGATGTTCGGATCAGCTTATACGTATTATGATTAATCCACTTCATATATATGTGTAAGATGAAAGTGACCACACACTCACACGTATAAACAACTTTATATTATACACATAGCACGTATTTTATAAAATATATGCTATGTGTATATATATTGTTGTTTATATTCTAACACATAAATATAAAGTATTAGCTATGAAATACGTAATATATGTTATATATTATTTGTCTATTTGAGATGGGCTTGGAATTGATGTTTTTATACGGGTGTTAAATGATTCAAACTATATATGTATTTTATATCTACAAAATATGTTGGGTAGAACATGGGTAGATGAAATAGTGGCAACTATGGAGTTAGCGTCTGTTGTATAAACCTTGGTGACTATGGAGTTAGCGCCTATTGTATAAACCTTGGTGACTATGGAGTTAGCGCCTATTGTATAAACCTTGGCGACTATGGAGTTAGCGCATGTTAAGTGAACCTTGGTGACTATGGAGTTAGCACCGATTGAGTAAACCCCAGCGACTATGGAGTTAGCGTATGATAACTATGGATTTAGTACATGATAGATAAACTTTGGCAGCAATAGACTTCGTGCCAATTCCTTAGGTCAATCCTTAGGAATGAATGAATAAAAGATAGTTGATTCTTAGGGTAAAACCTTAAGAGTAAAGAAGATAATGGGGATGGGTAATTGGGTTGTTTGTTTAATGATTGAATATAATAATTGTATTATTGTGGGTTGAAAACCCTATATGCTCACCAGGCTCCCAAGCCTGACTCACTCACTTTTCTTTGTATCACAAGTATCGATACGAATGTTGCTTTGCACTGAGAGATTAAAGGAGATGTAAATCACTAGAGTAAATGAACGCATGTTCTGTTTAAGCTTATGTGTCTGTATCAGAACATGATATCCCGAGGTTTTTTATTAAATGAAAATACATTCTCTTTGAGAAATGTTTTGATAAGTTATTATCATATCTTGTTTTGGGAACAAATTCCGCAACCGTTTTCTTTAAACGATTACTCTGATTTTAAAAACAAAGCATAAACAAATCGGTCTTTTTTGGCCGTGAAATTGGGGATGTCACCGTTGCACTGTGACATCCCCAATTTCACGGCCAGAAAAGACCGATTGGTTTATGCTTTGTTTTATAAATCAGAGTGATCGTTTAAAGAAAACGGTTGCGGAATTTGTTCCAAAACAAAATATGATAAGAGTTTATCAAAGCATTTTTTTTAAAGAAATGTATTTTCATTATATAACAAAATCTCGGGATGTCATGTTCAATACAGACCAAAAGCATAAACAGAACAAAATAGACCTTACAACGGTTATTTATAACTACTGATCTATAATCCAAAACCTCTCGTCAAGTCCACCAAACTATACTCTTGTGCCATTACCTGTAATGCAAAGAAAACTGAGTGGGTCAGGCTTGGGAGCCTGGTGAGCATATAGGGTTTTCAACCCACAATAATATAATTATTATATTCAATCATCAAACAATCAACCCAATTACCCATCCCCATTATCTTCGTTTATTCTTAAGTGTCTTCCCTAAGGAATTATCCTAAGGGTCATCTCCTACATCGTATTTACCTCTCATCTTCTTACATCGCATTTACTTTATATATATTCGTTCCTAAAGCATGAATACGCAGTCACAACATCGCCTGGACTCGTAACTCATAGTAAGGGTTAGGCTATCATCGCATGAATACGTAGTCACAACATCGCCTGGACTCGTAATTCATTGTAAGGGTTAAAGTATCATCGCATGAATACGTAGTTACAACATCGCCTGAACTCGTAATTCATCACCTACAGGTTATGAGTCTGCTGGTGTTTCCACGGGGTTATCTAGAATAGTCCGTGGTCGCCATCTATACATCTCCAAATTCCCACATCATCGGTCAAGGTTATGGTATCTCCTCTCATATCACATCACCTATTTATCATCACCTAATTATCATCACCTATTTCTCATCACCTAATTATCATCATACATCATCTAATTCATCTACCCATGTTCTACCCAACATACTTGTAGATATAAAATATATATACAGATTAACTCATTTAACACCTATATAAAACATCCATTCCACACTCATCTCAAATAAACAACAATATATAAACACATAGCACGTATTTCATAGCAAATACTTAATATATATATATATATATATATATATATATATATATATATATATATATATATATATATATATATATATATGTTAGAAGAAAGTGATCACATACTCACCCAAAACATATACTTAATACATTCAAACAATACTAGTATTAAAATCGTGTTATGAAAGGGACTATACACTCACTTGATCAGAAGATGATCGGACAGCACTACAGCTCTAAGAGTAGTATTCTTCGGTGAAACCGGGATATCTTTACACACCGGGTTTCTCGTGGGCAGAGCTTCGGCTCGGAAACTCTTTTCTTCTCGGGATCTTCGGGGCTCCGGAACTCGCTTCGGGTCTCGGGGTTGATACCGGGGCTTCGGGATATTTCTTGCACGTAAATCGAGGTAAAACGGGAGAGAGAGGAGAGAAAATAGCAACCCTAAACGGTTGGCCCTTCAAATCTATATATAGGGCAAAATTGGCCATTGCCACGTCGTGGGCTTGGTCGTCACTGCATGCGTCATCGCAAGTTGCATCTGGGGGACTCCCGGAGGTGTCAGAAGATTGGCCACGTTGTGGCACTGCTTGCCACGTCGTGGTATCTGACAGTTTTGGGGTTTCGCGCCCCAAACTACAGAAATTCATAACTTTTGCATACGAACTCCGTTTTCGACGTTCTTTATATCGACGCGAAGGTGAGGTTATGCTTTACAACTCTCATTTAGACTCCATTGGCTAATTTTGAATTTATTTTTAATATATTATAATTATATTACTTATATATTATTTTTAGTAGACTAGGACAGGAAAACTCCGTTATAAACTCATAACTCCTTCGTCTGACGTCCGTTTTTGTCTGTCTTTCCGTCGTTGCAATACTATCGATGAGATCTTCAATTCTCATTTAGATTATTTTGGATAAATATCGCTCTAACGTAAATTCACTACTTACGTCGCGCTGTGTCGTGCCGGTTCTATCGCGAAACTTCGACAGGTCATAACTTCTTCGTTATAACTCGGATTTCGACGTTCTTTATATATTCGGAAACCTCGTAACATAAACTACAACTTAGTTAAGATTACTCCTTCTAAATAATATTTCCAAAAAAAGTCATTTTTTATGCTTATCGTCTCTAAATTGACTAGCCCTGATCTACGGACGTTACATTTTACATGAACATAAGGTTATGCATCATTTCTTGGTCGTGGAGTCATCTCAAACAAAAATCAAGCAAATGGAAACAATTTGATTGATGAAATTGATATGATTCATGAATATTAGATTATGTTGAAATGGATAAATCTAGAAGATTTGTAAGGATTGCTTCCGAACTAGGTTAAAGGACAGTTTCTATTTGATATAAATAATCAATGATTTTTGATGAAGAATTTATGATTTTTTATGAAGAAACACTCATTTTTGAAGAAAATGCTATTTTGTATGAAGAACATGTGATTAGGATGAAACGGTCAATAAAAACATTGATTTATCTAATATTTTGATAGTTTTCTTTAAGTGATAACCATAATCATTTATTATAACGTCCCAAAAATTACAAAAAGATTTTTCTTTTTCAAAATAAATAAACGTGTTGAACATTTGTTTCCAAAACCATGGAGTAACATTTGTTTGTTTGAAATCATACGTTATCAAAGTTAAGTTTGCAAAATCGCGAAAACGAATATTTTCGATGCGTGTGTATAGTCCTGTTGAGCTATTCTCATGAACGACTTGCAAAATGTTTAATCCACAACTATAAGCACAAAGTTTAGTGAGTTCCTCACTATACTACATATTTCATCATACATACAATGCATCCATACAAGGTCTTGGCTTTAGCGTCGAGCAACCAAATCTCTTAACCACATATATGCATCATATACAACGGCCCAACCCAAGAGTTCATGGACCCATAATGGGCCCCGCCCAACCATACTAAACAAGCCCTACCCAATTGTACAAAACGGACCCAACCCAACCATACATAACAGGTCCAACCCAGAGAGTAAACAGGCCTCACCCAACTTCCACTGCCAGGATCCACCTCTTGGTCTTCCATACAAGACATAAAGTTATATGTAGCCAGGGTTCAGATAGACATTCAAACAGATGATCCACCTGAGAGCGAACAATCAGACAAGAACATCACAGTCAAGCATTATATCAAGAGTTCTCAAGCTATCCAACTTAGACTACATATGACCAAAGTTATCACTACCACATAACCATATAGCATAAGTGTTGGGTTTTAGTTCAAAAATTAGTTTAAAAAACACATAAATATGGAAAAAGGGGAGTCTTAAAATTTCGAACTTAATAAGCTTGTTACAACCCGCCAATGATCATCTTGCAAGTAATGGAAAGATAAAAACACAACCATAGCAGAAAGAAGATGATAACAACTTTTGTTGTCCCTTGAGTCTTCTTAGGAGGCTTGAGTTTTGATGAAGATGGTTGAACCTTTGAGACACCAACAATGTAACAACTTGATGAGAATGCTAGTTCTTTATAAGCTCTTGATCTTGAAAACAAATACCCAAATATTTGATCTAAGAGAGTGCAAACCAAGTGACAATTCTCCAAGAGTGCAAGAAAAGATAGGGGGGATGGAGGAGGTGCTCTCGGCTTTTGCTAGTAAAAACTAGCACAAAATGAAAGCCCTATTCATACAATATGAAATAGTATGTTACTTGATATTGTAAAATAATTATTTCCATGAAGTAAATATTTTCCTAATTTATAATAAGAGTTTATGAATATTTATTAAATCAGTTTTTAATAAATAATCAATTGTATCAAGTTGTTGTTAGTGTGACCCTTATGATCATATGTTAATTGGAAATATCATTCTAATATGACTATTGAGCATATTAGATCTTTCAATAAGCACATGCATAACTAACATAGTACATTCCATTGGGAACTAGCCTTCCCTAGTTACCCTGACAAACATACCTCTAAATAGAATCATACGATCAACGGTCAAGACCCTATCAGTCTAGTATACTGTACACAAAATCATCGAGTGTTAAAAAATGTAAGGCATAATAAGGACCTTCCCTAGGCCACTAGCATACATGTGACTCTAATAATACTTATATCCTACCACGCAAAGGATATATAATGGGCTACGTGGCATGGTGAGAAAATCACCTGAACTGATAAATCGAAGAAGCACGACAACACTCTCACACCTTGCACTGTTGAATCCCGCGAACCAACTAATCACCAAAAGAAATGAATTCACAATTAACAACCCAAATCCTCTAAGTTTGACCCAAGTCAAACTGGTCAAAAGTCAACGGTTAAAGGTCCATAAAGTTAACGGTCGACCAAGTCATAGTCAACATCACATCGTGGCACACCATGTGTCACGTCGGATACTTGGAGGACTAGAGCTGAAAAAGATACAAAAAGGATGTTGTTTGATATCTTGACCTCTCGTCAGTATTTTGACCATATCTCATGACTCATAACTTTGATTGACGAGATTCAACATGATTTGAAAAGTAGACAAAATTTCGGACGACTTTTATATTTGTGCCAAATGCTAATTCTCAGTTTTCACGACATGAGGAGTATAATCTCACGACATGAGGAGAATAATCTCACGACGTGAGATGGATTCTTCTAGAAGAATGCTACGCGAAATGCAGTTTCCTTGTCGAGCACGAATTCTATTGAGATCATGACGTGCGAACTTAATTCTCACGACATGAGACGTGATTTTTGGAAACTATGTATATCCCTTTGCTCATTCGACTTAGGGGTTGGCTTAGATATATTCTGGAGAGATAACCGAGTTTGGAGGTTAGAAAAGTGCGAAAAACATCCTTTGGAAGGAGAGATTGTTTGAAGATCGAGAATTTGAAGATTAAAACACTACATCCAGTTTGCATTAATTTAGTCATGTCAATTTCTTTTAAATTTATTTGTTTGATTTTAGTTATGGGTAACTAAATTAGTTTACTTTCATTTAGCTAGATGAAACCTTGAAACTATGGTTTAGTTTACTATTTATTGGATTTTATAAAGTTGGATTTATACTTGTGTTTGATTATCGTTACCTAGCATGTTAAAGTGTGACTTTGTTGCTTAAATTCAAGTTTAGTGTAGCTTAGTGACCATTAAATTACATGAACTTGTTTACCTAGCAATTTAGTGATTATTAAATTGTTAGAGCTAGGAGTGACCACATCTAGATCTGAAAGCAAAACGATCGAAAATAACTTTAAATGAAGTACATACCGAAACAGAAAAGATGATGAATTGCATGATTAAACATGCACAAACAACTAATAATATTTTATTTTATAAGTATGAAGTACTAACCTGATTTTCTTTGATGTCTTTTTTGGAGTGTTCTTGGTGATTGAAGATCTGAAAGCAAAACGATCGAAGATAACTTTAAACGAAGGACATATCGAAGCAGAAAAGAAGATTGGTCCATAATCAATTCTACATGCACATAATCTATAGTTAGAACACAATAACTTAACTAACTAACTATATATATATATATATATATATATATATATATATATATATATAGAGAGAGAGAGAGAGAGAGAGAGAGAGAGAGAGTTAGGTTCAAATTTTTTACTATCTATTGTGTGCATGTATGATTGATTTTGGACCAATCATTTTAGTTATTTTAAGAAAATAATTAATGTTATTAAATGCTGAAGATTTAATTAATACTCATTATATCTTCAACATGTAATATGCATTAATTACTTTCTTAAAATAACTAAAATGATTGGTCAAGAATCAATCCTACATGCACACAATAAATAGTTAGAACAAAATAACCTAACCATATATACATATATATATATATATATATATATATATATATATATATATATACACTAATAAAAGAGTAGTCCTTTTGCCAAGTGTCATAATATTAGAACTCCTAATTAATATGATGTCACTTGTCATTCTATTAATTCTCTAGTTTAAATTCATTAAACCTCTTAATTAATGTGATGTTATTTATCAATCTATTTATTCTTTATTTTAAATTTTATATTTTATATTATTGTTTCATTAGTTCACAAATAAAAAGAGTCTAATATATATGTAAATTAATTCTACATATTTATTTGAATCAATAATTATAATTTTACATAACTAATAAAAAAATCTCTTAATTAATAATGTATTTAAAATTTTATATAAAATAATTGATTAATAATTTTGAATTTTTTTACTATGAATATTTAATTAATTTTGTAACCGTGGTTTCCACGGGTTATAAACTTGTGTGTGTGTGTGTGTGTGTGTGTGTGTATATATATATATATATATATATATATATATATATACTAGTCGTTTGCCCGCGCAAAGCGGCGGCGGCGAATAGTTTCTTTCAAGCAATTAGTTCCATTCGAAGACATGTTATATTTCTAAGAACACTTGCATCATTATCGATCGGTTTCACAAAAATAAAAAGTGCAATGCCAAAACCAAAAAATATTGTGGTGGTGGATTCCATGGAGGAAAAGGAGATGAAGATTTGAATTAGTCTCCAGTCAACTATATTTTATGCAAAAAATTAGGAAACTCCAATTTGAATGAGCTTTTAAATTTCAAACGATTTGTCGAAAAGAAGTGTTTCAGATTTCGAATGCACCAGATACCAGAGAAGAGATATTTTAGGAGTACAAGTTGGGTCAAAATTGATGAATATATTATAAGATATATATTATAATATTATTATATTAATAGTTGGTTGTAATTTAAGCTTAAAGACTTGAACGTTTTAAAAAAATATTATTATTATATTGATTCTATTTATAGAAATAGTAAGATTTTTTTTTATAAGGTAGTATAGATATATATAAAATCCAATTTCATTTGAAAAATCAAACAAATATTTTTCCATAGTAAAGACAATTTCTCAAATAGAATAAACGTGCAGTGACCACTATCAGTATGGCCGCACGTTACAAATTATAGTGACATGTGAAGCGTAATTTGGGAGTTGCACACTAGTCATACACGTTTAAAAACTTAATTCAACTTTTTTGGTCAAATCATTTGATAGTTTTAATGTCTTTTCATATTTCCCTATTAACTACTTTTTTAACTACTATTCGATTAAATGATGTTTGTATAGAATAAGTAACGAATAGAACATCCAATATAAATGTAGATCTGTGTTTTTTTGGAGGTTTGATCAAAACAAAGAGAGTAGCAATTTGATCTCATTATGAATAATGAAACTTTCGATAAAAAGTAAATAAAAACTCAATAGCTTATCGAGAAAAATATAACTTCCATGGATTTTTTTTGGTTGTGTTAAGAGCAAGTAATTTCATATGATAACGAATTTAAGTCATTTTATTGTGTTAAATTGAAAACCAAAATTCATCTATTGATGTGAATGGTAGGGATGAGATTTAGAACTTGAAAACCGGAATAGGAACTGTTAGAACCGAAAAACGGTTTCGGTTTCGGGTTTAAAATTTTGCTTTATCCTGGTTCCGGGTAATCCGAGTTTGGATCCATCGGGTCCGGGTAAACCGGTTCTAAAAATCGGAATCGGTGTTTGGAACCGGAACCACTTTTAGGGCCAGAACTGGTTTTTGTGAAACTTTTAAAAGTTGAATATTTCATTCATTTAAACACCGATTGACATTCGGTTTTTTCCAACATGTAGTTTAGAGTTTGTACATAATTTTAGACTATAAATTTGTCGTTTTTAGTTTTATATTCATTGACTTACAGTCCCCCAAAGTCGAGATATCAAAGCTGAAAGTTTTTAGTTTTTCAGTTTTTTTTTTTTGTATTCTGTGAAAGTTTTAAAACATGCATATCTAATTTGTTTGAATCCGTATTGACATGTGGTTTTTTCTAACTTGTAGTTTAGAGTTTGTAGATGAGTTTAGACTATAATTTTGTCATTTTTGGTTTAATATTCAATGATTTACAGTCCACCGAAGTTAAGATATGAAAACTGAAAATTTTCAACTTTTTAGCTATATGTTTTTGTACTTCGTATTCTACGAAAATGTTAACACATGCATATCTCATTTGCTTAAAATCGGATTGACATGTGGTTTTTTCTAGAGTGTAGTTTAGAGTTTGTATATGATTTTAAACTATAATTTTGTCAATTTTGGTTTTATATTCAATGAGTTACAGTCCCCCAAAATCGAGATATCAATATGAAAATTTTCAAAGTTCAAACCACTAAGTAGTAAGTAATTACCTAAAAATTCCGGTTTTTTCGGGTTTTCCGGTTCTAAACCCACTTTATCCGGTTCCACCCTACCCACTTTGATGTTTCGGGGTTTTCTAGTTCTAGACCCACTTTACCCGGTATCGTACCCGGAACCGAACTGGAACTGGTTCCTATATACCAGTCCGGTTTCCGGTTCTAGAAAATCTCATTAACCGGTTCCGGGTTTTCCGGGTCCGGGTCCATCCGATCCGGGTTTGGACCCACTTTCATCCCTAATGAATGACGATCTTACATGTTGGCCTTATCTTTGAAATATTTATCACTACTAGAAACCTAATCTCTAGCCACAGAATTAGCTACGGATTCATTCCGTAGCTAATCAGTGATGGCTCATCAAGAGATCAGCGACAGAAAGCATAAATATATCGACCAAAATACTTATTGAATTTCGGAAAGGTGTTACTGATGGATCAGCGACGGAATGGTGAGAATTTATCGACAAAAAACAGTAATACGCTAATCCGTTGCAAATTAAAACTTTTTAGCGAGGGAACAATGACAGATTGCTAAAAATTAATGGCGCCCTTTTTTTCTTGGCCCTCGCCAATCGCTTGTAGAATTCAAAGGCCTCTTTTTTTTATTTCCTGTTTTTTTTTTCTTCCTTCATTTTATTTTCATTCCCACTTTTCTGTCTTTTCAGTTCCCTCGTTTTTCTTCCATTCCCTCTAATTTCTTCCCAAAGCCCTAAACGATTTCCTCACAAAGCCCTAATCGACCCTCTGTCCACTCAAATCCCTCCTCCACCCAAGAAATCGCCTCCACCACTGTCCACCTGCAGTGCGCCTCTTTGAAGTATACTTAAGCCTCTCAAAGGAAAACCTCATAGATCACATCCTTATTATATTTCCTCTCGGTCTGTCTCCTTTCCTCTATGACTCGTTGTTTCCCTACTAATGACGTTCGATCTGGTTGTTCATCCTCTGTTGCTTCAGATCGTAAACTCGAGCAAATCTAAATTAGTCTTCATCAGCTTTCAATTCTGGTTTCTAGTAGTATGTAAGTTGCATTTCCAAGGATCTCTCTTACTTCTCTTTTATTTCTAGCTCATATCACCACTCGTTTTTCTAAGTTTTACCTTTCTTAACTCTTTAATTTTAGTTATCCTAGGGCTTCCATGTTGATTATCATCTTGACTCAAATTTCTGCTTTTTAGACTATATAAATTAGCATACAATTTTTTCTCTACAATTAAACCGATATGAAATTGGTATCGAGTGTAGGCATTTAACAAGGGGCTCAATTTCAAACGACAACAATCATGAGTTTCAGAATGTCTCGACCTATATCTATTGCTCGAACCTATTGATATTGTTGGTATGTATTTTTGTTCCAATACTCTTCTCTTCTATATCCATATCTTCTTTGTAGGATCCATGTTTGACTTTTAGGTCAACAATATAGCTATTGAGTTAGAAACACATAACACACACAAGAACAAGTGCTATAAGATGGACATTGTGATACATGTTCATAATTTATCAGTATTCCTTCACAAAATTTTGAATTTTCAATGGCTTATTACTGAAATTTTTGGAAATAAAGTTATAGTTTTTCAACATGTTTAGGAAAAACCGACATTCAATACTTATTACTTGAATAAGTCCTTTTTTATGCTTATTATTATTGAATTCAGATATCCCTACATACGGAGCAGTTTTGTTTTGTGTGATAGTTTTTGCAGTTATACCAACACTCACCTTCAAGTAAGTATATATATATATATATATATATATATATATATATATATATATATATATATATATATATATATATATATAAATTTACTCTTCAAGATATGCCGTTATACCAACACTCATATGTTATGGGAATTGGACTAGCATTATGAACTTTTGAATAGTGTAGGGTTTGTTGGTGACTCCCTAATTACAACTTCATAGAACTTATGGGACTAACATTATGAACATTTAAACATCGCCAAGAACTTATTCAGGATTTGTTCAAGGAATGGAAGGATTCTAATACAGGAAAAGTCTTTGGTGGCATGATCAAGTAAGAAAAGCCTCTTTTTTTTCATCTTGTTTATTACCTAGTAGTCTCTAATATTTGGTTGTGATCGAGGGAGCTTCTGATATCATTCAAAAGAACAACTGATCAAAAACCATAGAGTATCATCTTCTATAGTTATGGAACATTTGAACTTGTTATTCATGAGTTGATTATGTTTATAAAGAAATATTATGATTGATTTATTGATGATGCAAGGATGGTGTGAGTGAAGGGCACTTTATCAAGTTCTTCTTTATGAGCTTGATGCAATCCATAAGGCTTGTGCATCATCGGAGGCAAACTATCAGCCTCCAGTGATAGTTGTGGTGGTGCAGAGACGTCATCACACCAGATTGTTTGCTAACAATCACCATGATCATAATTTTGTTGACAGGAGTGGAAATATTCTTCCAGGTATGCTATATATTAATTTTATTTGAATGAACGTAAGTTGATTTCTTTTTGTAATAAAATCTTAAGGTACTATTGTTGTTTCCAAGATCGATCATCCCACAAAGTTTGATTTTTATCCGTGTAGCCATGCTGGCATTCAGGTAATAACTACAATGTTTGAAAATTTTCTAGAATTGTGTATTGTTGGATATATTTTGTTTGTGTAACAAAAACAGGGTACAAGTCGTCCAGCTCATTACCATATGTTGCAGGATGAGAATAAGTTTTCAGGTAATGACATGCAATCACTCACAAATAACCTTTGTTACACATATGTTGCTTTCTCTTCTTTCTCATTGCATATCATTTGAAAACTCTTTCTATTTTCTTCTAAAATATATGGTTCGTGGCATTGATGGTGCCTTTACATTTTTAAAATACAACCTTTTGGCACTTGTATGTTATTTTCATTTGTCTCTAAAAGATTTGTTCTAAAACCTTTTTAAAATAACATATGTTTTAAAAGATGTAATAACATATGTTTTAAAAATAAAATAACATATGGTTTTAGAAGAAAATATCAATGCTTTCACTTCCTTCCACCTTTTGTCTTACATCTTGACTCAAGGGTGTTTTTGTCTTTTCATTTTTGATTCTAGGTTTTCGGTCGAGAGTACGATCTTGATCTCTTCAACATTGTGGTTGTTCCAGATTTCAACATGTAGGCAAATTTGCAAAACTTTTTTTTATTTTGTTTTGTTGTCCGGGTTTAATTTCTTTCTTACATTTTTTTTTGGTTTTAAATTTGCAGAGGAGCCATGGAAAACAAGAGGTTGAATGTATGTGTACAAATGTATAGTAGTAACTTATATAATTTTTTTTCCGCATAAAAATATTTTTCATTAATATATTTTTTTTCTTGAGTAGATTTTCAATTCTAAGCTTATTTTGGCATCATCTGAGAGTGCATCAGATGCATATTACATAGTTTGTTACTTTCTTTATAATTGTGAAATGTAATTTTTTTTGTAGATCAAACTTTAACCGGTTAAACTATAGTGGCTTCTTGGAGAGGGGTGATGAAATGATTTGCGATGCATCCATTGGACACAACAAAGTTAAGTCCTTCTTTGATCCAATGACTACTAGCAAAGTTCATGTAAGTTCTCTCATTTTTTGACATAAAAGACAACTCCATTTTTTTTTGTAAAAGATCGTTGACTTGACTAGTCAATGACTCTATTTACATGTAGGTTTTGGTAGAAAATATCGAAACCAGCTCCTTGAAATGATCCATGCTTGGTACTTTAGATGTTTTATGAAATAATCTTGCATGGATTTAAGCTTTGGAAGGGTAGTTCTATAATTTCCTTCCGAATTAAATATCTTGTATCCAATTTTATAAATACTAAAATGCTATTAACTTTAGTGTAGTAAATGTTCTGTAATGATCAACACAAATGTTTAAAGAATCAAATGCCAGGAGAGATGACAATTTCCGAAGCCCAGTATCCAAACATGGTATTTTCTTTAACCAACATGTATTACCATTTACTTTTTAGTCGGAATGGGAATTCCATTCCAGTCCAACATTTGGTTTCAGATGAGTAGACACTAATCTTCTTTCCATCAACTAGAAAAACTCTGCTTGCAATAAATGCTTCCAACAAAGACCCTGATCTACCAAAAACTAGGAGGACATCATGTATGCAAGTCTCCTTCCATTGCAAGAAAAAGTAAGTGACACTTGGTTCACCTAATTCAATGAGATTTAATAGGAATCGGAATCCAATTCCATTCCAATCCTTCTTTCGGATGCAAGATATGAAACAATGGGAAAGCTGTATTCGGAAATGCAAACTATGAGAGGAAATAAAGAATTATGGTACATTATTCATTGATATCAAATAACAATCAATGTTTTTAACTTTGGTATTTCAATGTTAATGTTTGGTTTTGGATTCTATAATCATTTGATGTTTTTGGTATTTAAATGTTAATGTTTGATTTGGGATTATATAATTATTTTTTGTTTTAGATTTGTAATACAAATAAAAATAAAAAAGCTGATATTACTCATTTGTGAGGGATTAGCGACGGAAAAGAAAAAAAAATCATATATTAAATCTGCGAGGGATCAGCAACGGAAAAGAAAAAAAACCATATATTAAATTTGCGAAGGATCAACAACAGACTATAAAAAAAACATAGAATAGAGTTTTGTGAGGAATCAGCGACGAATTAATGTTACTAAGTTTTGTCGCCCATGTCCTAAATAACTTAATTAAGTGACGATTTTGCAATGGATGATCCATCACTAAGATCGTCGCAAGGAAAAAGTAATCCGTCACTAAATCTGTCGCTAGCTTATCAACCACACTTTAATTGGCTATAGAGTATGTTTGTTGCTGATCCGTCGCAAACGGACTTTAGCGACGAGATAGTGACAGATTTGTCCGTCTTTGAAACCCCTGTTTCTAGTAGTGTATGTATCTTTTTTGCTATATTGTTATTTCACCAACATTTATATAAAAAAAATATTTCTCTAACCGAATATGGGGTTTTATAAGTTTTTTTAATGACCTATCTAATTTACTCCTTAATTTCCTTTATGTAAAAGACGAGACTTGAACCCTGGACCTCGAGGAGGGAGGGCAACACTTGATACCGCTAGGCTAGAAGTCATTTGGCATGAGTTTATGGGTTGTATAAACCAGAAAACAATGTGTTTTCACAAAATAAAGAAGAAGGTAACACTCTCTAATTTGTTAATCAACTCAACATATGAGCAAATTAACCTGATGTAATTTAAAGTTAAATCCTAACCTATAAGATATAACACTCACTAAACATAATGTTTGTAATGAACATAGTAGAAGAATGTGAATCCATTTGTGGTGGTTTGTGGTGCATCGTCGTTAGTTGTTTGATAGTTATTGCCTTTATGTGAAGGCATATTGTTACTAGCTCTTTATATCTTATTCCACCTTTTTGTATGCCATGTAATTGTGTCGTATGTATATATAAATTGGTCTAGTTTGTACTTATTTTAAGTAGTCGTATCCTCTAGATATCATGCTTATTAAATGCATACCTTAGTAGACTTAGCTAAACTTACCGATGCTTCGAAAGTTGCATACTTTGTATGGCATACCTATCTTAATGCTCACCTCATTAAGGCTTGGTTGACTTACTCTTACTTGGGTAGTTGTAGCTCATAGATGATATGCCTATTAGGTGCTCACCTTGATAAGACTTTGCTAATTTATTTTGAAATGTTTTTAAATGTTTGAATAAAAGTTACATGAGTGTTTTGATTATAATAAAAATAAAATTTTACCCTATGATTTTTGGGATGTTACAAGTTGGTATCAGAGCCTTGGTTAGAGGGATTCGGGCATACTCTCGGGTGTACCTGAACTCAAACTGAGGGTTTGGTGAATTTTTTTATAAATAAATATTTAACTAAAAAGAAATTTTAATCGAAGAATGGGGTGTGATGTGTGCAATCGGCCAAGCTCAAGTAAGTGGTTCCCAGAATACCAATACATGTTTTTTATGATATAAGATATGAATATGAGAATTGCATGCTAGATTAGGGCTAAGGACCTGCTCTGTATTATATGATAGGAGAGATGCCTTTATATGCCTAATTGTATGAGCTTTAGAGCTGAATGCTAGTATGGATTCCAGATAAGTGGATAAAATGGATTGATTAGTGTATGTTGGTTAGATTTTCCGTTGCATGAATGATGCTTGCTTTGTGCTTTGTGGGACTTTTAGTGATGTGAATTGACTGCTAAGTGAATATGCTAAGTTACATGTGGCACATGTTAAATAATCTTAGAGTGATGGATTTGACCCTATTGCGCAAATCTTGTTTGAATCCAACCGTTCTAGGGTTGAGTCTTTTACTCGAAGGATTATCTGATCTCTGTTGCATGTGACTATATTCACGAGAATGCTAGTTGACATTGGTGGTAGTCCTTCAGCAACTGAGGGTTGGGTAAGGTCGGGAACCTAGGAGAGCCTAGGATATGCTTCAGTGGGTTTACTGGTGCGGTTTAGTGAGTTTTTGGTGCATTGGTTTAGGAAGGTGACTTAGAGGATTCAGGATGATCCTTGAGGAAGGTATGGATAGGTGTGGAAGTTAGTATTGGTTCCTTACTACTAAAAGCACATAATCCATACTTGAATTAGGGAGAGTCTTGGAGAATCCAAGAAGCTTATGGGAGGAGGATTCTTGGGTATGTTTTGATCTTTGGCATGTTGTATTTCAGTTTGGAGATGAGCACTCAGGGAGGTGTTTCTGGTTCTGGTTCTGCATCTGGTTCGGGTTCCGGCTCAGGTCCAGGTATTGGGTCGATTAGCGAGCAGATGCGGGAGTTCATCTAATCGGATATTACTCGTAGTATTTTGGAGTAGACTCTTATGATCTTTGGTTCGGTCAAGGAGGGGATATTGGAGATCTTGGATGAGCGCTTGGGTGCATTCTGTGTTGAGGTTATGGCTATCATCGAAGCCCGCACTCTTTCTTTCTGTGAATTTCGTGCGTGAGGAGCTCCTATGTTCCATGGGGAGAGGGACCCCATTGCCAGTAGGAGGTGGTTAGTGGATATGGCTAACATGTTCAGGATGAGTTTCTGCCCCGAGGAGGTGAAGGTCAAATGTGCTTCCTGCTTATTGAAGGACAGGGGCATGGGATTGGTGGGAAGAGGTTGGTAGTAAGATGGGTGATGATGTTGTTGATGCTATGTCATGGGGTGGCTTCTCGTCCAGGTTCGAAGCTAAGTGTGCACCGGTGATTGAGGTGCAACACTTGGCACGAGAGTTTATGGATCTCCACCAGACTACTGAGACGGTAGCAGAGATCACTGCCAAGTTCCGGGAGAGGGATTTGTTAGTTACACAGTATGCAGCAGATGAGGAAATGAAGAAGGTGAGGTATCATGATATGATGCGGGATGATATTGATGGGTTTTGGTCATAAGACATCCTATGTGCTCATACAAACCCTAATGCTTGGATCTAGGTTTCTCTATTGTACATGCTTTGAATCCAAGACTATAAACCCTAATTCTAGCATATGGAAATCAGAATACACATGTAATTAGGTTTAAGAACATACCTTGATTGTTATATAGCAATAACAATCTAATTCCTCCTTGAATTGACCTTGGAAAGCTGAGACTCACAAGTGTCACTCCTCTAATGGCTTACAAACACCATAAGCAAGTGGAGAAGGTATAAAGAGAGAGGAGGGAGGTTAGAATTCGTCCTTAGGACCTCTTGGGAAGGGTTACACGAATTCATGACCCTAAGGGTGTTTATATAGGTGTAGAGATAGGGGTTCAGTCATTATCCTTATCTAGTTGCTTATCCACCAAGCAACCAATAAGATAATCCTTGAATCCTTATCATACTCGAATTCTAAGGCTCTTTATCCTTAAATTCGTCCAACCTATCAATAAGATAACCCTTACCTTATTTTGTAACTATCACATAATTACAAATCAGCCCCTCTAGTTTAATTAATTACATTTGATCACAAAACTAATTCTTAATTAATTATTGACCAATATTAATTAAACAAATATGATTTCTCCTTTAATATATTATTCTTATAACATATTAATAAATCATAATAACCTCTCTCTCTTTATTTATTTCTCCAATCAAGTTGCTTTGGTGAAGGCAACCCAAAAGGACCATGCACCATCGGGTCAAGTACATACCAAAATAGTTATGGACTTAGACATTAATCCAACAGTCTCCCACTTGGATAAGTCTAACAACTATTCTGCGTATGACTTCGGATCCCGATCTGCAATCGTAGCTTTCCAAAGCCGCTGTCAACTCTGATCATATCAAATACGCGTGTCCTTAGATAAGGGATCATATATTCCTCCATTCTAGATATCATATGAGACATGATTTCAAATCATTCTCTTTATACTACTTATCGATTTCTGATTTATGACGACTGAGCAATTGAACAAATCAAATTAGCCCTAGCCCGGCCGAGCATTTATGTTTGTCATCACTAAACCATCGAGGGGCCCAAAAGATATCGCTTTTATCCTACTTTGGATAAAAGGAACGGATAAACTTTGATACAATGCTCGCTTGCACTCACGCACCGAATCACACACAACAATATGTTTTATAACACCAAGTTACTAGTACGTTTACATATTATCAATGTACAACCGATTCGCAAGATACAACTCACACATCTCGGTTTCAAGAATATAAGATGTTATCGTCTCACCAATCACTCGTGATACAATTCATGGAGTGATCCAAGTGAGCGTGGGTTTATTCCAATGCTCAAATCATATTCATAAGCACTCATGAACGTTGCAGCAAACATTTGCTTATGTCTAATACTCTTTTAGACAATCCACACACCAATTCACGACAGTCTTCATTCATATCTACTTCCAACATATGAACGACTGTGGCCCGTTTGAATAATTCGATTATTCTTAATAAACTCAATTATTCTGGAAGTCAAAACATGCAAATGTGAAACACAAGAATAATACTAATCCCATATGGCCTCAAACCTTTGAGTATAAATAAAACGCCTTTTATTTATCACCATATTGATTACTCATTATTTGTCATTTCGGGTAATCAACTTCTTACTTGAATTACAACACTTGTCCCATGCTCCTAGCATGCACACAATGTTTACCTATGGTTCTTACTTTGTGAAATAGATCATATTTAACACATTTCCAATCATTCTCATTTCTCAACTCCAAATCCTTTTTCCATAAGTTAAAGAATATCAAATTCTTGCTACTTATAGAATATGCTAGATTCTAACATTCTATGCAACTTATCCTTTCGTAATGTCACTGCACCAAAGTCACAAAGACTATTGCCAATGATATTACAAAGTCCTCTATCGGAGATTGTTACAAGACAATTCCATAGACGTGATGTCTCTCACTCAAAGTACATTCTTTGAACATCCTTTTGCATAGAAGTTTCTAATCTAATCATAGATTTCTCAATATTCAATTCCCAATATGGACACACTTCCATATGTTCCATATGACAACTCATTCTTAATAGAATCTTATCTATTCGTAATGATGTCGATATGGTCCATCCAATATGGAAACATTTCCATATTTTCCAATACTATACTTCCAACTACTCACAAGCAACCAATCCTCGTCGAACTTGGATTGTCCTTTGATAGTTGTTTAATTATTTTAGTCAAAACCAATTCTAGTCCCTTTTCCCTCTAAATGCGCTCGAAATTTGGAAAATTTTAGAATGGTCAAACATTAAAGCATTTGCAATCGATCCTATACCCAAAGCGTATGGGACACGACGTATAATGTTTTATTTGCTATGTTCTCAAAATTCGAATTGTGAAGAGGGATGCCGTAATCATAATCGAAATTTTAAGAACACACTATGTACCTTTGACTAAATTTATTAACATTTCTCAACCTAATCCTTTAGATTTGAAATGAAGCATAATATTCTCTCCCTTAATTATAGCAAAACAACCTTTCAACTCTTACAACTTTGCAAAGTATGACTCTTGTTTTCTATAATTAATATTGCTAACCTTGCAATACTTTCCTTAATAATCATACAATCATAACATTTATGCTCCCACTATCATGATGATTATTATAAAACATAACACTTATGCTCCCACTAGCTTCGTCATGTATTCATAAACATCTTAACTTTCAGAAAACAATACTTATTGAATTTCTTAAGTTCATGTTTCTAATACTTAGTGCTTTGACAATCCTTTATCAATGCTTCTTGAACTTATACACCTTTGCCTTCGATAGTTCATATGTGTGTCTAAACAATTAAGACTAATTGCCAAACCTCACAATTCAAATTATGGAAAGGGATGTCGTAACCATAATCGAATTTGAGAATGCAATTTTACAATCACTATCTTCTTAAAATCTTTCTTAGTGAAAGCATTTCTTCACAATCATTTTCATGAAGGAGGAAATCTTATGACACTTAAATTTGAGCAGCGTATATGTTCTTTTCCATGTGAATTTGTTAAAACTAAAGTTTACGACAAATTCAAACTCATATGGACCGAGCTTTCTTAATCTTGATTTCTTGCCTTATGGTAGCACAGCTGCCCACCATGTCTTCCAAGTAGTTAAGCAGCTCACATTTTCTTATCAATGTACATTTCATTGATTTAGGTGCTTTGCCTTTTATGCGTTCAAAATGAGAACTCATAGAACTCTCATGCATAATTAACTTGATTGGATTGGCATAGAAACAAAATGATGTCATCACGATAGGTTGTAAACCTCAACTCGTGTGCTAGTGATGATCGATAAGGTTTATTTGATTTGTTCTTGAAACCTTTCAAGACCATTAAGACTCCCACTGACTCCTTGACATATACGACTCTCTTGCCAAAACATTTCTTGGCAAACAAATATTCAAGAGTTAGTGTAGCTTTTACCAAAACACTTCATAAATTGGTACTAGTTGGTCTTTGTCTTATCCAAGATATCACAACTTACCACATTTATTGAATGTTATAAACCTTCTTATTACTTTTTCACTCAATGCCACAATCTTAACTTTAAGACTTGTTTTGGAACGAAGTATGATTGACTTTTTGATTTAACCATTTCTTCAATTCTTGATTCCTCTTCTTGGACATACAATTGTACCAAGACTCACTTAGAGGATCAATTGAGATATGGTTCTTAATCATTAAGACCTATCATAAAGCATAAAAGGTACTCTCCCTTCTTCTTAGACTGGAGAAACTTTTATCTCTCTGCCTTCTTGATTCTTCTTATTCGTTCTGCTATTGATTTAAACTTTTTCAATCAATTAAGAATTACACTTAATCTTATAAGTATAATCATATTTACTAAACCTTTAGTAAATCATGACGAATATCTTGTTAATATTATGGTGGACTTGATCAATACGCAACTTTGTGTACTCGATCTCCTAGTCCTTCACTTGACTCTTTGTCAACAAATTAGTCTAATTTCCAAATACGAAATTTCTCATTCATCGTGCAATCAAGTTGCATGATTCCAAGTTTCTGTCCCATTGAAACTTGGGCGATGAGAAACTCTCCCTATTTGGTAAATTCTCAACTTTCCATAAATAACACAATAAGAACCAAATCCAATTATTGCTAATAATAGAAACATTTTAACATCAATTTTTCATACACGCCATTGCAAGGATAAATAAATAAAATTTAAAATCAAAATTTATTTTATTGCGGAAAAATTTGTCCTTACAATGCAATTCATTGAAAAACTTATGCTAATACATCTTTCTTAGCAATCTAACTCTAACTCTAAGTAGTAGCTTAAGAATCTAATCTTTGAGAAATACGATTGAAATCCATTTCTTCATGGTTAGATTCTGCTCACTTCTTCCTTTAAGCTCCCTTTCTTTTCTTCGATTCTACAAAACATCAATTGTAATCTTATCACATTATGTATTAATAATCTAGAATGAAGCTTAAAAAAGTTAGTCAATGGATTTTACCTATATTAGAGCCATACATTTTGACTCTCCCATCTCTTACATCTCTTAGGTAAATGGGGCTGCTTCGTCTCCAATGCCCTTTCTCTTGGCAATAAAAGCAAATTAACTCTTTTGGAGCATGACATGGAACTACTTTAGACATTGTCGTTCTCTTATGATCAAACTTTTCGATCATAGCATGTTTTTCGTTGTCATTGTCTATATCCATAGAGGTCTTGAAGGCAGATTCACCAATCAACTTTGCTTTTCTATTGCGCCAAATCATTGCAGATTCACCAGCAATAAGCATATAGGTGAGATCTATAAGGGTCACGTCGTAGTTCATCATATAGTACTCTCTAACGAACTCACTATGTGAGTTGGGAAGTGACTGAAGAACCCAATCAACAGCCATTTTCGCACAGACAACGGATCCCAACATTCTTAACTTATCAATGTGTGACTTCATCCCTAGGACGTGTGCACACACGGACTTTCCTTCTTTATGTTTACTTGCCAAAAGGGCTTGAGTGATCTTGAACTTTTTAAGCCTTTGAACTTGTGGGTTAGGGAGAATAATTGGAGGAGGAGGAGGAAGTGAAGCATGATCTCTTGTTCCTCGATCGAATCGTGGAATATCATCTTCATGTGGAATGCTTGTTCCACGGGATTTGAGAAGACCATAGTTGTCGAACTTTGACATCTACAAAACGGGAGAAAAATGAATTCAAGTTAGTTGATAGATTGAGTCCTTGGTAGATCACCCAAATGAAATTCCAAGGCTAGGACCCAACACAATACGCTACAACCTAGAAAAGGGATGTCGTAATCTAGTTGCAGAATATTTGAAGGTAAGTGAATGACGATTCACTAATTTCCACCATGAAAAACGAAAAATAAATTTAAGTTTTAAATCTATGAAAACTCCTAGATCCTTTGAGATACATTGAACTTTCAATGGCATGTTTATATCTCGATATGCCCCTCTTGTTTGTGACTGGGATGCCGAGGATCACAAAGCGGGTGTGAATAACCATGCAAACTACATGGTGCCCTCACATGTTACAGTCACCTATTCGATGTGCCGGTAAACCACACACGCTCCACCGAACTATGACAAACATTGAGTCACCCTTTGCTACCTTTGCTTAGACCCATTTAGTGTGCCGGTTAACCACACACGCTCCACTAACGTCTTCGCAAGGGCACAAAGTGTAATTTCATGGAATTGAATCAATTCACTTTTGCCTAAGTAACTAAGATTGGGAATTTTATGAAAACATTTAGTTACTTTAGTAATTCATTATACTTATAATGGAAGGTTTCGTCCTATCCTACCCGTTCGGCTAACGACCCTCCACTAGTCAAGAGTGCGGTGGGTAAGAGTGGATACCCATTCAATCGTCATTTTATAGGCAATTTCCTTAAACACCCCTTATAGACTAGCTTCGTGAATGAGGCCTACTAACGGTAAGACTGACTTTTACTCATACATATATATAATGTTAGACCTTTAATGTTATATATAGTATAGGGTGTATTTTATACTTTTAAAATACTAGGTGGTCTAATTTAACAATTATACTTTTAATTCAATTAAATTGTAAACCTAAACATTTATGGATTTACTAAACCTCTTTTAATTATACACCTTAATTAATTAATAAAACCATAAGGGTATGATGTGAACTTTTTCAAAACAATACTAGAGTTTTAGAATTTAACATTCCTAATTAAACTTTTAATCAACTTTTAAATTCCAAAACTTGAGGAAGTTTTGAAACATTTCAACACATTAGGGTTTAGAATTTAAGTATGCATCAAAATTAAACTATTTAATCAAAATTTAAATTCCAAAACTTGAGGGCAAGTTTTGAAACCTTTTTCAAAACATTAGGGTTTCAACTATTTAAATTTCAAAACAACAAAACTTTTGGGGTTCAAATTTAAACTATAAAACCTAAAGGGCAAAATATGAAACTTTTCATAACAACAAGGATCAAATAACAAATAATTCAAATTAACATTTAATCTCATAATTATCCATATTTGATGATTTCTTGCAAAATAATTTATCAATTTTCTTAAAATAATTAATCAATTATCTTATAAGGAAACAATTATCTTATTAATTAATAAATATCTTCAATTAGATTAAAAATATAGTCAAATATATCATATAATCGGATTAATATTAATCTAACATGATTAGGTAATTATCCCAATGCAAAAACAGCAAGAAATCCCGAGATAAGCACTATCTGACGCACCGACTCCGAGTCACCCTTTGGAACTCGCCGAGTAGGGCTGACTCGCCGAGTCCAAGAGTGACTCGCCGAGTTAGGTCGAACAGTGAGGCCAAAACACGATTTTCAGTTACATCAAGCATCAATACAATAGAAACCAATCACGGCTATGATACCACTGATGGGTTTTGGTCATAAGACATCCTATGTGCTCATACAAACCCTAATGCTTGGATCTAGGTTTCTCTATTGTACATGCTTTGAATCCAAGACTATAAACCCTAATTCTAGCATATGGAAATCAGAATACACATGTAATTAGGTTTAAGAACATACCTTGATTGTTATATAGCAATAACAATCTAATTCCTCCTTGAATTGACCTTGGAAAGTTGAGACTCACAAGTGTCACTCCTCTAATGGCTTACAAACACCATAAGCAAGTGGAGAAGGTATAAAGAGAGAGGAGGGAGGTTAGAATTTGTCCTTAGGACCTCTTGGGAAGGGTTACACGAATTCATGACCCTAGGGGTGTTTATATAGGTGTAGAGATAGGGTTCCAGTCATTATCCTTATCTAGTTGCTTATCCACCAAGCAACCAATAAGATAATCCTTGAATCCTTATCATACTCGAATTCTAAGGCCCTTTATCCTTAAATTCATCCAACCTATCAATAAGATAACCCTTACCTTATTTTGTAACTATCACATAATTACAAATCAGCCCCTCTAGTTTAATTAATTACATTTGATCACAAAACTAATTCTTAATTAATTATTGACCAATATTAATTAAACAAATATGATTTCTCCTTTAATATATTATTCTTATAACATATTAATAAATCATAATAACCTCTCTCTCTTTATTTATTTCTCCAATCAAGTTGCTTTGGTGAAGGCAACCCAAAAGGACCATGCACCATCGGGTCAAGTACATACCAAAATAGTTATGGACTTAGACATTAATCCAACAGATATCAGGGAGTTTGTGTGCATTTTAGGGTGCAAGACCATGAATGATATGATTTCTAAACTCTGAGAGCGGAAGCTCGATTTGGAGCACCTTGGGAAGAGGGGGTAGATCAGGTGCATACAGTGTAGGGTCCAGGGAAGAGACGAAGACTTCTTATCAGCGTTTGAGGGGCCAGCAGGGTCGAAGTCAATGCATCACGTGCGTGAAATTGCACGATGAAGTTTGTCGTTCCAGGGGTATGGGCTGCTACAAGTGTGGCAGGGTTGGTCACGTCAGCAAGGATTGTCCTCAGGGGGAAAGCCCGTTATGTTTTCACTACGACTAGGTGGGACACATGAAGGCCGACTGTTCGATGTTGAAAAAAGGAACAGTGAGTGCTCCTGCTTCGACTACTTTGAGGATCACCGATGGACAAGAGGGTAGGGCAGGAGCCCCAACACAGAGGAGCTAGGCATTGCAGTCTCAGACAAGGGAGGTCAGGTTTCCAGCAAGCGACATTGTGGGTATATTATCTTTTTATTTCTTCGTGGTTTTTATCAGTATTTATGTTTTTTGGAATCTTGCATCGGTTTGGGTAAGTGTATCTTTGGTTTAATTCTCTATTTATGTTCGGTTTATATTTTCCAGAATTTTTATATTCCATTTGCATGCCATGAATCATTAATGGTTTAGTGATGGATTGTTTCTCAAATAACGGGTCCCAAGTGTTCGGTTGTTATTCTAGTGTTTGGTCGAGTTTGGTTCAAGGGCATTGTGTGGAAGGCTTATGGTTAGGATTCAGCGGGCTAGTTCTCCAGTAAGCATTTGTTTTCTGGACTTCAAGAGTTGAGTGTGGTATCATTTTAAAGCATATGGGGTTATCAGTTTCGCAGGGATTCGGGAAGTGTTCATTTGGTCTTCAGGGGTTGTGCGTAGGGGTGTTCGTTTAGAAGGATCAGTTTGATCTGATCCAATCAGGGGAATCCAAATTAATTTTGGCTTTCAAAACGTGAATTTGAATAGTCCAAATAAAATTCAAATCCGATCCAAACCAATCAAATTACAATTCGGTTGGATTGGTTTTTATAATTTGGTTTTCAATAAGCAGGACATTTAAAAATATATATAACATAATATTAATCAACTTTAAAATAAATTGTTTGGTGAGAATTAAAATTATGAACAACTATTAAAAAATTTATTATAATTCAATATTTTATAGATAAAGAGCTATTTAAAAAAAAATACATTGAAGTATTTTATTGGATAATACTTTCTAATCTATTTAAAAGTACAATTTAGTAAACTAAAAAACAACTGAAAGATGTATATTTGAAACAAATATATATAAATAAACAAATAATAATCTCTTATTATGTTTTTTTTGACTATTCGGTTTTAATTTTATAAACCCTAACCAATCCGAAATCCAAAATAATAATTCGTGTTTACTGGAAACCCATCCAAAAATCCAAGAATCCGAACCAAATAGTCCAATCCAAATTGTCCAATTGGACAATTCGGTTTTATCCGAATAGTGAACAGCCCTAGTTGTGCGGTCTTTTGGGTTTGGTTAGTAAAGGATCACTAACATTGGTAAGCGCAGGTTGTCGGCAGTTCGATCATTGGAGGGTAAGAAGGATTGGGAAATCCTTCAAATCTTGTGTGTTGTAAGAGTTGAGTCGAATCAAAATGGGGGAGAACCGTTTAGGTATTCAGGAATAGAAGCAGGTGTGAAACTAGGATGATTTTTGCATCCCCGTCGGAGAGAAGGTGGCCCGAGTGGCCGCCTGGATTGAGGATTGTGTGAGCTGGGAGTTCGGGAAACTTCCCAACATTTGGTTCGCGCCTTCTTGGTGTTAGATAGCAGGCCTTGGTGGAACCAGGTTAGGGTTCCAGTCATGACCCGAGTTCAACTTGGGTGTTTGGTCGAGTGCATGCTCGACTGTGGATGTGTTCAGATCGATAGATTAGCAGTAAAACCATGGGCGGTTGTTGTGGAAAAGTGGAAGAATTGTAAGACTGTAGGGTGGCTCGTAGCATTCATTGGTTAGCAAATGTTTAGAAGTGTTGTAAGACTGCAGGGTGGCAAGTAGCATTCACTAGTGGATAGTTAGTGTGGGAGTGTTGTAAGACTGCGGGGTGGCCCACATAATTCACCGGTCCCTATGTGACAGTGAGATTGTGGCAAATCTATGATTTTCTCGTGGATTCTTCAGATGGTTTAGGCCATGGTGGGTCTGTTCGCAAGGCTGTGGGAGGGCCACAACATGTTTGGAATCATGAAATGGTAGGTCGCGGGAGACCGGGTATGATGTAAGACTATAATTGGTTTTATAGCGTTCAACTTAGCATTGGGTTTGGTGACGATATGGTTTGGGTAATTATTTCAAGTTGAGGATTTCTTTCAGAAGTCACGTGGGGCGACTGTGTGAGTGTATTTTGACTCGGAAACCAGGCATGAATCCGGTATCTCAGTTAGTTGGCAGACAATTTGGGACCAGGGAGGTATCAGTTTCTTTTGGAAAGTAGTTAGGAGGTAGCGTGATGTTTCGGGCAGTATTAGTGATTTAGGATTTGTATGTGTAAAGTAGCTTGTTGTTCGGGAAATGCTAAGTCACCTGAATTTTGGATTAAATAATCTTAGAGTATGTGATTTGACCCTGTTGTGCAGCTCTCATTTGAGTCTAACCATTGTGGGGATGAATCTTCTACTCGAAGGATTATCTGAGCCTTCTGTCAAGCATAAGTGATATGCAACTGTTTATGGTTAGTGGCTTTGTTTCCATTGGTCACATCAAGATAATCCGGGTTGGAAGTATTTTGTTTAGTCTGTTATTCGATGAGGACTTTTCATGGTAATGATTCAGTGTGGGCGGTCTGTTGGGGAGTTAGACCAATGTAGATTCCAGGTTTCGAAAATGTAGAAGTGGTTTTCTTCGGGGGCTAAGGGTTTGTTCTTCTTCGGCTTGGAAGTTTCTGTTTGGGCTCGGTTGTCTTGGGAAGGTTGTTTTATGTGCATAATTTCCGGTTGCGTTCCTTGGGTTGTTTGGTATAATCTGAGTGTTAGTAAAGAGCGATTTTGAGGACGAAATCTAATTTAAGTGGGGGAGAGTTGCAACACTCGATTTTGGATTTGCTTCATTATTCGGGGTTGCAGCCCAATCATCAGTTTTCATGAGGCTTAGGGCCTTAGGGAAGAAAGGATTTAGCCCTTTTCGGATGTGGGTGTTATGGTTTAAGTGATCCAAGTGTTCGATGGTGTCTTCGGAGGCCACGGGTATAATCATAATTTGATAACTCAGTCTTTTATAGATTTCGGGTTTTTGTTTAGGAAGTTTTAAGGCGATGGTGAGTTGTTAGAAGCGTAGGGCTTCTCGTCACCTCTCTGTGGATATAAGGTTCGTTCAAAACGGACCTAAGATGAGGAAGTTAGAGCAATTTGAATTATTGGTAGAAATATCCCTTAAAGGAAAAGTTTTGCAAAGTAATCCCATGCGTGCATGGTAAGGGGGCGCTTTCCTGGGTGAGTACATCCATCGTAAGCTGGGGTATGCCTAACGTAATGAGCAAAGTGCCAAACCCTAATTTTTAGGGTTTAGGCACTATTTCAGCATCCTTATGAGCTCAAGGCTTTTTCATTTCTCAGCCTCCATTAACTTCTAGCCTCATTTTGGAAACCCTAACCTCTCATTGAGTGTTTGAGAGATATGCATGTGCATTTTGGTGTGCTTTTGCTCATTTTCAAGGAAAGGGTGCTTGGTGCTAGCTTGTGGTTAAAATGAAGACTTATAGATCCAGACTCTTGGCTTTATTTCCAGCTCATTTAAGGTATCAAGTTCATACCTTGGCCTCTTCTAATGTTTTATGGGTTTAGGGCTATATTTGTGCTTATTTATGGGTTTTGAGTCCTCCTTGTGAGTTTGAGCCACTCCTGAAGCTAATGTTGCTAGATCTTTCCCTTTCTAATTTTATAAGTTCGTACAAATGGTAACTTGATCATTGCTTTTGAACATGCATGTTACCCTAATTCCCAGACTTGAGGCCTATTTAAACATCCTTATCTCATTTGAGCCTCACCCTAATTAGCCTCTTTAACCTTTAAACGTGTCTGAAAACCCTAATTCCAATAAAGAGTGTATTTTGAGCTTAAGGAGTGCATTTGTGGCCATTTTAGTGTCCATTCAAGAAGGAGTTGTCAAGTAAGCTTGGAGTGGCTTTGCGCTTCAAGAATCTGTATCTAGTTCACCTTGAGGAGCTTTTGGAAGTATAAAGCTTTGATCTTTCCTTCTTATTCTTTAGATCTAGTTAGGGTTTTCTTTAGGGTCCCTTTGGTTGGTTTTGGACCTCCTCTTGAGAGTTGAGCAACTCCAGAGGTTGAAATGGTTAGGTCTGATCCTTGTGAGCATGCTAGATGCATAAATGTGCTAGCTTGGGGAGTATCCAGACTTCATGCAAGAGTTTGGAGCCTTATATGAAGTCCTTGATGGGTTATGAGCATTCTAACACCCCTAAGTGTACATGCAACTCTAGAAAACCTTGGATCTATGTTTGTCTAAAATACATGCAAAATATGATTTCCAAGGTTCATAATCTTATCTAGCATACATGGGGAACTTTTAATCTAAAAAAAGACTAGAATTACGTACCTTGTAGTTGATTTGATTCCTTAAAAACCTTGAGAGCCTAGAAACCCAAGTGTGATGCCTCAAATGCTTCACACAACACCAAATGCTTTGGAATAACTTTAGAGTATGTATAACACTTGTATAAATTGGCTTGCCTTCTCTTGTTCTTAGTGTAGCCGATTTTGGTTAGTATCATGTTGCTTATATAGTGTGTCACATCTAGGGTTACACCATGTAAATCCTAACGTGACATGACTCTTCATTTCCATAACCCATGGGTTTGTAACTCCCATGGAGCATCCATGGAGCATCCTATGGGTTTAACCCAACTTGATAATACATGGAGCCTTTTAGCCCACTATACAAGTTATGGATGATTTACATAATCAACCCATATATTTAATTAGTTATCTTTTGATCATTTAATTAATTCCAAATTAATTCTTGATCAATACTAATTCAATAATAATATTAATATATTAGAACTTATAATATATTAATAAACCACAAGTGTTATTTCTCTCATTAAGTTTATCCAAATGCATGATGCCATGCAACCCAAATGGACCATGCCGGGTCAGGTCAAGTACATAACAAATATAGTTATGGACTTAGTCACCTTATCCAACAGTCCTAATGTGAATAATGAAGTTTCTAAGTCCCATAGAGCATGCGAGGGCATAAACTTGCCAACTTTATGCCCTAGGACGTCTTAATGAGCTCATATCTGGTTTTGGACATTAGAACCTTGAGTATTAAGCACTTAATGGAAGGAAGTGCTTAATCTGTTTGTACGTTGGGCGTAAGTTAGTGTACGCCGCGCGTACTGCTCAAGGACTCAGTATGTTGTGCGTACCAGGGAGGTATGTCGGGTGTACGCTCAGCAGTTGGACTTGGACTTGTTTTGGGCCTTTGAGCTTTTCGGCCCAATTAGTCATTGGGCTTGGTCACGTTTTGGGGGTTAGTGGGCTAGTTTATCTGTTTTGGGCCATGAATGTTATGGTTAGGCTTTATTGGGCCATGGGGCCCATTAATGATTTTGGATATGGACTTTGGGCCCATTAACTAAGGAAGACTCTTTGGGCCATTGTGAAATGCCTTGGGGATTTGGGTTTTCCACTTAGATGGGGTTTGATTCTAACATCAAGTAATGCTATTATTATTCAGCACAAGTGGTTACTGACTGTTCGGAGAGCAACTTTCAGATTCTTCAGACGGAGGTGTGGCTCCTCACCATACCAATGGGTCTAATGAACCAATGCCGACCCATTTTATGATATTTGGTATCCTAACTATAGCTATATTATGTGGTATGATAGTTTGTTGAGCTAGGAAGCATGCTAATGATATATGTGATTTGTATGTGTGGAAGGCCATGGGAGAGCCCATGACACTTGGATGTAAGACCGTGTGGGGAGTCCATGGCTTTCCTATCGAAGACCGTGGGAGAGCCCATGGTACTTAGGTGTTACACCATGTGGGGAGCCCATGGCATCCTGGAGTAAGACCCTGGGGACGAGCCCACGACATCATTAATTTTTGTATGCATGGCTTATGTAGTTATATATGTAGATTTTATAGCTAATATGTTATGTGTTATGTGGTTGTGTGCGGGGTATGATGGGTTTTGAGTAAAAGAACATCCTATGTGTACATGCAAAATTCTAAAGTTTTGGATCTAGATTTCTCTATTGTACATGCAAATCGGTCCAAAGCTTATAAACCCTAATCTATCATACTTTGAAAAACGAGATCTATAACAAAACAAGTTTAGATGATACCTTTCAATAGTTGCAAGAATCTTCAATCTTCAAGAAGCTTAGTGTCACAAGTGTAACATCTCTAATGGCTTACAAACACCACAAGCAATAAGATGATCTAGAAGATAGAATGAGAGAGGCACAATTTCGGCTATAATAACTCTAGGGTTTCTTGGTGTAGTCGAAACTGAAGCCCCGGGGTCCCTTAAATAGCTGAGCTACTAGGGTTTCAGTCAAAACCCTAATTGGATGACTTAGGCCCTAAGCAGCTTAAGAACCTTCTGGAATAAGGCCCCCTTGGACGAAATTAGAGCGGGCTTCCACTCCAAATTTTGTCCCCCTTATGCTCATGAGGATTCACAGCCTAAAGTCAAATTTCTTGTAACTGACAGTTCCAGTCCCCTTTATTTAATTAATCTATTTTAGCCACATAATTAATTCTTAACTAAATCTTTACCAATATTAATTAAACTTTATGATTTCTCTTTTAATATATTATCCATATAATATATTAATAAACCATAATAACCTCTCTCTCTCTCTCTCTATATATATATATATATATATATATATATATATATATAAATCATCATGTCCAGTTGCTTTGGTGAAGGCAACCCAAAAGGACCATGCCCAACCGGGTCAAATACATACCAAATATAGTTATGGGCTTAGACACTAATCCAACAGTATCTCATTTGGATAAGTCTAGTAACTATAAATGCAAGTATGAGTACTTCAGGATCCGATTAGCAATCGTAGCTCTCAAAGACACTGTCGAACTCTGATCTTATCAGTAACTTGTCCTTTAGATAAGGGATCGTATAATCTTCCGTTCAAGATATTGTGCGGACAATTACATGGAACATAGTCATACTTATTGTCCAACAGTTTGTTTCTCGATCTCTGATTCGTCTGACATAGAACTTGATTGAACACATCAATTCAGTCATGACCGGGCCTGGCACATAAGTTAAAACAAATTGTCGAGGGGCCCAAATATCGCTTTTACCCTCTTAGGATAAAAGGAATAGATAAACTTCAACTTATATGCATTTACTATTCACTCATCAAATCATGCACAAAAATGAGTTTTATAACATCAAGTTACTGATGCGTTTACGCATTATCAATGCATAACCAACTTGCGAAAAATAAACCATATATCTAGGTTTCAAGACCATATGATATTATCGTCTTGCGATCACTCGTGATAAATTCCATGAAGTGATACCAGCAAGTGTAGGTTTAATCCATTGCTCAAATCTTATTCATAAGCACTCATGAATGTTGCAACAAACTTTTGGTATGTCTAATACACTTTAGAAAATCTACAAACCAATTCATGATAGTCTTCTTTCATACCTACTTCCAAAGTATGAGCGACCGTGGACTGTTCGATTAATCTTATTATTCAGGAAGTCAAAACATGCAAAATGAAACAATAGGTAAACAATTAATATAGGGCAGTAACTTTACTTATAAATAATACTTTTTTATTTAATCATCAAATGTTAATTACGATTTGTCTATTACACATTTCGAAGCTATCTAATCTAAACTAATATCTTCCTTTAGCCCAATGCTCCTAGCGTGCTGTAAGTGCTTAACCCTACTTAGTCCCTTCGTAAGGGGATCTGCTGGTTATCCTTTGACAATACCATCTTCACTACGAGGAGTCCCTCTTCCACCCGATGTCTAATAAAGTGATATTTCATGTCGATATGTCGAGATCTACGATGATCCCTCGGTTCCTTGGTGAAGGCAACCGCTCCTTCATTATCACAGAAAATTTCCATGGGCTCCTTTATGGCTGGCACAAATCCAAGGTCTCTTGTGAAGTTCTTCAACCATATCGCCTCCTTTGATGTTTCTCTCCCCGCTATGTACTCTGATTCGCTCGTTGAATCAACTACGGTCTGCTGCCTGGAACTTTTCCAAGTCATTGCTCCTCCATTCAGGTTAAAGACCCAGTCCAAATGAGAATGGTAGTTGTTCCGGTCGGTCTGAAAACTGGCGTCACTATACCCTCACACCCTTAAGTCATCATTCCCACCGAGGACTAGAAACCATTCCTTGGTCCTCCGAAGGTACTTAAGAATATTCTTGACTGCGGTCCAATGTGCTCTGCCAAGGTTCCCTTGATATTTGCTGACCATGCTCAAAGCGAAGGCCACATCAGGGCGAGTACTGGAGTACAAGTCATATCATACATGATCGAGCCAACTGTGGAAGCGTAAGGCACTCGACTCATCTCTGCTATCTCGACTTCGGTACTTGGGCTTTGAGTCTTACTCAACTTGGCATTACATTGGATTGGTAACTACCCTTTCTTGGAATTCTCCATACTAAAAAGCTTTAGTACCTTGTCCAAGTAAGTATTCTGACTAAGTCTTATTAATATTTTACTCATGTTTCTCACTATCCTTATTCCCTGAATATAGGCAGCCTCTCTGAGGTCCTTCATAGCAAAACACTTCCCAAACTAGGACTTAACTTCCTGCAGGGTCGGGATGTCGTTTCCTATGAGTAGTATGCCATCGACGTACAATACGAGGAAGATAACTATACTTCCACTGGTTTTGACATATACACATGATTCATCCTTGCTTCGCAGGAAGCCAAAACTCTTTGACTTTCTGGTTGAAACAAAGATTCCATATTCGAGACGCTTGTTTCAATCCATAAATGGATTTCTCAAGCTTACACACTCTATTGGGATGCTTCGCATCGACCAAACCCTCTGGCTGACTCATGTAAACATCTTCAGCCAACTTCCCATTTAGGAAAGCGGTTTTGACGTCCATTTGCCATATTTCATAGTCATGAAATGCAGCAATGGCTAGCATCACACTAATAGACTTTATCTTCGCAGCCGGTAAGAAGGTCTCATCATAGTCAACTCCAGGAGTTTGAGTAAAACCCTTCGCAACCAATATCACCTTATAAGTGTTTACTTTCCCATCCATTTCGGTCTTCTTCTTGAAGCACCCGACCGTCTTACGAACTGGCACATTGTCAACCAAATTTCAAACTTGGTTGTCATACATGGACTGAATCTCGTTGTCCATCGCCACTTTCCACTTCCCAGACTTCAAGCCTGCCATGGCTTCCTTATAGTTGTTAGTTTCGTCCAAATTTATTAGTATACTATCACTAATAAACGTGTCCCCTTCAGTAGTGATATAGAAACCATAAAATTGGGGTGGAAGCTAACCCTTTCGGAACGTCTAAGAGGTAATGACTCGTCAATCGGTTCAACAGGAGTTTCCTCCTCAATTTGAGCGCCAGTGTCAGAGGTTCCTTCATCATTCGATTCTTGAAGCTCTTCAAGATCGATTTGCCTCCCACTGTCTCCTTGGCTTATGAGTTCTCACTCTCGGAAAACCACTCTCCTCGCAACAAAGACAACATTGTCACTCAGACTATAGAAGAGATATCCAAAGGACTTCTGTGGATAGCCGATGAAAGTACACCGCTCATTGCGAGGTTCGAGCTTTTCATGAGTCTCTTGTCATACGAAATCCTCTCAACCCCAAACCTTGATATGTGCCAACGAGGGAGCTTTCCCTGTCCACATCTAATGAGGTGTTTTGGCAACCTTCTTTGTAGGGAATAAGTTAAGGATATGGGCGGAAGTCTCTAAGGCATACCCCTAGAATGAGATAGGTAGTGAAGCACAACTCATCATGGAACGAAACATGTCTAGTAAGGTTCGATTATGCCTCTCAGCTACACCATTCAGCTGCGGTGTCCTAGGAGGCGTCAATTGCGAAACAATTGCACATTCCTTGAGGTAATCGTGGAATTCAAGACTAAGGTACTCTCCACCTCGATCGGATCAAAGCATCTTAATTTTCATGCCCAACTGATTCTCCACTTCTTGTTTAAACTATTTTAACTTTTCAAAGGTTTCTGACTTGTGCTTGATTAAGTAAATATACCCATATATGCTATAATCGTCGTTGAAAGTCACATAAAAGCGGCTTGCATCCCTTGTGGTGGATCTAAAGGGCCCACACACATCAGTGTGTATGAGATCCAATAAACCCTCACCCCTTTCACAAGTACCGGTGAAGGGTGACTTGGTCATCTTTCCAAGCAAACAATACTCGCACATGTCATCGTCCCTAAGGTCGAATGACTCCAACACTCCATCCTTTTGGAGTTTGGATATGCGTTTCTTGTGGACATGTCCAAGACGACAATGCCACAAGCATTCTTTGTCCAAACTATTGGAAGACTCGATATGCAATACACCATTTCGTAAGTTGTCTACAACCATCATAGTTTCATATATTCCATTACAAGGCAATGCTTCAAAATAGAAAACACCATTAAGATAAGCATTAATAGAACCCTTTTCATTATCAAATGAAAATATAAATCCTTGTCTATACAAACCATGAAAAGAAATGATGTTTATTGCCATTTCTGGAGAATAACAATAGTTATTCAAATCTAGTCCTAATCCACTACTAAGCACTAAAGAGTGAACTCCAATATTGGTAACAGGCGACGCTCTTCTGTTCCCCATGATCAAGTTTGTCTTCCCATGCTCCACATCCCCATTTCTTCTTAGGGTCTGCAAATTAGAACAAATGTGAAAACCACATATTGTAACAAGTACCCAAGAAATAGCATGTGATAATCATTAGATTGAATAGTGTAAATACTTGCGTAGGACGACTTGATCTTTCCATCCTTGATATCTTGCAGATATTTTAGGCAGCTTCGTTTCCAATGCCCTTTGTTGTGGCAGTGATAGCACTCTAAATCCTTTGGGTTTGAGGTGGGTACAGTGGGACCAACCTTGGTTCCACTAGAAGAAGTTCCATCACGGGACTTTCCCTTATGGTGGCTCTTTGAGGAAGCCTTCCTATTCTTACCCATTCCTTGCCCAATAGCCAAGACCGGGGCAGGAGTAGGAGTTTGTGCAACAAACTTGTCCTTGAGGTTGCTCTCAGCAGTCCTCAACAAGCCTTGAAGCTTGCTCAACGTGACCTCCTCTTTTTTCATATGGTAGGTCATGCGAAACTGGTTAAAGCAGGGTGGAAGTGAATGAAGAATGATGTCAATTGCCAGCTCTTCATCGAAGTTAACATTTAACTTCAGCATGCGGTCAACATATCTTTGCATCTTCAGCAGATGAGCAGTGACAGACTCTCCGTCTCTCATCTTGGTCGTGATCATCGAAGTGATGATCTCGTACCTCTCCTGCCTGGCACTTTGGTGGTACCTTTCAAGCAAATCCTGACGCATTTCGTAGGGATAGAAGTCCTTGTAGGACTTTTGGAGTTCAGCAGTCATGGTCGCTAACATGATGCAATGGACTTTCGTGGCATCATGCACATGGTCCTCAAAGGTAGCGATATCCTCGGGAGTAGCAGTGTCAATTTTCACCTCTTTCAGCTCCTTGTCGAGGACATACTCCTTGTCCTCGTAACGGGTGACCATCCTTATGTTGCGGATACAATCGTTAAAATTGTTTCCGTCGAAGATCACCCTCCCACACAAATTCATGAGTGAGAATGAGGCAGAGGTGTTTGAGCCTAAAGCGTTTTTGTTTGAGTTCGACATCTGAAAAGTAAAAGAGACAAAGTTGATTAGATAAGAATCCCCAATTAAACACCCAAATGAGAAATTAGGGCTAGGATCCAACAACATTATTTGCAATTTAGAAGAGGGGTGTCGTAATCTAAACAACAAATAATTTGAAGTTAAGTGAAGGACGATTCACTAATTTCCACCATGAAAAGCAAAACAAAAGATAAGTTTTAAATGTATTGAAACTCCTAGATCTTTTGAGATTCATTGAGCTTTTCAATTGCATGTTTAAATCTCAATATGCCCCTCAAGTTTGTGACTGGGATACCGAGGATCACAAACAGAGTGTGAATAACCATGTAAATATACATGGTGCCCCCAATGTTACAGTCACCTAATCAATGTGTCAGTTAACCACACACGCTCCATTAATCTATGACAAACATCGAGTCACCCTTTGCCACCTTTGCTTAGAGCCAAATTAGTGTGTCGGTTAACCACACACGCTACACTAACGTCTTAACAAGGGTACAAAGTGTAATTTCATGGAATAGCATCAAATTCACATTTTGCCTAAAGTAACTGAGATTGGGAATTTTATAAAAACATTTAGTTACTTTATTAATCATTATACTTTTAATGAGGAATGAGTTGCCCTATCCTACCCGTACGGATAACGACCCTCCATCAATCAAGGAAGCGGTGGGTGATAGTGGACATCCATTAAACGACCATTTTATAGGTCATAACCTTATACCCCGCTTATAGATCGGTAACACTAGCATTTATGTCATACATATATAATAATTATTCTTATAATATTATAATAGTATAGGGTGAATTTTAAACTTGTAAAATTCTAGGGTTTGGAATTTATTTATTTCAAAATCAAACTTTTAATCCAAAAAATTAAATTCCAAAACTTGACGGCAAGTTTTGAAACATTTCGAAACTATCTAGATCAAAATTCAAATAAATAGTTAAACAATTAATTTTAGTGGTTATCTAATTTTTTGACCTAATCCATTTTCATGCAAGATAGTATCAAATAATTCAAAAAATTAATATTTATAAAATAAGATAATAATTATCTAATTAAATGACAAAATCTTTTATTTTGACAAGGATAATGATAAGGAATCAATAAAATTCGTATTTTATCAATTAGAAACAGTTATGGTAATTATCCTAAGTCAAAAACCGCAAAAATCCTAAAAATCCGTATGGCTGACAGCCCGACTCGCTGAACCCCTTGCAGGACTCGCCAAGTTCATCCTACTCGTCGAGTGCCTCATTGGGGTCAACGAGTCTATCAAACAGATAGCACAAAAATCGATTTTTTAGCAATTAACAAATACACCATGCATCAAATACAATAGAAACCATGCAAGGCTCTGATACCACTGATGGGTTTTGAGCAAAAGAACATCCTATGTGCATATGCAAAACCCTAAAGCTTTGGATCTAGGTTTCTCTATTATACATGCAAATTTGTCCAAAGCTTATAAACCCTAATCTAGCATACTTTGAAAAATGAGATCTATAACAAAACAAGTTTAGATGATACCTTTCAATAGTTGCAGGAATCTTCAATCTTCAAGAAGCTTAGTGTCACAAGTGTAACACATCTAATGGCTTAAAAACACCATAAGCAAGAAGATGATCTAGAAGAGAAGGAGAGAGGCGCAATTTCGACTATAGTAACCCTAGGGTTTCTTGGTGTAGTCGAAACTGAAGCCCTGGGTCCCTTAAATAGCTGAGTTACTAGGGTTTCAGTCAAAACCCTAATTGGATGACTTAGGCCCTAAGTGTAACAAACCGTTATTTCAAACCTATGTAATAGTGTAGGTCAATTGTACTTCTTATTAAAATAATAAAGAGAAATTTTAGCATACTGTGTATATTTACATAATTGACCCTCAAAAATAAAGTATCAAACAATCTCGATTGGGATGAACCAAGTGGTAGAGATTGTAACAAGGTGTCCAAAAATATAAAGAACACTAAAATCCGAGTTATAACGAAGAAGTTATGACCAATCGAAGATCCGCGACAAAACCGACAAAACACTGTTCAATGTAAAAACTGAATTTTCAATAAAAGGCTTTTTAGCCTTAACAATCTAAATGAAAGCTGTAGCTTATGTTAAACCGAGAACTTTCATAAAAAGAATGCCAAAATCTGACTTCGTATGAGAAAGTTATGATTTTTCTAAGTTTCAGTATAGCAATGTACAACTAAAAACTCGAAATAAAGATCGAGTGATTTTTAGCCGACACAAGCTACACGAGAACTGAAGGTCTCGTCAATATTAGTACAACGATAAAAAGACAGACAAAAACGGACGTCGGGTGAAGAAGTTATGAATTATTAATGGATTTTCCTATCCCGGTTTGTTAAAAACAATAATATTAAAAATAAAGTCAAAATTAGCCGACGAAGTCTAAATGAAAGTCATAGATTATAACTTTACCTACGCGTGCATATAAAGAACGTCAAAAACGGAGTTTGTATGCAAAAGTTGTGAATTTTACAAGTTTTTGGCTCAAAAACCGAGAAAAATCGCATGGTCATCCTTCTGCCACGTCACCCTCGCATGCGAGCCTCCACGTGTCACCTTCTGATAGGACCGAAGTTCGCTGTGTCACCATCTGATTGGACCGCAGTCGAGGTTCAGTAAGCAGCCAACACCTTTGCATGAGACACCCCTCGGACCCTCGTGGCACCTCCCCATTGGACCGAAGTTCGGCCCACTCAGAAACCAACACGTCTGAAGCCTCGCCCTGTGTACCCTTCGCATGACCGACACATGTGCTGCTGACTCACCTTCGGACCGCACCCTCGCACCCCTATATAAAGAGTGCGAGACTTCTTGGATTTTTACACTATTTCACCCCACTTTTTGCCCTTTTTCACATCTTTTACTCCCACAAACTAATATACAACCCCTAAAGGCCCGGTATCTTATCTCAGCCTCTAAGCAAGCCTCGAAGCCCCGAGATTCCCGAGAAAAATAACCTCTCTCTAGTCGAAACTTTGACCAATTAAAGCCTGTTTTTCGTCAAATAAACTCCTTTCCAGGAAACGATACGCTGTCCAAATCACCACTCATCAAGTGAGTTCATACCCCCATATTTTCATGATTTCTACTGTTTTAAGGGGGGAAATACAAGTATAACACAAGAACTTTGTGTTACAAATAAATGATTTCAAATCACGATAAAACGATTTTAAAGCATCAAAAATACTTTAAATATTGAATTCTTTTATAAACTTATATTTTTCCCAAAAATTCATATTTGTATATATATATATATATATATATATATATATATATATATATATATATATATATATATATATATATATATATTAATATAAATAAGATTTAAAAGGCTTAGGACTAATAACTCATTCTAGGTCCTTTTCCTTGTTTGGATATGGACTTATGGTACCGGTTATTTGTCTGAATGTCGTTTAAATTTTACTTATATAAAAAATTATATATGTATATAAATATAAAAGTTATTTCATCAGTTTAATTACCCTTTGTAACATGTTGAGCAAAGGATTACATGCAAAAACAGTTAAATACAAATTCATAAAGTACATATAAATTATAATAGGTATAATTTATGATACATAGAACAACAATTCATGATTCAAGTATACTAGAATACACAGTTTTACAAGAAACAAGAGTTTTGATTCAAAACAAATCAAGGGTTTACAAATTTCAAATACATGTTCGGAATACTAATTCAAGAACATACTATCAATCATTTATTTTAGAATGGTTCGGTTTTCATGACTAATATACATGTAACGTTTATATACTTTTTTATGAGACATTCAATTCAGGTTGTTTAATTCATTTAGACAACCAAGGTAAAGTCCTGACATTATAACCAGAGTCTCCAGTTAGGAGATCGAAAAAAGCTGTGTGTAGATCTATATCGGGATTGACAACCCCGCACTTAGGCTGCTAGTTACAGTCAGACATACACGCCAATGAGTAGTAATTGTTATCAACAGTTTAAACGCCCACAAAGCGTGTGTTTCTAGCGATCATGTCTTAGTATGGTTATAATAACTCATTAAAAAGATATTAACAACACGTTAGTGTATAAACAACTAAACGTAAGTACATCTTCAAAGTACCAGTTTACAAATAACAAAGTACAATGGTATATTACAGTTTTCAATAACAGCTGGTGAAGCCAGACACACTCTAAGTTACAAGTTTTACAAATACAGAACTGATATGTGCATAGTTAGTGTGTATTTAGTATAGTTTTTTATTCATATATTAGCTAAATTATCGCATATTATGGACAAAAGGTACTTAAAAGTGTTAAATTATGTTTTTCAGTCCAAAGATGAAGCTCGGAAGCAAAAGGAAGCAAGAGAAGCGGTTAGGAGCTCGAGAGTGGAATGAAGAAGGAAAAACACTTAAAAAAAGCTTCTACTCATCGAGTCAGATAGCTACTCGACGAGTCCGGTCGAGGAATCAGAAGGATAATGACTCGGGATCCCAGATAGTTATCGCAATACGGGGAATGTGAGAGGGACTCGACGAGTCACCACTTGACTCGACGAGTCGGATCGCTTATTTAAAGATAATTCCACAGATCGATAAATGGGAGTTCTGGGACGATTCAGAAGTATCTTGCTACGATTGAGAAGCCTGAAAAACCCTAGAAGACGAAGAAGGAAGCTAGAATTCAATTCCGGAGAGTAATTAAGGCAAAATTTCATCATTCCATTTATTCTTTTGTTTATTCATCATGACTAAGCAATTTGACTTTGATTGTTTGCTGTTATTTACTTTAATTATGAGCTAAAACCTTTAGACTTCTGTTTGGGGATACAAAGTTGACAATATGGTTTGATTGATTGGTAGGATTAATTCTAAGTTGGTGAACTTTTGTTATTTTAGCTTGCTAAAGAACCTTGTGTGTGAAGAATAATTAATTTTCTGTTAATAGGAAGATAATTGATTAGAATGAACATCTATTGATTATTGTCCTCATATGATATATTGTGACCACATAGTTATATGTCTAGGATTAATGAATATGAAACTAGAATTAATAAGAAAATTGAGTAAATTCATGTGCAAGCTTGTAAGATGACTATCAAACAAGAGGTTAATTAAAAAGACTAAATTAGTTAACTATTGCAAGTCTAACTTAACCCGAATAATTAATCTAGTAAATATAATTAAATTAGACAATTGGCCACTGTTTGAGTTAGTTTATTTGCTAAGGATTAGGGTAGTGAACATGAACCTAATCACTTGAATCGGTAACCAACGAAAGAATTAATCCATTGCACTATTACCTTAAAAATCAACCATAGAGTTAACCAAGTTGAATTAAACAGAAGTTCCTTTTCAATTATTGAATCTAGTTAAATCGTTATTTTCTAGCTTAAATTAGTAATAATTAGTAAGTTTCTAGTCTTGTAAAACTAGAGAACAACCCATGCTTTTTAATTAACTTAGATTAAATTAGTTTTTAGTTTAATTTGTCGTTCCCTGTGTTCGATACCCTGCTTATTTAGCTATACCACAATTGATAGGTTCACTGCCTTTTGTGTGTTATTTGATAATTAAAAGTAGGTTTAAAACTAGTGGGTTTTACACACATCAAGAACATTGGTTTACAAATAGAACGGTTTTATGGGAATAAAACTACTTTTCATATACAACAGAAAATATGGGATTTTCTGGAACAGTTTTCATATTCAAGATACAAAGACACCCTTTCAAACATAAAGACTTATGTACTCACTCAACTTATTGTTGATACTCTCTTTTCAAATTACTTGTATTCTCAGGGAAATAATAACAGGTACTCCCCGAGCTTTTTGGGAAGATGGAGCTATTATGAGTCATATCTTCTTCTTTTGTATAACTATTTTGGTTTCAATATACAATGATTGAACACATGTAAATACTTATACTTTTAAATATAATGGTTGTTTGTACTTTGATTACTATGATGCATGTGTTGTGATACTACAAATGAAGTCCTCCACCTCGGACATTTCTGCCGTCTGGTTTGGGGGTGTGACACTAAGCAGCTTAAGAACCTTCTGGAATAAGGCCCCATTGGATGAAATTAGAGTGGGATTCCACTCCAAATTTCTTCCCCCTTATGCCCATGAGGATTCACAGCCCAAAGTCAATTATCTTATAATTGACAGTTCCAGTCTCCTTTATTTAATTAATCTCTTTTAGCCACATAATTAATTCTTAACTAATTCTTGACCAATATTAATTAAACTTTATGATTTCTCTTTTAATATATTATTCATATAATATATTAATAAAACATAATAACCCTTCTCTCTATAAATCATCTTGTCCAGTTGTTTTGGTGAAGGCAACCTAAAAGGACCATGCACAACCGGGTCAAATACATACCAAATATAGTTACGGGCTTAGACACTAATCCAACAGGGTATGCTTTGGGGAACTCACTAAGCATTAGCTTACAGTTTGTGGATTTGTTTCAGGTACATCTGAGCCCAAGGGCAAGGGCAAGGCTTGATGGCCCGGCGTGCACTCTCTCTTAGGCGTTTTATGGGACACTCTGATGTTTTGAAATAAAAGTTGTAATTGATATGATTTTTGAAAACAATTATTCATGGATTTTTTGATTTATAGAAATGTGGTTGGTTAATAAAAAATAAAAATTTTCTTTTGAAAATTTGTTCGTTACATGGGCCTTTGTGGAGCTTTTGGTTTTGGGTCTTTTTGGTTATTTTATTTAGGCCTCAGTTTTGGTTCAAGTTGGGTCAGGGTAAAATGGTCATTTTACCCCAAGTATGGATTATGGACCATAGATGGTAACCCAATTGCTAATTGAGTGTTATTTTGTTCTAATAGCTTGGGGAGGCGTCAGAGCAGCAGCTAGGGATTTCTTTCAGTGAGCTTCAACATTCGAGGTGAGTCTCCTCACTGTTCTAGGGTCGAAGGCACCAATGCCAACCTATTTGATTTATGTATTATAGGAAGACCCGGAGGTATTTGCATTTTGTATGAAAGACCAGGAGGCGGTTCCTGGAAAACCGTTGCAAGACCAGAGTCTGAACTCTGGTAGTTAATTAGTTAAGTAGTGTAGATTGTATGCTAGTTGTCTTTGTGATGTTTGCATGGAAGACCGGGAGTTAGAGTTGTTCACTATTTGGATAAAACTGAATTATCCAATTGGACAATCTGGATCGGACTATTTGGATTTGGATAGGATTTCACCAACACCGAATTATTATTCTGGATTTCGGATCAGTTTTATTTTATAAAATAAAAACCGAATAGTCCAAAATAACCAAATAAAATTTTATTATTTATTTATTTCTAATATATCTATAATTATTTATTAATTTTATAATTTTTTTTTCAAAAAAGTTCAAAAAGGTTTCACTTAATAAAAAAAATTAATATGCATTTTCTCTCAAAAGTGCTTTATCTATTAAATATTAAATTATAATATATCATCTTAATAGTTGTTTATAAATTAGAAATTATAACTAAATAAATTTGTTTTTGCTTCTTCTATAAAAATTGGATAATATTATAATTATATATTGTTTTAAAATGTTATGCCTTTTGAAAACCGAATAACAAAAACCGATCCAACCGAATTGTAATTGGATTGGATCGGATTGGATTTGAATTTGGTTTGGACATTTCGGATTCATATTTTGAAAACCGAAATCAATTTGGATTTACTTAATTGGATCGGATCGAACCGATCCATCCAAACGAACACCCCTACCAGGAGGTGACTCTTGGCACTTGTCTATAAGACCCAGGGTTTTTGGCCCCCGGCCTTGCAAGGAAGACCATGATACGACTCGTGGTATAATGGCAAGGCTATGGTTGACACATAACACTTTTTATTGATTACTGGTTATGAATGATATGCATGACTCGTATGATATGTATGGTATGTAGTATTTGGGGAACTCATTAAGCTTTGTGCTTACAGTTTATGGTTTATGGTTTCAGGTACTTCCGGTTCGAAAGGAAAGGGCCCGACTTGATCGCAGCGCATACACCCATGTTTTCCGCAATACGTGATTTTGAGAATGAACTCTGATAATTGTTTTATTTTGAAATGCTTTCAAATGTTTGAATAAAAGTTACATGAGTGTCTTGATTATAATAAAAATGAAAATTTTACCCTATGATTTTCGAGATGTTTCAATGATGCTCTATTCCACTTCCAAGTGCTCCATATACCCTTTTAGAAGGTTCGTTTTTTTGTCACTTGATTCGTTCATTTGTGAGATAATTTGTTTCTTTGTCACATGCTCCATGAACACCAAGTGTTCCATTAAAGTCAAATGCTCCATGTGAATGCTTCAAATCCTCAAGTCACATTTAACACGATGTATACACTTTTTTCCGGATCAAGTTTATTGTATATAATGTTGTAATATTTTATTGAAAAAACATCATAAATGGTCCCTGTGGATTCCCAAAATCTGAAGTTTAGTCCCTGTGGTTTAAAAACGTCATAGATAGTCCCTATGCTTTCAAAACTTTTGACGATTGGTCCTTATTGCTAACTCCGTTAAGTTTTGTCTGTTAACTAAAGGGCATTTTCGTCATTTCACTACCACAGGGACCATTTATGATGCTTTTTCTTATTTAAAAAAAAAGAAATTAATTAAATAAAAGGTCTCTCTCTCTCTCTCTCTCTCTCTCTCTCTCTCTCTGTGGAACGTCATTAAGGAATTGAAGAACAAACCCACATTGATTTCTTTAAATCCTTCATCTGTTCTAAAACCTACAACACAAGCTTAGCGATGTCACCGATTTAACAACCGCACCGCCATAGTCTTGATCAGAATCGCGCTCCAGCACAACACCACCATCCAGATTCAAAGTCGAAGGGTTTCTACAAGTTGTCAGTCTCTATCTCCAACGTCTTCCAAGAGGGTTCCATTGTCTTCCACCTCCATCCCCAAGCTGTTGATCTCCATCTCCAATGCCATCTGAAACATGTCGCTCTCTCCATCGTCGGACCTGAAAACCTCATAAGCCTCAACTTCATCATCGCCAGATCTGAATCCAATACTGGAAAAGATCTTGGTGGACGATCGAACGCGTTTTTCCCAAATGGGTCCTCCCCAAGAAATGTTTTTCAAGATCTGCAAGAGAGATCTTGTGGGATCGATCCAGTGGAGGAGTACGGGCTACGATTTGAAGAAGCAAATGAAAATTAATCCCTAGAAAACGAAAAAATACAGCTCCAAGACCGAAAAAATACAGTAGATGGTGGTGTTTCGTGACAACGAGGGAGGCAGGTGGTGGGTTGAGAGGGTGATGGTCGGTTTAACCCGACTGTTTTTTCTCTTGTTTTTCCAGAACAACAATGGAAGGAGGATGGTAGCGAATGTGTGGGCAGCAACCGGTGGTATTTGGGTTGCTGTCTTGGTGGCCGAAAAACAGCTCCACCTCCGATGGAGTTTTCTTGATCGAACATGAAAAAGAAGGTGAGAAGGAGAAATGGAATATGAGAGCAATCAGGTGGGTGGTGCTTGGCTGGTGTGTGTGTGTGTGTGTGTGTGTGTGTGTGTGTGTGAGAGAGAGAGAGAGAGAACTTCTATAAATTAAATATTAATATTTAATTTTTTTATTTTTTTCAAAAGAAATATAAAAAAACATCATAAATGGTCCCTGTGGTAGTGAAATGACGAAAATGCCCTTTAGTTAACAGACAAAACTTAACGGGGTTAACAATAAGGACCAATCATCAAAAGTTTTGAAAGCATAGGGACCATCTATGACGTTTTTAAACCACGGGGACTAAACTTCAGATTTTAGGAATCCATAGGGACCATTTATAATGTTTTTTCTATTTTATTTAACGCCCATTATTTTTATTACAAACATATTTAGTCAAGATAGCGGTATAATTTTTTATTTAACGCGAGCTGTTTTTATTACACTATGCTTTGAATGAAATATTAAGTATTAACATACTTATAGTCAAGATAAAGACGAATAATGAAAACAAAAAAAAAAGTTAAAAAGACGTTTGGGCAACAAAGTGGACTATGAGGTAGCTTTGCCGATTGGATTAAAATGACAATTGACATTATTAAAATTCACATAAAAAAGAGATTAATTAGAAGGTATAGCATAAATGGTGGGATGTGGGGCCTTAATTGGTTTGTAATTTACACCCACCCCACATACTTAAATAATGGTGTGTTGTGTTGAGGTTTCCTACCAATTAGCATTTGTCCAAATCAATATTCCCACCTTTGCCTTTGCCCTTTGCCTTTGCTTCTTTCTAATTATAAAGTTCCACTCTACCGACCTAAATGTGGGGGAATGGTGTGCCTACAATCACTACCAATTTTATTAGTTCAAAACATACATTTTTCTGTATGTAAGTCAAACATATGTTATGTAATCCCACCTTTTATTTATTTTGTTAGCTTCCATAATATATATATATATATATATATATATATATATATATATATATATATATATATATATATATATATATATATATATATATATATATATATATATATATATATATCGTTTCTTAATATACGTTAAGTAATCCCACCTCTTATTTATTTTGTTAGCTTCCATAAAAAATATATATCGTTTCTTAATAAGTGTAACAATATTTTAATTTGTTGTTAGCATATATATAAGACATGTTCGTTAGAACTTTTGAGAGGTTTAAGTTTTTAGGTTTAGTGAAAAAATCAGAAAAAATAAAACTATTTGACAGTAAGATCTTTTAGCTTTTATTTTAAATAAAAATCTCTTAACCCAAAAATTACTTTTAATTTTTCCTTGGAAGCTTTTAGTTTGTTGGTTTTAATATAATTTTATACATTTAAAATAATAACTATTTTTGTTGAACAATGAGGACCTCATCCACAGAATATCAAATATAACATATATCAAACATGGTAATGTAACAGATAGAAAAGGAGAGTACGCCTAACCAGAATCAAATTATAGCATGACTAAATCAAAATTCATAAAACAAGCGCAAGGATTAAAAGTAACATTATTATATGAAAAGCTCTCATCAACTATAGAACAAGCCTATATATAAAGAAAAATTAAATATCTTCCTACTATTTCTTCCTACAAATCTTTCTACCCAATTGAATTGTAACATATGTATCATTTAATGTTCATTTAATGATATTTTGATACATTAATATGACACATGTCATCATTTCATTGGGTAGAAGGATTTATAGGAACAAAAGTAGAAGAATATTTAATTTCTCATATATAAAATATTAGAACTATAGAACAAGCCCTATATATAAAATATTAGTAATAGTACAAGCACACATTACCTCAAATATCTTGGCAAGGCTATAAAAGGAGGAGATGAACTCACTAATGCAAGACAATATATCTATTCTAACTCATCCCATATAGTAATATATTAAGATCTCATTATTTTAACTTAGACATCAAAGAGTATTACTAAAGACTCATTATGGTAATACTCTTAATCTTTCTTGTCTTCTCTTTTACAAGAAATCTATCAACTCTCCCCCAACTCATCACCAGACCTATCCCGGTAGGAAGCATGTAACATCACCAATTTTCTGCACAAATAAATTTATCGTTTCTTTGTTTCTTAATTTTCAGTTACCAGTTAGTTTTGCCAAACAAACTAAAGTTAATTATTGTTACTTGTATATACATATATAAATATGTGAAGTTTTAGTAAAAACTTGAAATGTTGTTAGATACTTCGTACTAGAAAAACATTTTATTACATAAATAAATAAAATTGTTAGATACATTTGTATGTAGTCATCTTGGACTCATTAATTGCTAGCACTGTTGGCTTGATCATATACAAAACAATGTAGTTTCAATTACAATTGCTTGTCAACGATGCATTTATAATAAAAGAAAAAACAACAAGGGGTTTATTTGTTAGTAAACGGTGTCTATCAGGCACCTTTCTTGAAATGGTAAATGTGACATTATTTTTGTTATTTCACTCTTTGTTCTTCATTGACTTGAAATATCTTCACATATTTTATTAAAAATATACAATAATATTAGATCTTAATCCAAAATAAAGGTCGAAGAAAAATGTAGATTCTTGATCTCATCACACGAGAGTCGAACTAGATAAGTCCATGGAGTATCTTGTGTAAAATATTCCACCCACTGAAAAAGCCATACGGAGGAAATTTTACTCCATAGTTTAATATTAGTTCCCTTTGTAATTATTAAAATTTATAAGTTAGAATAAGAAATCGTTTTGTAACAAAAATTCATATCCCACTCTACAACAGATAAACGACATATTTGGTACATAGCTTTTGAATTTATTTATTTTTATTATTATTATTTTTTTATTTTTTATTTTTAAGTTCGAAAGAACAAAAATCATTTTGATTAATTTTATGCATTTAAAAGCTTACAAATACCCTTGTCAAATCATAATAATAAACTTGTAAGGTGTTGTGTTCCTCTTAAACATGACAAAACATGATAGTTTAATCTATGCATGTTTGATATATATTGAATAAAAGTTGTATAAATAAAAGCTCCAACTTCCAGCTAGTAACTAGTTTTGTTAAACATGCCCAAAATTTCTTATTCCGATGTAGGATACTCTTTGAATTAATATTCTATTTTAGTTATCATAGTAATAAACTTATAACATGTGTTCCTTTTAAGGCTAGTTTGTTATACATGACAAAACATGATAGTTTAATATATGTTTGATATATATATTGAGTAAAGATTGTGAGTGATATTAACAAAACAAAAGTTATAACTTTTTTTACTAATAAAAAGGTAAAACAAACCAAATTTGCATCCTAAAAAATTATAACTTTGGTCGTACTATCGTAGGATGTTGTAAAAGGGCTACTTTTAATGACTTTAATGGTTAGGCCCATCTCTAACCTAACAAACGTAATATTTGGAGCTATCAAAAGAACCAAAAATCATGTGAATATGAAGATTCACGTGATAATCACGACGTTGATTGCATTAAAACACACTTTATCAAAGCCAAAATTTTAGGGTTTGTAATTTTCATTGAATAATATAGAATTCTTATTGATTTATCATAATGAACAATACGAATACCTAAACGTATAAAAGAGGTACATCATTAGAAAACAATACTAAACTTAAAGAAGACATAATAAACACGACAGAGAAATTAGCAGATAGCGAATTGTTTGATTAGGCTTAAGTTGATCAACCTCCATCAATTACTTACTTCACTTTGCATCGGGATAATTTATTAAAAAATCCGTCGATAATAGTTTTCCAACCATCCATATTAGACATATTGCATCCAATCGGAAAAAGTAGATGCGTAGAAGGAAAATTAGCCGATTCGCACCCAATAATATTCGGCATCTCGTTAATTCCTCCAAAGAAACATTAATACTCATGATATTACTTTTTGCTAAATTGATTTTTTGAGCCTTGAAGCAAGAAAGAGACATGAAACTGAATGAAGTTTCTTGAGACCAATCGCCTAGAATTACAGCATCGCCAGCAAAGAAAAAATGGAAAATAATCTAGTTTGAGTCTCGTATTAGATCCCCTTTATTAATATTTTACATCATTACTTCCTCGTAATCTATGTGTAGCCATTTACAAGCAAGAATGAAAAAAAAAAAAAACAAAAAAAAAACAAATGGTCACCTTGTCTGAGTCCTTGTTTAATAGAGAACCGTGATCAAAACATAAGCCATGCTGCCATGGAATAAGTAAAACCTGCATTGAAGCACCTCTCCCATTTATCTACAAACGCCATGAATCTCATCACGACATCAAGGTAAGTCCAATCAAGAGAGTCAAAGGCTTTACTAATGTTTATTTTGTAGATTCTTAGTTTTTTTACGAGAAACCTTACACAAATCAACAATAACATTCACTATCAAGGAGTCATCCATGATCAACCTGTTGGTGTTAGTCCAAACCAGGTCAAAGTCACATGTTCATTCAGTGGCATTTTAGTCTTTTGTTAGGAGAATGACCGAGTAAATAGTCATGTTGGTATTAGAGTTTTTAGTGGGTAAAATTTGCAGTTTACGAAAAGAAGTTGGAATTTATGTTATTTAAATAGTTGTAGTCATTGTTTTTAGAAGAGAAGATTAATAGAAGTTTCCTTTTGAAAGTAATATTGCTAGTGTCAGTACAAATTGTTGTTTTGATAGGTGTTCAGGGCGTGTGATTCCGGGTCCGGGGAAGCTGATTTCCAACACTTGGTATTAGAGCTAACCATGGTGGTTCTCAATTTTGTTGTGACGTTAACGGCTGATAGGGGTATTGAAAGATGAAGGTGACCAGTCCTGGAGATGGCAACAGACGACTGTTGAGGAAGAACACAAGCAAGCAGGTCGAGAGGGAGAAAGCAAGCAGCAAGAGCGATCAATTTTTGATCGAGGTAGAATGAAAAGAAGCAAAACCCAATCAAGCAAGAGAGAAATCAGAAAATTGCAGTGAATACCGACATGTTGAATAAAATGATCAGATATTCAAATTAAGACCGGAGATCGAAGACCGAATGAGGCAAACGAGATTGGTGGTTTGCTAATAGGCTCCCAAAAATGAATTAGACAAAGAGAAAGATATAAGGGTGGCAAATCGGGTCGTCGTGTCGTGTTTTTGTTTGATGACGTGTTTTTTTAACTAACACGCAAACGAACCGATTAAAAACGACAAACACGACAAAAATTATATAATATACCAATTAGTTTATTTAATTAATATTTAATCATACATAAGCATGAAAAACACGACAAATAAATGTTAAATTGTATCAATTTCTTGAAAAAATTTAAACACAAGCATGACACGATACAAAATCATGTTTTTTACACCTAAAATAAAACAAATTCAGATTTAAATTTCATATCAATTTCGTTTCGTGTCGTATTAACAATTGTCCCCTTAAAAAGAAATAATCTCCAAACAATTCACTTGATATGTTGATGCCCTAATGGTATGGGCCATGGGGTTCCCCAGGTGGCCGGACAGAATAGAGTGATAGAAACTAATCCTTAGGAGACCAAGACTAATCAGGTCAAGCTTGGCCCATTAAAACAAAGGAATCATTTAAATGGACCACCCATTCCCATCTTGAGTTTCTCAAATCTCCAACATTGGAACAATTTTATGCATACACTGACTGAATGACTTATTGACATAACCTTTCCAAATTAAAAAAAATCCGTTTGTAAATTTGTGTAAAAGAATTAATTACTATGCAGTTTTTAACTTTTTACTAGTTATGATGTTTAAAATGAAGGGTGATCTATTTTTGTAGGGTTAATACAATAAACATGTAACAATTTTTTTTTATATATTAAATACTGTTCTAAAAACAATATCAAACTATTTTTTTTATTTTCACAAAACACTTTTTAAAACAAGTGCTTATCTAAACATAAAACAAGTGCTTATCTTCTCATAACACTTTTTAAAACAATTGTATTTTGTAAAATAAGGATATATTAACCCCTTTTCTAATTATTCATTTACATGTCCACTACCTAGTAATAAAAAAACACAGCTTAGTATAGACCCGCCAAATATGTCGGTGTCTGTATCATGTATTTCAAAACAATAAACAGGTTGATAGAGCTCGATTCTAACCCAACCCGTTTAATTAACATATTTTGTCATGTCAACCCGTCTATTTTCATGTTGATTTCATGTTGGGTTTCGGGTTAGGGAATAGGGATATACCTTGAAATGCGTCGTGAATTTAAAACACTAAACATGTTGAAAAAGTATGCATTGGATTGCTAGAAATGAAAAAATAATAGTTGGGAGGCAGAGGACATGGCCTTGAAGAGGAGGGGTGGTCGATGAAACTATGTTGTTTGAAAAATAATAGAGTAAATTACATGAATGATCTCTATGGTTTAGGGTAATTTGCATGTTTGGTCCTTAACTTATTTTTTTAATTCGGAAGGCTCCTACTGTTTGTTTTTGTTACGCGTTTGGTCCCTGTCTTACCTAAAAAAACTATTTTGCCATTGATTTTTTAATTTATTTATATAAACACACCCCTAACCTCACCCCTCTCACCTTACCATACCCACCCCACCATTTTTCTCTATTTAAAAAATAGTCTTTTTAGGTAAGATAGGAACCAAGCGTATAACAAAAACAAAGTGTAAGGACCAAAAGCGTAACAAAAACAAACAACAGGGACCTTCCAAGTTAAAAAAATAAATTAGGGACCAAGCGCGCAAATTACCCCAAACTATAAGGACCATTCGTATAATTTACTCAAAATAATAAAAATATTGAAAATAAAGTTTTGATAAGCCAAAAATATCGTTTACACATTAGAAAATGACTTAACCTAATGATTTTCTTTTACTTATAATATTGGTTTTGGATCTTTCTAGTGAGATCAAAAAAACTTACTTATAAATAAACGGTTAATTTCGAATCATATTTGAATTGAAATTCTCAATCATAACCTTTCCCATTTAATTTTCATACCGTGTCAACCCGTTTAAATAAACAAGTTAAAACATTTTACCAAAACGCGTTTATTTCGTGTTGATTTCATGCTAGGTTTCATGTCATGTCCGTTTCTTGTCTTGACTACCAATCAGTGTCTTGATTACCAATCCAGAAGCCATAGAGTGTGGTTCCCGTGGCCATGGCTGTGATGGACCGTGGCAATATGAACAGTTACCTTGATCCATCAACTATTATCGTCATTTCATATCTTGGTTGCCAAACAAACATGCGAAATCATTTATTTTATAGACATGTCTGTTTTATGTGCAAAAGTATGGCCTATAACGATCTTCAACCTTTAACAATTAACACTATCGTTTTAACTAGAATGATAATAATGACATGAAAAGTGATGCAACATTAAACATTCTACAATTCATTACATTTTATATTTAACACTAAAGTGCATACACTAGGTATATTATTTTTTTTACAGAAACAACGCTTATATTTATTAGGTTTTTAAAAACATGTTCTGTATCTTCCTACTACTCGGTTTCATAAATATATAGTTATAGAAATACAACTAAAAGAAATAAATTATATATAACTGAATATCTATTATAGAAATTATTATATAAACCCTATTATTAGATAAAAAGATACCAAAAATAAATCTTAAGCCGATTTATCTTTTTTTTACTAGCAATACTTTAGGAGTTGTTTGGCTAAGTTTATTTATGGCTTATTTTCCGACCATATTTATGGCTCATTTTTTCTGACTTATTTTTTTTGCATGAGTGCAGCTTCTTTTCTTAGTGTAAATCATAATAAGCTCAGAAGTTAAAAAATATGTTAGAAAAAATGAACTTATAAAAAATAAGCTCGAAAAATAAATCATAAATAAGCTTAGCCAAACACTCCCTTAACTATTATTTCATGTTAGGTTTAATTTTTGGTTGGAGCATGTTAACACTAAAATATATGTTTTATTTTGGGGTTGGAGATGCTATCTCATCCCAAACATTTTTGTACCAAAATGATTTAATATGTGGTGCAAACAAACTTAGAATTTGGTAATAAACCAACACATAAATATATACACAACCCACATAAAAAAAAGCATGCACCCATTTTCATAGAGGAAACATTTTTCAATAAAAAATATTCAAGTGTGTGAACTTTAACGAAAAAAATAATAAATTTATGACAACAGCAATAACAAGTGTATCAAAATATCATCATGATTCAAGTAGATAAAACAGCGAGTAGTGTTCAGCTTCAATTAATAATCATAATCAATATCTCGAAACAGATAGTAGCCAAAATAATCATTGAAATCCTATAGAGGGATCATATAGATAAAAGCAGCAACTAGTGTATTCATGTCAGATTATTAACGTATCAAATTATCCTTTCGAATAAAATCTTAATAGCTACACTAAAGATGATTATAGTTTTGAATAATCTTACTAACTGCAGCAAAGATTATTAATTTTAGAACACATCCATAACCCAAAATGTAAAGCATTCAAGATGCTGAATTCAAAAACAAACCTCCAAAATCAAGGTTAGAAACAGATCAACTACAGAAATACATAACATGTAAAAGAAAGATCGATACTTATCTAATTGAATAAAACTCAAGCCTTTTGGTAAACATAGGTAAGTCCACACTTACCACAGTAGTGCCTATCGAAATGGTTCGCCATAAACGTTCCAGCTCCGCACTCAGCATTAGGGCACTCTTTCCTCAACCGCTGCACCTTCCCTGAATCATCGACCTTGTAGAACTGCAAAACGCTCAACTTCACCTTCTTGTGCTTGTGCTTGATCTTCTTTGGCTTGGTGTAGGTCTTCTTCTTACGCTTCTTTGCGCCACCACGGAGGCGGAGGACAAGGTGAAGAGTTGACTCCTTCTGGATGTTGTAGTCGGCTAGGGTTCTGCCGTCCTCGAGCTGCTTTCCGGCGAAGATGAGACGTTGTTGGTCTGGTGGGATGCCCTCCTTGTCCTGGATCTTTGCTTTCACATTGTCGATCGTGTCAGAGGACTCTACCTCCAACGTGATCGTCTTACCCGTTAGGGTTTTCACGAAGATCTGCATCGTCGGCGATTTCGTGTGGGATTCAGGAACTAGAGTTTGAAAGGAAAAGGATAACTTTTATAGGACTAGGGTTTCCGAGATAAAATGGGCTTATCTGGGCTCATATTGCACAGTCTTTATTTGATCAAATAAATATATCGAAATGGTGGGCCATTGGGTAATGGGTCTTATTTAATTTGGGTAGAGGTGAAAAAAAAATGCAATTTTGGATTATGAAAATATCCGATCCGATTCCAATTTGAGTTAGAAACCAGTTATTGGTTTGTCCTAATGACTTTACTAAGCGTTAGGATTGAGTCGTACCTTGAGTCGAATTGATTACATATCAAACAATACAATTAACTGAAACGTTTGGTGTTTAAAATAAACTACTTATTTGTCGAGAATTGTAGTCCAACAAGTTATTTAGTCATTAGTGGCATCTTTATAACTTGTTCAAAATTTAAAAAAAAATTATATATATATATATATATATATATATATATATATATATATATATATATATATATATATATATATATATATATATATATATATATATATATATATATATTAAAATTGGACAATCCTTAAGAACAGTACCTATCCTTAGTAACAGGAGGAACATGTATCTCAGGTACTGTTCCTCATGTTACTCTATACCATGGTTATCGCATCCTCCCACCGCCTCTCTTATCACCGTTTTTATTCCATTAACCGCCCCCACTTCATCCGGTTGAACCCACCGTCTCATCTCGATTCTTCCTCATTACATTATCCCAGAAACCCACCGCCTCATAACCTCTTCAATATCAGACTCATCTATCTTCAACATCTCACCGCCTCCAATTGCTTCCCTTCTCTCTCCCGACATCGACCTAGGTGCAGACCAATACCGATTTGATTTTGCTGCTCTATTACACAGTGGTTTTTGATTTTGTTTGTTTTACTATAACGGAGTAACCGGAGGAACAATACGTTGATGTTCAGATTCAGATAACACATGTTTCCGGTTTTCTTTTTAGCGACTTCGTTTCTCTATTTCTTGGTGTCACACCCCAAAACCGAGAAAGACGGAAAACGTTCTGGGGTAGAGGATGTCACATACAGTATCTATACAAACGTGTCATGTACAGTTAATAGACACCAAAAGTATAACAAAAATAAAAGATGGATCTTGTATATGTTCCATCTTCTCAAAAGCTGCACCAGTACCTGTCTATCTTTGACATGAGAATACAAGTTATTTTGAAAAAGAGTATCAGCATAAAGCTGGTGAGTTCATAAGATTTTAGTGTCATTTCTTGCATAAAAGTGTTTAAAATAATTAATATATGAGTTGAAATCAATGTTGAGAGTAGTAGAAATCCCCAGAAAATCCTATATTGTCCAGATTTAGATATGTGTAAGTTAAATCCTTTGAGTACGTAAAAGTATTTTCATTGAAACTATAAGTGCTAAAAATAAAGTAGTAAGTTTCATACAAGTAGCGTAGATGAGTAAAAGTATTGTTGGTTGACTGTAGTAGTGTTGCAAACTTTTATATATATATATATATATATATATATATATATATATATATATATATATATATATATATATATATATATATATATATTCATTTACTTCGGGAAATTAGATTTGACTTTAATTCTTAGTGTGTTAATTTGAATATAGATGAGATTTCTTATGTAACCGAACTGAGTGATTATAGAGGTTCCGATAACCTTCTCGGTCATCCGCAGTATAGTGTTGTAGTGCCATCCCTAGGCCTAGTCGGCTCGGACTGTAATTTAACAGTCGGGATGTAATAACGTCTGTCCTGTATACATCTATACATGTACTGTTGTTTTCCTTCCGGGAAGCCCTGGTTACATGGTATTTTCGTAGTAGGGTGTCGTATAGAGGAATAGTATGATATATCCTGGATTAGTGTATTCTCTTGGATTATAGTATAGTAACTTTTAGTTATAGTATAGAGAGGTTTCTCTTAAACGTGTCTAAACTCGTGATAGTAATAGTTATAACGGGTATCCTAGTGATAGAGGTGTCAAGCAGTAGTGTTAACTATACCTATTATAGTTATATAGAGTGTAGAGTCGCATGCCTTTGATTTACAAAGGTATTATATAAGATGAATACTTTCATATCCAACACAATATATATGATATATAAGTAAGAAATCAACGACAGTCGGACGGATAACAATCTACCCTAAGACCACAATCAAACAAGAACAGGAAATAAGGTGAGCTATCGGTCCTAAGTCCTTCAAGTCTTATTTATATAAATATATGGATGTCGATATAGTTTTAAAAGAAAGGTAATTTAAATACAATTTGAAAATAGTTTAACAACAATAATTTAGAAAATGTGTTTGATGAATATTTAAAACAATTTTATTGACAATTAGATAAAAGTATAGAGAGATCCTTTTTGGTTGTAAGCTATAAATCACATATGATCAGGAACTAGAACTTGTTGCATTTACTTGTATCCCCCCCCCCCCTCTAAAACATGTAAAAACATTTAAAAAGGTTAATTAAGGGGTATGAACTCACCTGAAGCGAGTGGATCGGATAGGAGTCTCGGTTGTGTGTTTGGTGTCAAGTGAGGACTTAAACACACTTTATAAACCTAGTGACATATGAAGGCACATGTTTTCATATAATTAGTGGATGAAACACTAGTTTAACACATATAGACATCCTAATGTGAAGGAAAACGCTTTGGTTAAGTGTTAGGAGGCTATTGGGTTGAAACGAAGGAGTATAAGACCTGACCATGGAGTTTACTCTTCTAAAACTCACCTTGAGTGAGTTTACGGCTGAGGGACCATTTCCTCCATGAGTTTACGGCCGTAAACTCATGGAAGGAGTGGGTTTGAGTGCTTAAAGGGTTCATACACTACTAGGGGTAGTTCTAGGGCTTAATCCGAGGCTTAAGGGGTGTTTAAGGTTAAAGGATGGTACTCCCTTGGAGTTTACGGTCCTAGGACCACTCCTTGGGAGTTTACGGCTGTAAACCCCATGGTTTACGGTAGTAAACTCTTGGACAGCCCTTAAACTTCGTTTTTGAGGTCCTTTGCTCATTCCTAACAATTTCTAAGTGAAGGTATAAGGCCAAAATGGGGTTTAAGGCTTGATTTGCATGGATTGAGGGAGTTTACGGCCTAAGAATGTTCTTGGGATGTAAACCCTCTTTCAAGCCCATAAACTTGGTGTTTAATGTCTAAAATACTTCAAGGCTAAGTTCTAAGCTAATTTCTAATCCCAAGGAGGAGATTTGAGGCATATTTGGCTCACTTTTAGGGGTTCACGGCCTAAGAGTGTTCTTAGGCCGTAAACTCCTTATCCTTGGCCTTCTTAGATGATTTCAATGCCATATCAACATGCAATGATTTTTAGAACAAGCTAGGATGAGAGAACTTACGATTTGGAGCGGAAACTTACGGTTTTTGGAGAAAATCGGCCTTGAGGAGAGAGAGTAGAGAGAGTGTGTCTAGGGTGGTAAAAGGTCCAAAGGAATGTCCACTCACCCTTATATAGGGCTTGAGTGTTGTACCCGGTATACAACTACCCGATACTTATGTTAAACGAGGTTTAAAGTTTTACCCGATTAAACGGTCGTAACCCGGCTTACGTTGTAAACTAGATTTTCCCCAAACAAAATTAAAGATATTACACGTGTTTTATTTAGTTCAATAAATAAAATAAAACATTATTTTATTTGTTTAACCCCAAAAATTTATTGAAATAATAATAATAAAAAAAATTTATTAGCGGAAAGTGGGTTTCAACGATGAAATAAATTTTGGGTTGTCACATCATTCCCCCGTTAGAGGAAATTTCGTCCCGAAATTTAGAATTTAGGTAGCTGAATTATACAATACAACTAACCAAAGAGATGGGGATACTTGAGTTTCTTTTGATCCTCGCGCTCCCAAGTGAACTCTGGTCCTCGTTTGGCGTTCCAGCGAACCTTCACAATTGGGATGCGGCTTTGTTTCGTTCGTTTGACTTCTCAGTCCATAATCTCGGCAGGCTCTTCCACGAAGTTGAGGCCCTCTTTGACCTCGATCTCATCGAGTGGGATTACGAGAGTCTCGTCGGATAGGCATTTCTTCAGGTTTGAGACATGGAAGGTAGGATGTATGTTACTAAGCTCGCGGGGTTGGTTGAGTTTGTAAGCTACGGGGTCAATTCTTGCGAGAATCTCGAAAGGCCCTATGTACCTTGGGTTCAGCTTTCCAAAGCGTATTGCGCCCTTCCAGGGTGAAACTTTCAAAAGGACTCGGTCTCCCACCTGGAATTCCAAAAGTTTTCTTCGTTTGTCTGCGTAGCTTTTCTGTCGATCCCTGGCAGCTTTTAATCGTTCGCAAATCTGTACAATCTTCTCGGTCGTTTCTCGAATGATCTCCGGACCCGTGAGAGTGCTGTCAGGAAATCGTCCTTTCGCTAACTGAGTGTCACCCACCTCAGCCCAACACAGAGGGGATCTGCACTTCCAGCCGTAGAGGGCTTCGAACGGGGATGCCTCGATGCTCGTGTGATAACTGTTATTGTAAGAAAAATCTACAAGGGGTAAGTAGGTATCCCATGCCTTACCAAAGTCGATCACACAGGCCCGCAGCATGTCCTCCAGGGTTTGGATAGTCTTTTCACTTTGCCCGTCAGTCTGCGGATGGTAGGCTGTACTCATGTCCAGCCTCGTCCCTAAGGCGCTTTGCAGTGATTGCCAAAATATCGAAGTAAACCTACTATCTATATCAGAGATAATAGATTTAGGGACACCATGCAGCCGTACTATTTCCTTAATGTATATTCTTGTGAGTTTATCCATCTTGTCTGTTTCTTTGATGGGTAGGAAGTGTGCGGACTTGGTCAATCTTTCGACGATTACCCATATGGTATCCAGCCCACCCGTTGTCTTGGGTAGCTTAGTTATGAAATCCATAGTGATCCGCTCCCACTTCCACTCCGGTATCTCCGGTTATTGAAGAAGACCTGATGGCTTCTGGCACTCGACCTTGACCTTTGCACAAGTAAGACATTTACTCACGAAGGTAGCAATCTCTGCTTTCATGTTAGGCCACCAATATAACTTTTTGAGATCCATATATATTTTATCCGAACCTGGGTGAACGGAATATCGAGTGTTGTGTGCTTCCTTCATGACCAAGTCTCTGAAACCATCGTGACGCGACGTCCAGATTCGGTCCATGAGATAATAGGCTCCGTCACCCTTGACCTCCAAGTTCTTATCCATTCCACGTAAGGATTCTCCCGTCACATTCTCAGTCTTTAGAGTTTCGAGCTGAGCCTCCTTAATCTGTGGGGGTGAGTGTGAATGGATAGTCATTGTTAACAACTTGACCCTTCGACCAGAATACTCTTTTCTACTTAGGGCATCTGCTACTACATTGGCTTTTCCCGGGTGACAACGAATCTTGCAGTCGTAATCATTGAGTAGTTCGACCCATTGTCGTTGTCTCATATTGAGCTCCTTCTGGTTTAGTATGTGTTGGAGGCTTTTGTGGTCAGTGTATATTGTGCTCTTCGTACCATACAGGTAATGTCTCCAGATCTTTAGGGCGAATACGACCGCTCCTAACTCGAGGTCGTGCGTGGTGTAGTTAATCTCATGTGTCTTCAGTTGTCTCGAGGCATAGGCGATGACCTAAACTCGTAGCATCAGGACACAACCGAGCCCTTGGTTTGATGCATCGCAGTACACCACGAAATCATCTGTCCCTTCGGGAAGGGACAATACCGGTGCGGTGCATAGGGCTCGCTTTAGGGTTTGGAATGCCTTCTCCTGTTTTTCTCCCCAGTCAAATGTCACGCCTTTCTGAGTTAATGTAGTGAGGGGTTTCGCAATCCGAGAGAAGTTCTGAATGAATATGCGGCAGTAGCCAGCGAGGCCTAGAAATTGACGAATTTCTATAGGCGTCTTCGGTGCTGACCAGTTCTCGATAACTCTAATCTTAGATAGGTCCACGTGGATTCCTTCCTCGCTAACCACGTGTCCTAAGAATTCGACTCTTCGGATCCAAAATTAGCACTTAGAGAACTTCGCGTATAACTTCTCTGATCGTAGGGTTTCTAGGACTCATCGTAGATGATTGTATGTTCTTCCTCACTCCGAGAGTAGACAAGTATGTCATCAATAAAGACGATGACGAATTGATCTAAGTATGGACGACACACCCTATTCATCAAGTCCATAAATACTGCGGGTGCGTTAGTCAGTCCAAAGGGCATCACTACGAACTCGTAGTGTCCGTAACGAGTTCGGAAGCCTATTTTCGGAACATCCTCCTCAAGCACTCGTAACTGGTGATACACGGACCTAAGATCAATCTTGGAAAAGTAACTCGCCCTTTGCAGTTGGTCGAATAGGTCGTCTATACGGGGAAGAGGGTAGCGATTTTTGACCGTGAGTTTGTTGAGCTCCCTATAATCGATGCACATACGGAATGATCCGTTTTTCTTCTTCACGAACAAGACCGGAGCTCCCCAGGGTGAGAAGCTCGGTCTTATAAAGCCCTTGCTGAGCAGCTCGTTAAGTTGACCGGACGATTCTTGTATCTCTGCAGGCGCTAATCGATAGGGCGATTTAGCTACAAGGGTAGCTCCAGGGACTAGGTCGATTCTGAACTCAACCTGACGTTTGGGAGGTAAACCCGGGAGTTCTTCTGGAAAGACGTCGGGGAAATCGCATACCATGGGAATGTCTTTTAGATCTTTCATTTTCTGACTCGTGCCGACGACGTGGGCAAGGAATGCGCAATATTCCTTACGCAAGTACTTCTGGGCTTGAATACTTGAGATGATACGAAGGGTTGTATCGGGTTTGTCTCCGTAGATTAACAGAGTTCCGTTATTTGATAGATTTAAACGAATTTCTTTGTCGAAACACAGGATATTTGCATGATGAAGGCTCAATCAGTTCATGCCCACAATGACATCGAAACTCTTGATTGAAACTGGTATGAGGTCGATTGGGAATGAATGATCATCTAATGCAAGGGTGCAACCTATGTAGATTTCGTTAGAGCTTTCTGTCTTTCCGTTAGCCATTTCTATGACGAATGTTTCTTTTAGTGGTTTGGGGGTTTGCTTAAGTAAGTGTTTAAAGTTTTGGTTTATGAATCTTCTTTCTACACCACTATCGAATAAAACACACGCATAAGAGTTGTTGAGAAGGAACGTACCCGTGACTACGGTGGGGTCCGCTACTGCTTCGTTGTGGCCAATATCGAGTAGTCATCCTGTTCCTCCCGTATTCCCGGTCTTCAGATAGTTTTTCTTGAAATGGCCAGGCTCGCCGCAGCCATAGCAGGCCGAGCTTACTCCCAAACCGGATACCTGAGAAATGGGTTTGGGTTGGGATCTGCAAAACCGGACAGTATGGCCCTTCCGGCCGCAGTTGGTGCAGTGCAATTCACGGCAGGGACCGTTGTGATGGAAGGGGCACTTGGGGCACTTGGGCAGGTTCCCAACATAGGTTTTTGCTGGTACTGGGGTAGCAGGAGTGGTGGCGGCATGGACAACCACGATTTGTTGGTCTTTGGAGGAGGTTTGAGTTTTCTTGCCCTTCTTCTGATCCCAACGCTTCCTCTTTTTGTCAGTTGATTTGGGTGGTGCAGTGGCAGTTGTGGTTGCTGTTGCTGGAGTGGAAGGAGTTTCATGATCAATCAACCTGTGGGCCAATTCCTTGGCGTTGTCAAAGGTTGCAGGATGTGAAGATAGAACGTTTCCTTGATACGGGGGCACTAAACCCCAGATTTATCGTTCGATTTTCTTGCTCTCAGAAGGGATCATGTTAGGGCACATAGCCACCAGGTCGCAGAACCTGGCCGTATAAGCCACTATATCTGTCCCCTTCATCTTGAGGTTCCAGAGTTCCTCCTCAAGCTTCTGAACCTCACCTCTAGGGCAGTGGCTGTTACTAAGGAGAGTGAATTGACATGGCCATTTCACCATGTCAGGGCCCTTTCAGTGAAGGTGGCAGCATCGAACTTGATTTTGCTCTCTTCGGGGCATGAGCACATTTCAAAAACGGCTTTGGCTCTTTCGATCCATTATGACAGAGCAAGGATTCCTCCGGTCCCATTGAAAAATGTTGGTTTACAGTTCATGAAATCTTTATAAGTACACCCATGTGTATGTGGGGGAATTTCACCATGTCTGGAGTTGGTGCCCATTCCGGCTCCACTAGCATCGTCGGAATTCATTTGGGCCATGGTATCACAGCTGCGGTCACAGCTGTTTGAAACAACACTGGATCGAACTGTGGAGGAGGAGGTGGTGGTGGTGGGGTTTGAGTCGCAGGTCTGCCTCTGTTCGGGCGCTTGTGAGGAGACATCTTTTTCTGAAAGTTCATAGAGATGTTGACAATAGTAAGAGTCTATTGCAAGTATGATAAAGGGGTTTTATGGACTAAATCAACATAGCCCAATAATCAGAGTGAGAGTCACATCAACAGAGTAGTTAACTGCCAATTTTACTGCTATTTATGATGTAATACAAGTTTGGGAAAAGTGACCCTACAGTAGGTTCTACGTCAAACCATAAGGGAAAATGTTGGCAGTCTAGAGGCCTAATTAGAGTATTTTCAAAGTTAGAGATGTTTACAGACAAATGCTCTACCGAGCATATAAAAGAAAAAGGCTAATCCTTAAACAAAAGAGTGAGACATTTTGACATCTTCTACTGACGACGGGTACCCATTGGGCGAACCCTTAGATCAGCTAGTTGGCGCATAACTTCCTGAAGATGTCGTTCATGAGCCCTTTGACATGCTCGGAGTTCCCTAACTTCGGCTCGGGATGCGGCTAGTTGTTGCTGCAGAGCCTCATTGGTCCTCCTCGTTCTATCCATAGCTTCTTCTAGTTGGCGGATGCGAACAGTGTTGAGGTTAGAGTTGGCATCAACTTCCACAACTCGGCCAATAACTGCTTGACCTTGCTCGACATTCCTGGCAATCCTTCGGACCATGATGGGCAAGACTCGGTCCGCTGATCCTCCTTTGCTTATGTTGTAGAAGCTTCGGTCTCTATTGAAAGGTAAGGGCTGACTCTGCTCATCGCTCCATCGGTTCAAGGTTATTGCCCACATGGGAGTGGGAACTTGAAATGCCAGATGGGGGTTGGGGTTTGGAGCTACAGGGGGTAGGTTGTTGACTTCTGGCTCGGAGTCAGAGCTATCCGAGAAGCCTTTAGCACGGTGATCATCCAACGGGATCGGGTGATCATCTTCTGATTCCTCTTCGAGCCATCCTCCATTGCCTTGGTTCGAATAATACGGATCGCTAGGATGGTGGAAGCCAGCCATGCTATCTACGCGAGAATGGGGAAAGAAAGGTTAATAGACGTACTAATCTAGGATACTTATAAGATGATCGTTATTAGTCGACCCAATACTTGCATAATGCATACCAATTACATGTAACCGAAGCAAGATAGTCCTTCGAATAAGCGACCCTAACTCTAGATCCCCAATCAAACAAGAACAGGAAATGAAGCAAAGGACACAGATTCTAAGTCTATAGCCTCCTAGTCACGTGTAACCGTGGTGTATCCATTTAGCAACTATTGGCCTACTAGTAACGACCCTTTTAGTTATCACATATGTAGTTAGTAGAATACAGAATACTCCTATAGTGTTCTTGTTCTAACGTTCTTGGGGTAGTGTTGGTAAGTTTTTAGACTTGTTGCAACACCACAATCATTCTTAGGCACATGCTAGTCACTCCTGGAAAAATGTAGTTGATCAGGCTACATTCACCCAGATGTGACTATATGTCTTTAAGCTTAATTGTGCTGTTCAACAATCTTAATACTTTTGTTCTGTTCTAGTATGATACTGACCCTTTGTATTGGTGAATGTGTATATATATATATATATATATATATATATATATATATATACTTAATTAAATATTTTAGTATTTGAAAGTATATATTCTCAGTCACAATATTTTAGTCCCGAAGTGTTTATAGTTTGTATATCTTTTATGGGTTGATATACTTGATTCACTATAAACAATGCTCCTGATACCAATCTGTCACACCCCAAAACCGAGAACGGCGGAAAACGTTCTGGGGTGGAGGACGTCACGTACAATATCATAATAATTGTATAATAGTAAAAACAAGCGACAACAACCATTGCATTAATATAGTGCTTTAAATACAAACGTGTCATGTACAGTTAATAGACACCAAAAGTATAACAAAAATAAAAAATGGATCTTGTATATGCTCCATCTTCTCAAAAGCTACAGCAGTACATGTCTATCTTTGACATGAGGATACAAGTTATTTTGAAAAAAAGTATCAGCATAAAGCTGGTGAGTTCATAAGATTTTAGTGTCATTTCTTGCATAAAAGTGTTTACAATTAATTAATATATGAGTTGAAATGAATGTTGAGAGTAGTAGAAATCCCTAGAAAATCCTATATTGTCCAAATTTATATATGTGTAAGTTAAATCCTTTGAGTACGTAAAAGTATTTTCATTGAAACTATCAGTGCTAAAAATAAAGTAGTAAGTTTCATACAAGTAGCGTAGATGAGTAAAAGTATTGCTGGTTGACTGTAGTAGTGTTGCAAACTTATATATATATATATATATATATATATATATATATATATATATATATATATATATATATATATATATATATATATATATATATTCATTTACTTCCGGAAATTAGATTTGACTTTAAATATTAGTGTGTTAATTTGAATATAGATGAGATTTCTTATGTAACCGAACTGAGTCATTATAGGGGTTCCGATAACCTTCCCGGTCATCCGCAGTGTAGTGTTGTAGTGCCATCCCTGGGCCTAGTCGGCTCGGACTGTAATTTAACAGTCGGGATGTAATAGCGTCCGTCCTGTATAGATCTATACATGTAGTGTTGCTTTCCTTCTGGGAAGCCCTGGTTACATGGTATTTTCGTAGTAGGGTGTCGTATAGAGGAATAGTATGATATATCCTGGATTAGTGTATTCTCTTGGATTATAGTATAGTAACTTTTAGTTATAGTATAGAGAGGTTTCTCTTAAACGTGTCTAAACTCGTGATAGTAATAGTTATAACAGGTATCCTAGTAATAGAGGTGTCAAGCAGTAGTGTTAACTATACCTATTATAGTTATATAGAGTGTATAGTCGCATGCCTTTGATTTACAAAGGTATTATATAAGATGAAGACTTTCATATCCAACACAATATATATGATATATAAGTAAGAAATCAACGACAGTCGGACGGATAACAATATACCCTAAGACCACAATCAAACAAGAACAGGAAATAAGGTGAGTTATCGGTCCTAAGTCCTTCAAGTCTTATTTATATAAATATATGGATGTCGATATAGTTGTAAAAGAAAAGTAATTTAAATACAATTTGAAAATAGTTTAACAACAATAATTTAGAAAATCCGTTTGATGAATATTTAAAACAATTTTATTGACAATTAGATAAAAGTATAGAGAGATCCTTTTTGGTTGTAAGCTATAAATCACATATGATCAGGAACTAGAACTTATTGCATTTAATTTTATCCCCCCTCTAAAACATGTAAAAACATTTAAAAAGGTTAATTAAGGGGTATGAACTCACCTGAAGCGAGTGGATCGGATAGGAGTCTCGGTTGTGTGTTTGGTGTCAAGTGAGGACTTGAACACACTTTAGAAACCTAGTGACATATGAAGGCACATGTTTTCATATAATTAGTGGATGAAACACTAATTTATCACATGTAGACATCCTAATGTGAAGGAAAACGCTTTGGTTAAGTGTTAGGAGGCTATTGGGTTGAAACAAAGGAGTATAAGACCTCACCATGGAGTTTACTCTTCTAAAACTCACCTTGAGTGAGTTTACGGCTGAGGGACCATTTCCTCCATGAGTTAACGTCCGTAAACTCATGGAAGGAGTGGGTTTGAGTGCTTAAAGGGTTCATACACTACTAGGGGTAGTTCTAGGACTTAATTTGAGGCTTAAGGGGTGTTTAGGGGTAAAGGAGGGTACTCCCTTCGAGTTTACAGTCCTAGGACCACTCCTTGGGAGTTTACGGCCGTAAACCCCATGTTTTACGGTAGTAAACTCTTGGACAACCCTTAAAATTCGTTTTTGAGGTCCTTTGCTCATTCCTAACAATTTCTAAGTGAAAGTATAAGGCCAAAATGGGGTTTAAGGCTTGATTTGCATGGATTGAGGGAGTTTATGGCCTAAGAATGTTCTTGGGCCGTAAACCATCTTTCAAGCCCCTAAACTTGGTGTTTAATGTCTAAAATACTTCAAGGCTAAGTTCTAAGCTAATTTCTAAGCCCAAGGAGGAGATTTGAGGCATATTTGGCTCACTTTTAGGGGTTCACGGCCTAAGAGTGTTCTTAGGCCGTAAACTCCTTATCCTTGGCCTTCCTGGATGATTTCCAAGCCATATCAACATGCAATGATTTTTAGAACAAGCTAGGATGAGAGAACTTATGATTTGGAGCGGAAACTTGCGGTTTTTGGAGAAATTCGGCCTTGAGGAGAGAGAGTAGAGAGTAGAGAGAGTGTCTAGGGTGGTAAAAGGTCCAAAGGAATGTCCACTCACCCTTATATAGGGCTTGAGTGTTGAACCCGGTATACAACTACCCGATACTTATGTTAAACTAGGTTTAAAGTTTTACCCGATTAAACAGTCGTAACCCGGCTTACGTTGTAAACTAGATTTTTCCCAAACAAAATTAAAGATATTACATGTGTTTTATTTATTTCAATAAATAAAATAAAACATTATTTTATTTGTTTAACCCCAAAATTTATTGAAATAATAATAATAAAAAAATTTTATTAGCGGAAAGTGGGTTACAAAGATGAAATAAATTTCGAGTTGTCACACTTGGCAGGGACAACCCGATCCTTCATCTAGGTATGGTTTCTATTTTGGCTTTATTGTGATTTTAGTTATACATATTGAAAATGGCTTCTCCTTTGTTTCTTCTCCGACCACCTCTTCCGCTAGCATGTTCTTCCCTTTTCATTATTCGCAATCCTTATCGAATTCCATCTAATTTCAGTCCAAGAAATCAGTTTCTCACTTTCAGACCCTTCTTATCAGTGAGAGAGACGAACAACAGTAGGCAGCTCGACTTCTGGATCAACATTTTTCTTCCCGTTCTTCGAAATTGGGTGTTGTCATACCATTTTTTCCACTACTCTGCTCTTCATCGCATTCTTTAAAGGTTTTTGTTGTTTAATTTTTGTTTCTATTGTGTCGTATGCTTGGTTTGGTTTAGGGTTCTTTTGGGTTTTCCTATGTCGATTTGATTATTGTATGTAGTTGTTTTCTTTGTTTTCTTTGCGTTGACTTCTGCTTTTTGATTACTATTGGTAGTTTTGGAATTTCTTTTTCTATTCGTCAATTTTGAGGTTTATTGAAGGCTTAATTTGGATTTTTCCAAAAGCCGATAGCTTAGAAGAAGTAATATTGTTTCTGCACCCCAACCAAATGTACCCTTTCTTAATATTTTGAAAATTGTTCTTGATTTCCCTTTCTTCCCTACAGTTAAATACTTTCTTCAAATTGATTCTTCCAATTTTTTCTTAAGTTATCGATTGGTAGGGTACGAGATTTTTAGTTTTATGATTGTTGTTTCTCCTGTTTAGGTTATTATTTCATCAGTATTGTGTGTTTACTTTTTGCCCTCTATTTGTTTGCTAAAATGCTTGAGCGGTTGTCTGCCTTTTGTTATACTTTTCTTTTTTACTTTATAAGTTTTTTTATTCTAATATGTCTCGCTCACAGTATAAACCTGAGAAGTGGATGCTACTTAATGAAGAGAAGATTGTCTGAGCCAGCTAAATCTTGCTATTGTAAGTGTAACACTTTATTTTCTTTCATTGAATAATTTTCCAATATGAATCTAACAATTTATATCTAGCATTTGCAGGTTTGCCATGTGTATTCTGGAATATCGACACTTTCAGGAAGATTGCTACACCTTCTGGGCCAAATATCTCGGAAATAAATACATAATTTTAAAAAGGAGGCTAAGTTACATGTATGAATATAGAATGCTACTACAATACACAAATAACCAAAAGTACGTTGCTAATTTTGTGTTAAAAATCAGGAGAAAGATCCGTTTGCTTATGCATGGGTATTAGATGAGAGTTGAAATTGCACTTTGACTGAACAAAAAAATGCTTACCTGTGGGAGAGCCAGGGATGTCTCTACTATTTTCAAGCAGGTAGCATATCATTATGCAATAATCTTTATCTTAAATTTTCTATTTTAAGAATGGAGAAACTTTTTTGGTAGATAAAACTATTGTTTCAAAGGTCAAACCAACTTTGATAAGAGAGAGCTTCAGAGCTACACCTCAGTTATCAATGCAAATGTTCTATCAGACAATAAAAGTAAGCAATACTTGAAAGGGTGTGTTTAGGTACACGCTTCAAAGTTTAAAAATTGCTTGAATCTTTGTAATGTTGAAATTTGAAAATGCTTTGGCTATTGTGTTGATGTGAATTTTGTCATGTGTTAAAAAGGTATTACATGATGGGGTAAAAGAGTTGGCTATAAGTGAAGGAGAAGCTTCAAATTATGGCTTATCTGATGACAATAACGTAATTCACTTTCATTAATTTGTTTATTTAGCATTTCACTTCCATTTTTTCTTAATACAACATTCTAATTTGAAAAATCACCAATTAATAATTATAACCGGATAGATTTTCGATACTATATTGATTTAACAAGAAAATATTTGAAAAGTACAAAGAATTAAACTTTTTGTGTAATTATAAATTGGATCTTATATGGTGGACTGATAAGCCCCATGGACTCTTAGTTTATGGTATAAGGGGCCCAAAGTCTAATCTTCTGCAGCCTACTTCCAGAATGGGTGTATGGAGGGCAGTTTGGTCTTTTATTTATTTTGCAGGTTAGAGGTAGTAGTGATTCAAAGTAGTGGGGATATCACCTCGCTAAGCTGTTATTCCCTTTTGTCCTTTTCTTTAGTAGTAGTATATATATAGTAATTAGAAGATAGAATGATGTAGGTAAGAATTAAATTCCTAAGGAGTTGGCAAAAGTGGCCCCCTGTGTATAATTTGGCAATTCTTTCTCATTTGTTATCGGTTTTTGTAGGGGGGGTCAATTTATGCCATTAATTTGGCAGCATACAATATGGTTTTGAAAATCTGCAAGCGGCTCACAATGAATCCAAGAGCTTGAAGAAATCTCTCAAAGTGATGTTATTCTTACCTTATTGTTTAAAAGATTTGGAGTTTATATGAAATTTGCTGACAATTTTGATTTGTATAATATTAATAATAATGTAGGATGTTGTAATGGAAAATGAGTTTGAGAAAAGGCTTCTAGCAGATGTGATTCGTCCCAGTGACATTGGGGTAACGTTTGATGATATTGGAGCATTGGAAAAAGTTAAAGATACGTTGAAGGAACTGGTGTAGTGTTACTAATGTTAAAGTATGTGTTTTTTAAGTGGTAATATAGGAGTAGAAGCAATCTCAGATAACACTAAGGATTTAAATGGGCCACCGACATTGAGAGTAGAATCCATTTCAAAGATAAACGATGGTAATTATAACATTTAGTATTTTGTTTATGGATTAACCATAATGTACTTTTGACATAAATCTAATGACTAAAAGAATGAAATTTGCTTACAACAGGAAATGCACTTTTGATTAATAAAATAAATGTACTTTTGACATAAAACATTAATTTGTATGTATTTTCTCTATATCATGCATTTACTTTAAAAGTAGGACGCCATTAACATCTTACATTAGAAATTAGGATGTGATCTTATACAATTTCGGATCCACAAGGTGCAATGCTTCCTTCAAATGGGGTAATATAGTCAATTATCAACTATAATTTTTTTATAATGTGTATAATTTATAATACTCTTTTTTCTTTGATTATAGATTTGAGGAAATGTCAACAAACAGTTATGTTGAAAGCAGGTAGCTTTATTATTCTTCATTTCCAATGATTCATGTATGGTGAATAGTGATTGTTATCATTTATAATTTATAATCATATGTAAGAAATACAGTTTCTGGGATTTTTATGCACTTTACTGTTACTGTTAAGGTTGATTCCTAATGTCCGTATGCTAATAGAAATTGTTTGAAAATAGGGAAACAACATGAAATGAAGTAATTAGTTTTTCAATTGTGTTTTAAGATTTGCATTAGTATTGTTATCTTATGTTTTCGTGATTGAAGCAGGGGATAAAAAATGTTTTGTAAAAATAACAAACGAGAACAAAGGAACAATAACAACAGATTTATGTTTAGGTAGTGATCAAGCCGTTTCACAAACTGAACATATTATTTGGTGTATTTTTTATGCAGGAATACGTGTGCAGAGTGTGTACCAGACTACTTCAAAGATAGAGACAACGGACAAAGTTTTCATGGAAAATAGGAGGGGTGCGATGGCCAAAATGATCGGAGTTGTCCAAATACATTCCCGTAAAGCGGGGCTCCTCATCTAGTTTGAAATGAAGAAATATAATATTTTTCGAAATGATAAAACTGATAAAAGCTAAATCTATAAATGTTGACGGGGCCAAAAGTTTACTTGACCTTATTCAAGACTTTATAGATTGCATCCACCGTTGTCGTTTTTATGTAGTTGAGTAAGACGGCATAGCTTCTCAGGTGTATTGGATTTTGGAATAAACGGTCTATCTATACATGAAAATAATAAAACCTTAAGAAATAAGACATTAATGCCTTATCAATGGAGAGATCTTTGAAAACTATGACTTTTTTTTATCTCTTCTCCTCCCGCGATAAGGACGCAACTATTATTTCCGGATAAGCATAAGGAACAATAAGCTAGGAACAACAACAAGATCAACAACAATTTTTCTAAGCACTATTTCCTTACGGTCACTAGCTTCTCACTACTGATTCAAGCTGTTAAGTCTGGCAGCTCTTTAGTTAGAATCGCCAAGGGATCTACTGTCAATATATCTTATGATTTGAGTTTGTTTGACGAAGAAATATATTTTATAAAAACAAAGATAAATTTAACGGAAAAAAAACAACATTGTTTGAAGATTATGTAATGGAATATGGTTCAATAGATATATACATGTCTCATTAAGAAATCCAGATCCATGATAGTAGCAAAACAAGTAGACTATAAGTGCAAAGGTGAGTAAATATCAATAATGCATGTCCATGTCACCTTATTTCACAAATATTTTGGCATAAACTTATACTATCTGTACCCTTGTTTGCTATGTGGCCACTAAATGAGTGATAAGAAACTAACCAATTCAAAAACCAAACCAAAATATGCAATTCACATGTAATAATACAACTCCTAACTCAAACGAGTTGTTATAACTCTAAAAGATAAGTGAAATGTCTATAAGTGAGACTTTGGAAAGGAATTGGATGACGGTAATAATCCAATTCCTAAGCCAAACTCACAAAAATATTTTCAAAACCATTTTATTTATATAATGTATAGGACGGTAAGAAACTAATAAATAAACCAAACCAAATATGCAATGAAAGTGTTTCTAAATTTTCCAACCCAAATTCTCTACACTAAAAACAAAATCTTTTTTCATTTTATGGTTTCAATGATCCAATGTCATAAACAAGATAGTAAAAAAAACAAGAACAAAGGAAGTTTCATGCTTTAGAATTTTCCAAGGGAAAAAAAACAATATCACTAAGTGAGCTTATACTTGTCACATCAACAACGATAACCAGTTAAAAATGAGAAAGCCTATTAAATGAAATATATGCAAAAAAAAATTCCAATTTTCAATTTATCATCAAAAAATGATTTTACGATACAACCGCAATTTTTATATATAAAAAACATAGAAATCTTTATGTTGTTTCGCCTTTTAACATTAACATTAAAATTTAAACATAATTTAAAGGAATAAATAGAGATTAAACATGGTTAAAGTAAAAAAAGCTTAATGTGGTTTTACCTTTTAACATCATAAATAAGATTTTTAAAAAAATAACAATTTCTTTTGAATGTCTCATTCCGGATTACTGTTTATATCTAGAAGTCTCTTTATTTATATATGGAATATCTATTTCGAGGTGTGTAAGTAGATATTTACTCATGAATGCTCAATTCTGGATTTCATCTTCAAATTTTAGAGCTAGTTTTTGTTTTTTTTCCTAATTTTTTTTAAAGAGATATTTCTATTTGTGTATGGAATGTCCATTTTTTGAAATGTTTAATGTCGTTATTTTTCAATGAATATCTGATTTTTATACACTGATATCGTATATAGTTCATACTTACTATATTTTTTAAACTTTTTTTAGATGTAAGTAAAAAATAAATTTTTTTCTCGAAATTTAGGAATTATTATTTGGATTTCGAATTTGTTCTTGAAATTTCAAAATTTTTATTTTCGGAATCCAAAAATTTTGTCCGGAATCTTGAATGTTGTTCTAGAATCCAAAGTATTGGTCTGAAATTCCAAAATATCAATTTCAATCTTTTTTTTGTCAAAAAAAAAGTTATTTTTTTTTTTTTTTTTAATTTGGAATATAACCATTCAGACCTAAATGGTTATTTTTGTTATAAACAATTGTTATTTAGTTATTTTCTTATTATTTAATTTCCCTTTATTTTATAAGGTCCAAATGAAATTTCGTTGAGCATCGTCTCGGTATCAACAACTAACTGCAAAATGCAAAAGCTAGTAACATTTTTCTTCCAATCCCAAATCTCCTTGCTCCTGATCCGTGATCACAACATAACAGTGGAAGATCGATAACCATGAACTAACGCAGGCACATAAGTAATCAGTTCTCGAGTTCCCTCAAGGTATGATTCTTTTAAGTTGTCCTGATTTCTCATTGATTTTAGATGTAGATATCTAGATTTATACTTATGTATAGTTGTAATTGTATAATCTATTTTTCACAATGATGAATTCTTTTTCAATTTCATTTTATTAAACTGCAATTCGCCGTTGACGGTGTTTTGCTTCGATATCTAATTATCTATCACACACATCCCTGCGGTTTCCTCACATATTCATGCTATATGGTTTGTTTACTTGCTTTCTTAGTTGGTATTAGTATAAATGCACTGACTTTGGTGTCTGTTCTACTCGCAACTCAAACTTGGCCGTTCATTTTGACTTTTGATGTCAAATAGAAGTTATTTGGATCCAAAATTGAACAGGAACATCAAATTATACTTACCCTATTAGGCGATTAAACTAGAATTTGTAATCATACAGCTTTATGAACAGGAATATCGAATTATAGAGACCACTGATGGATGATACAACAGCCCTGAGTTACTGGTTGAATTGGAGGTTCTTCCTTTGTGGATCATGGGTCCTCATTGTTATTATAACAGCTTGGATTTTAATAATCAAATATGAAGTGTTTAACACAAAGAGACTTCAACAACAAGCTGATGAAACTGAACCTATTGGGATTTTGTATGAGGACGAAACTTGGAAAACCTCTTTGAGAGTAATTCATCCTGCTTGGCTTCTTGCTTATAGATTAATTGCTTTTGGTGTACTATTGGCTTTGATCATTTCTAATCTGGTAATTGGTGGAGCTAGAGTACTTTTCTTTTACACTCAGTAAGTTTATTACTTCAAACTCTTATCCCTTTCATTGTTTATTCAAATTAAGTTTATTACACATGTCAGATTTCATGGATATCTTGTTTTCTTTTGGTGATTTGTAGGTGGACTTTTGTTTTGGTCACTTTCTATTTTGGGGTATGTAATGTTTCTAATTATATTAATCATTTTATTAAAAACTATATTGCTATAATATGCACCTTTTCGTGTGTAGCTTGCATCTTCACTTTCCATTTACGGGTGTTGCCAATATTGGAATGAAGCTGTTGATGATAATATGAATGATGTGGGTTTAGTGGATTCTTTAATACAAGTGAGTGTGGAACCTCAACATATGTCCATGAAAGTGAGTAACCATGGAGATATTATTAGTACACGCAAGACAGCTAGCATATGGGCTTATTCATGCCAAATTGTCTTCCAGGCATGTTTTCAAAATAAAAATATTATTTTTCTGTTTATTTATTTTTAAAGTTCATTTCTCACTCTCTCTCTTTAATCTTTATAAGCACAGATATGTGGAGGTGCTGTGGGGCTCACTGATGGTGTCTTTTGGTTTATAATTTATCCGTTTCTTGCTCCTGTAACTTACAAATTGAATTTTGTAAGTTTTTTAAAAGCTTATGGATTGATTTCTATATATTTTTATACTCCATTATTTTTTGAGTGTTTTTCTTATACTTGTTTGTTACAGTTAAATGTTAGCTTGCATTCGATTAACGTTGTTCTCCTCCTCATTGATGTGATGCTAAATCGCCTTGTAAGTTGCTAATTATACTTTTAATCAGTTTTGACATTTCCTACAAGAAATAGCAATGTACTTTTGTTTATATGTGTATTATAGCAACCTACTTTCATTTCTTTCTACTCCAACATTTTTTTTCTTATTAAGGCATTATACTTTTAAAAATTTACCCGATTTTAGCATTGTACTTTGAATGATTTTTTTTCTTATTTGTTGAAAACTTTAATTAATTATAGCAGTGAAAAAAATTGCTTTGTATTTGGATGAGATTGCTATAATTGTTGGATTTTATAAAGTTTACTGCTATAAGTATAATAAATAAACTAGTGAAAGTAATTTGATTGCATATTCTGTGTTACAGTCTTATCATGAGATTATTATTATTATTATTATCTTTTTTTTTTTTTTTTTTTTTTTTTTTTTATCAGCGGTTTCCATTCTTCCGTTTAGCATATTTTGGTTTGTGGACTTCTACATTTGTCATCTTTCAGTGGATTCTCCATGCCTGTGTATCAATTCGGTAAGCTAAAAAACTTTCTTTTATGTTTTTTTTTTTATTTAATATATTGAAAGGGGACATGATTTATATATGGGTGTATTTTTTTTTTTTTATTAACTTAATATAGAAAAAAGTCTTAATAACTTATTGATCCAAGTAGTTAAAATTAACCTTGTTTATTGTTATTACAGGTGGCCATATCCCTTCCTTGACTTATCATCTTCATATGCTCCCATCTGGTATATAATATTCTGCAAATAAGTTGATTTGAGTTATGTTTAATAGTTAAAATAAAATTTTAGTTAAAAATAAAACGGGGAAAATTTTTTGTCGAAAGCATACAGTTTTTGAAACCGTTTTATTAAAAAAAAATTGCAAAATCTACTTCAGATAGCTTTAAGCGAGTTTTCAGCATTTATAATTTATATCATTTTATACCATACAAAAGATTACAACTAAACATATATATACAAATAAAAACTAGATTTACAAACTTCTAGCTACCAGCTTTGAGGTATACAAAATATTTTTAGATGATGTCACTCATGGGATCAATGATTTACCGCAGGTATTTTGGATTGGGGTTAATCCACATCCCTGTATTTGGCATCTTTTCACTCATAGTTAAATGGAAGCAGTTACTTTTGTCAAGGTTTTCATAAAATCTTGGAGCATCATGTAAAAGAAAAGAGGTGTTAATTGTAACATACTTATAGTAACATCATTGATTTGAGTTATACTTAGCTAACATGTTAGTAGAATGGGTCAGAAGGATTATTGTGTTAAAATGCATGGCAGTTTTTTAAATTATTTTTATTAAACGGTTATATTATTATTTGACATGTTAATTATTATCTATAAAGTTCAAATGGAAACGAGATCAACATAATGAACCACGAAAAAGCAAAGAACATGATACATATGAGGGTGTTTAGGTTTGAAAAATAAGATAATCAGATATTAGGTGTTTAAAGTTATAGATGGTTATATAAATTTTCATTTAATTCAATAATCAGTACTTTATAAGTAACTATTTACATGATTCTCTAATTTAACTATTTTGATCCTAAAGAATAAAATGGGTTAATTGTGTAAAATCTTATATTTTGGGATTTTTTGTTTTATTATCATTTTTTTTTAATTTTAGAAAAACCTTACATTTTTTTTCGTGATTTGATTAATTTAACAGGTTTATCGGTAATTATATGTTTTTACAGAATATTTTTTTCGGAAAAATCATTTTTTTTTTCTCGAAGAAACTCTTATATTTGACAAAATTTCCCTTTTGTACCAATTTTTTTGTTTTGATTTATGGTACCCCTGTTTTTCATTATTGTTCATTTTTATGATAATCTTGATGGTTTTCAACATTAAAATCCGAATAAAACATTTGATCTTTTTAAACAAAGAGAAAGATTGTTGAGTCTAATTCTTAATACAAAAAATTTACAAATGCTCATAGGTAGTAGCTAGCAGGTGACAAACAACTTGAGATCTTAGATTATTTATAATATTTGTTGACTCGTATGACTATTGATGGGGAAAATAAATCTTATAGGAATTTAATTAGATTATTATGCATCAAATCACCTTTGAGATTAAAAATATTTTTTTGTAGGGAAAACATAAAAGCTAAAATTAGATTCCAAATATATACCGAAGTTTAGAAATTTTTTTTGTTGTTTGATTCTAAAAACAGTTTAAGATGTCAATCCAACCTAAACTAATATTCTTCATATGTTTGAGCATCTCCAAATTGACCATTATGTATTTTTCAAATAAGAATTAGACACAATAAACTTTCTATTTGTTTTCTAAAAAAGTTAATATTTCTTTCTTTAATGTTGAAAATTCACCAAGAACATCAACAACAACAACAAAGGCAGTTGTGAACCAAAACGAAAATGACGGTACAAATGAAAAAGTTTGTCAAATGTGAGAGTTACCCAAAAAAACTGAGTTCTTTTTTTTTTGAAAAAAATAATGTAAAATTGAAAGATTGTCGATAAACTTGGTAAAAATAGCCAAATCAGAAAATAAAAAACGAAAAAATTTAAGGGTTTTTTGAAATAAAAAATAGATTTAAAACATTAAATAGAAAAAAAAATATGAAAACATAATGTTTTTATACGATTAACCCCACCAAAAAACAATATTAATAGTTACTTCCCAAAAACTCAATAATAAATAATGATTTCTTCAACACACATTTTACCATAATCATTGGTAGTTTTATTATGGTGTCCATAGTGGCACTAACAATATCTGGATTTTTCGAACGCAGTGTAATTTTTTTTTTACTAGTGACATTACTAAAATTTTCCTTGACACATCACTAGAGCTATTCACTATTCGGATAAAACCAAATTATCCAATTGGACAATTTGGATTGTACTATTTGGTTCGGATATTCGGATTTTTTGATTGGTTTTCAACAAAACCGAATTATTATTTTGGATTTCGGATTGGTTTTGGTTTATAAAATAAGAACCGAATAGTCCAAAAAAACCGAATAAACATTTATCATTTATCTATTTATAATATATATCTATAATTATTTATTAATTTTGTAATTTATTTTTTCAAATAGGTTCAAAACGTTTCACCCGATAAAAAAAACATTAATATGCATTTTCTCTCGAAAGTTTTGTATCTATAAAATATTTAACTATAATATATCTTCTTATTAGTTATTTATAAATTTCAAATCACAACTAAATTATTTGTTTTTACTTCTTGTGTAAAGTTGGGTAATATTATAATTATATGTCGTTTTAAAATGTTTCGGTTTTTGAAAACCGAATTATAAAAACCGATCCAACCAAATTGTAATTGGATCGGATCAGATCGGATTTAAATTTAGTTTGGACAATTCGGATTCATGTTTTAAAAACCGAAATCAATTTGGATTTACTTGATTGGATTGGATCAAACTGATCTATCCAAACGAACACCCATACAGACCACCCTTACCATGAAATTGTACATCCGTCTCTGACCATACTGAAATTTTGTAAGGGGGGAGTGAAATTTGAAACTTGATACAATTATCTTTTAAGGTATCCAAAAATTAGTTAGTATGTGATTTTATACAAAGAAGCTTTAATATTTTCATTAATTCCAAAATTTTAAAGAATGTGATGTATTTGGCAATGTTTTAAAACCCGGTTTGAACTGGCCGGTCGAACCGGTTGGACCGGAAACCGGAAGAGAGAGCGGTTCAACTATCACCGGTTTTATATTGATTTCTGAACTGGACTAAACCGGCCGGTTTTTAGAAAAAACCGTTTGAACCGGTCAAAATAAACCAGTTGAACCGAATAAAAACACATGAAAAAATCATTTACATAATAAACTTTGGTGATTTTTTTTTCAAATTTATTTATTTTTCTCTAAATAAAAACATATAGTAAATGTTATAAATTCATTTGATGTGTTTATATTAATCAAAAACTATATTTCGTTTTTGTATTATACTTTATTTTCTTTTTGAAGTATATGAATTGATGTAAAACACTAAAACTTATGGTTATATGTTATTTTAATGTATTTGAATTCATTTACAACTTATTTTTATATGTATTTTTAATGTTTGAACATGTAAACATCAAATTCATAATTTCTATATGTATGTATGTGTAGGAAAATAGAAAAAACATGAAAAATATAGAAACCGGTTCACCCGACGGTCGAACCGGTTAAACCGGTTGAACCGAGAACCGGTCACCATACCGGTTCAACTAAAAAACCGGTTTAGAGAGTATTTGATAGCTTTCAGGAACTTCAGTTTTTAGTTTTTCTAGAAAAAGCTTGATCGTCGTGTAGGGGAATGAACTTAAAGTTTTTAGTTTAAAACAAAATACTCCTAGCTCAAATACATTTAAAGAAAGGTCCATGTCTATTATAACAAATATTATTTATGCTTAAAGAATAAAGATATTGTTTTTTTTATCTATTAAGATGTCAGTTTAAATAATTTTACACATTTATAAATTTTATATCTATTTTTACCAAACACTTCTACATAAATAATCTATAACTTTCAGTTCAAAATAAAATCTAAACTTTCAACTATTTTAACCAAATATATTCATACATGTCAATCCTCACTCCATAATTCGGTCCATTAGGCTATCCTTCTATTGGTGTTGTTTCTCCACACCTCTTACTTTTTGTTTTTCACCTCATCGCCATGTCTTTCATCTAGGAAATGATTCTCTCTCATTCTTTATATGTTAAAGACTCGTGTATTGTATAAATAAGAAAGCAAACAAAAAAAGAGGTCAGGTGTAAGATTCAATGATTTCTCATTATGGCTGGGAAAAAGTAAGGAAAACAAAGGAGAGTGTTCACCCAAGACACCGTAGTGCCATATCATCACATTGCGTCCTACATGCGGTGTCTTCACACCCCAACCTTAATGCATGGGTGCACGTTGTTAAATATTTAGTACACCCACCCATATCACCGACCAAATATGGACCGACCAAACCAGCTAACCATACCAGGATTGAGTCAAAACCGGCTCATAAACATGTTTTATGAGTTTTTGAAAAGTCCACTTCCCGTTTGATTCCCATTTTTAAAGTCCTTTAAAAGTCGGCTCTTATTTTGGCACAATGCCCAAATTGGTCTTTCTTTTAAGCAATCATAATTGAGAATAAATTGTTTGATTACCCAACTGGTCTTTATTATAAAACAATTGTATTTGATATGACATCATTTTAACAATTGTATTATTTTTATTTGAAAGGGAAAATGACTTTGGAGGGTAACTAACTATTGAGTTTGTTCTCATTTGATCACTTTCCTTTTTTTGAACCCAATATATCATCGAACTTGTTGTTTGTGTTCACCATAACACAAACAACAAGTTTGATCATATATTGGGTAAAAAAGGAAAGTGACCAAATAAGAACAAACTCAACAGTTGGTTACCCTCCTGAGTCATTTTCCCTTTACTCATTTACAGAAAATCCCACGCCATCTCCTGCTCATATTAATGACTTTATGAGATTCGTCTTTGCTTCTCTTTAAAACATAACCCAAGAAACATGTACAACTTTGTAATGCACTTGAATATTTGTTAGGGGAATTTTGATTGAGTAGGTGCATTTCATGACTACATTTACATTTTCAATCAAACGATTTATCGTATCATGAATTATGGACAAGTCTACAAATGAGTAGAATCATAAGCGTTGTGATTTTTGAGTTTACTTGGCTTTAAGATTGAATTCATGGGATAAGATACAACATCAATATGTACAAGATCATGCATCTTTTGCAGACACATCACCATAATATATCTTGAGGGAAACGTTGTGTTGATAAGTATATCTCTCATACACAGTCATATCATTTTGCAGAGAGTTGTTGACAGCTAACCACAATAAGAATAGCATAGACCATGTTTTGACGAAGCTACCCCTCTGAAACGCTCTTCATGTACGTTATAGCTTAAGAAGGTTATAGTCTTTGATACTTTTGCAACTTTAATTTCATTTAACTTTTTGAGAAAAATGACTCAGGTGGGTAAGCAACCGTTGAGTTTGTTCTCATTTGGTCTCTTTCCTTTTTTTGTACCCAATATATCATCGAACTTGTTGTTTGTGTTCACCACAACCCTTTGACCGACTATAACAGGTGATAGCCGGTCAAAAGGGTTATGGTGAATACAAATAACAAGTTCAATGATATATTGGGTACAAAAAAATGGACCAAATGAAAACAAACTCAACAATTAGTTACCCTCCAGAGTCATTTTCCCTATTTGAAACTGTAAGTTTATATCAATTCATGGTAAGGGGTTGAATGATTGTAAGCCATAGTCGAACTGATCTAGATCATAGTAGTTTCTATTTTTGTTATTTTATATATTCGGTTTCAATCCAATCCATTTTCGACACCCCCCCCCCCCCCCCCCCCCCCCCCTGCTTTTTACTATATTTAGTATTAGTTTTGTAATAATCGTGGTTTTCTCATAAAGTAAATGTGTATTCTGCAAACTCACAGTAAAACAAAACAAACTTTAAATATAATTACGCCTAAAACAAGGAAAAGATATGCATAAATCTTGGAAGATAACAACTATTATGATAAGTTATACATTGATGATATATTTAAATAGTAAAATATTATTCATGCAATTATTATATTTATATTTATATTTATCAATTATTAGGAGTAATAAATACTATGTAAAATATTATTCATCGATTACTTTATTTATATGTTTATTTGTAATATCATATTTGTTTTTCTTATTATTTATATAATAAAAGTTTTATATATGATTAATATAGTTTATTTTCAACTTATTTCCTTAAGATTTTTTTTTCATGAACATGTTGATAAGGCAATAAGAATCTTTATTAACTCTTCGATTTATGGTCTAGTACTTTTTTTTTCAAAATAATTTGTTGTTTAACAAAAAAAATCATTAACTGTTAATTAATCCTGTTATAAACTCTAATTAACATGAAAAAACCATCCCATTGACTATTAAGTTAAAAAATTTAGTATATGTTATAAGACTGAAACCAAAATAAACTTATTTCAAAGGTTTTGTTTTGAAGTATTAGTTTCGGCCCCTTTAATTTTAATGTTTGTGTTGCCTGAAACCCTTAGATTCAAATAGCCAGAGTGGCATTATGGATGTCTTCGTTAGAATTCTGAAGGTCACATGCTTTTAACGTGAATCCATGATTGCGTGTGGACAATATAAAAAACGTGTATTCACTCAAAAAGAATATATGATGTTTTTTTACATGATAAATGGTTAAGTTATATACATAATTTACGATTAGAGTTCTAAATATCTTTTAATAGGATAAAATTATTAGTGATGTTCGTACTTTTTACAACTATCCCAACTATTTTGAAGATTTGAAGAAATAATAAAATGTAAAATAGAATAATATCATCAAATCGCAAGACAAGCAGTCCATTGTTGAACAAGAGGCTGCGGAGCCTTGAATTTTAAAATATTTAATAGCAGCAGCCCATCTTGATTTTGTTGGTGGTTTGCATAAAATTTAATAAAAAACTATAAAACTAAAAAACAGCCGGCCCGTATTGACTCTAGAGTGACTTTCCCTTTTTTTTTTCCTCGTATTATTAATTTATTGTGTTCTCAAGTAGCAAGTGTCCAACATGTTTTTACGTAAAATGTTCATCCTGGATCTCTGTCAATGACATTCATGAAAATATTTTACATTTCCTTTTCATCCGATACATAAGAATAAATCTTTTATGTACAATTCTGTCGTTTCCAAAAAAAAACTTTTATGTAACTTAAACGAACTAGTTTACACAAAATGTCAACATCACGGTACCAAAAAAGCGAATAAAGAATGAATTTTATGAACTTGTATTTTATATTTCTATATAAAAACTAAATATGGTTTTTAGTTTCTTATTATACCATCTCTTGTAATTATCCATCCTTTCACTTTTGATCATAAAATATTCACCTTCAATTTCACTCGCCGCTTGATGGGTGATATCATGTTTACTAACTGTTACAATGGATAAAAGCAATAATTATCTTTTATAAAATTGTTCAAGATATAAATGTTAAGAGTATTTACTATTTACCTCTCTTACTCCTTCCTTGAAAATACTATTGCAGCTGCATCATGCAACGAAAAAAAAAAATCAATGCACATCGTTACCGAGCACTTGACAAGCCATCCCCTTCTTTATATAAGATTGAAAAATAAAAGTATTGTTGGATTGCTAATAGAAGGAATGAAGAGGGTATGAACCGGAGTTGGGTGAGACAACCCCGTAACAACCTCGAGATGGATGAACTTCATCGACTAACACAAATATGCTATGTAATTTCAATTGGTGATTAAGATGATGGGTGGCGTTTCAATTTAGCCAAAGATGGAAGATTTCATGTTGATGTTTTAAGACACGCAATTGAAAATTATTTCATTAAGGAGAGGCGGCTCAACCAATTTTGGGGCTATAAGCAAACAAGATGATATGGTTCAAAATTATTCTATTAAGGAGAGCCAGGAGCAAAAAATCGGGGCCCTTCAAGTAAGCAAATAGATTCAAACCTGAGACCTTTGGTTTGTTAAACCAACATTTTTACCACCAAGCCAAGCTCCAACTTGTCTTTGTAACCCAAGAAATACGTATATATACATATATATAATTAACATAATAAGTTTTTAAATTGAGGAACCTTTAGAATTAGGGACCCTAAGTCCTTACTTAGTTTTGCAAAGGGTAGAGTCGGCCCTGAGGAGAGCATATCTAAGAAGAATACCCACTGGTAGTGCTCTTAGTTAAAGAAGGGTAAATATCCCTTCTATCTTATGCCCACTATAATGCCGATCACTTGTTGATTTCTTGCAACTTTGTTGCTAATGTTTTGAGGATTATTTTAAATTGGTGCGGTATGAATAGCAATAGTTTTTCTCGAGTTCAACAGACTTTGCTACGAATTGGTGTCATTGTGCTAAGAAAAGAAAATTCTTAATATTCATTGTTTATGGAACAATATGGTGCATCTGGAAATCAAGGAATGACAAAGTTTTTAACAGGATTATGGCCTCCCCTGCAAAAACGATGGAATGCATTATTTTGATGGTCTTTAGTTGCAATAGATACATGGGTAGTAAGGTTGGACGGTGTGGTGGTATTTTTACCATCGATATGTTGACTTGCCTACCTTTATTGGCGGTAAACACCGCACCGTGAGCCTTTTTTTGCCGACGACATTATACCGATAGTAACTATCCACCAACGGTAAAGTGAGAGGCAAATGATGCACCTCTCTCTCTCTCTCTCTCTCTCTCTGCATCTCTCTCTCTCTCTCTCTCTCATATTTGGCAATAAACATCACACCCTAGTCTTTTTTAAAAATAGTAAAAAAAAAATGCAAAAACATCACTATCAATGAGTTGAATGTGCGGTGTCATCGATACCACATCATTCAGCCTAATAATAATTGTAATTGGGATGTTGGAACTTTTGTCCATTTAATATGGTGTATTTCTTATATTTTCTTTTGGGCTAATGCTATAAAAACCCTTGAATTTTCAAGAGATATTCGGTTATATCCTAAGTTCATTTTTATGTAGGGATGAGCAAAAGGACCGAACCGGCCGGAACCGGCCCGAACCGGACCGGACCGGGGAACCGGCTTCGGCCAAAATCAAGAACCGAACCGGCCCGGCGGTTCTACCGGTTCCCGATTCCTACCGGTTCTTGTCGTGTCTTCAAATGTTGGAACCGCTCCTTGAAAAATAGCATCATACGGTTCCGGTTTTTGCCGGTTCTACCGGTTCCGGTTAAATCGGTTCCGGTTCCTACCGGTTCCCGGTTCCAAAAATCCACAAAAATAACGTCCCGGTCCCGGCCCGACCGGTTCCATCGGGCTCCGGTTCCGGTTCCGGTACCGGTTCCGGCCGGTTCCCCGGTCCATATGCTCATCCCTATTTTTATGTCCATAATAACCGTATATTTGGGCAAAAATTGTCATAATCGCCCTCTTTTCTACTTTACCCTTCCATGCCATTAGGGGATGTTTGGTTCTAAGATTAGAGTGTGTTTGGTTTGCTCAAAAAATTAATTAACTAGAAAAGAAGAGGCCATGACTCGAACCCAGGCCTCTTCTACAAAAGTCAAAGACCACCTTCACCATTGTCTTCATCACAGCACACCATCGGAGAAACCCTAGCCGCACACCACGACTTGTGTCTATCTATAACCATAGCGGAGGCCCCAAGCGATGGTTTGCAGAAGTTTCAGGTCGCTGGAGGGCTCCATGAATATCGCCGGAAGTTGCAGGTGGTCGTAACTTGTTGGTCTCCATAAGTTGCAGGTCGCCGGAGGTTGCATACAATGCCCAACTTGGTAGATAACATGTTGCATTTTTTCTTGAACGTCGGAATGGCGTCATCTTCTCGAGTAAATGGTGGCGGCGGCGGGATTCACACCCTATGAAATTGCAACGGCGATAATGTGGCGGCTAGGGTTTCTCCGATGGTGTGCGGTGATGAAGACGATGGTGAAGGTGGCCGGCACGTATATATAAACATTTTCGAGAAATAAAAAGTAGTTAGCTCCTTTGTCGAGTTGGTTAGGGTCTTCGACTTTTGTGGAAGAGACCTGGGTTCGAGTCATGGGCTCTTCTTTTCTGGTTAATCATTTTTTTGAGCAAACCAAACATACTCCAATCCTAGATCCAAAATCTCCTAATGACATGGAAGGGTAAAATCGGAAAAGAGAGCAATTATGACAATTTTTGCCTGAATGTGCCGTAATTTTGGACATAAAAATGAACTTAGGATATAACCGAACATTTCTTGAAAATTTGAGGGTTTTTATAGCATTAGCCATTTTTTTTCTACCTTATCTTGCATCATCATGACTTGGGTTTTTAATAAAAAAAAATTTCAGTGCAATAAAAAGTACACATCGTTAGTTTCCATTCAAATGTAAATATAGCCTTGATCAACTCAGCATTATAGGAAGTCATTATATCATAATGTACTTTCATGCAATCACAATTCCATTTTTTTTTTGTGATAATATGGTCAGGTCAATCACATATAATAAATAAAACACAATGGGGCCTAATCATATTTCCTTTAAAACCAGACATTTTATATCTTTTGCATACAAAAATAAAATAAAAAAGTTAATAAATTTTGGGCGTTAACAAAAAAAAAGTTGTTATTTATACAAAACCAACAAAATTTAACAAACTAACTTTAATGTTAAAGCCTTATAAAATAGTATTAGTATTGATTTGGTTATAATTAAAAAACAAAACAGCAATCTGACTTCATTCATTTGTTTTGCTTTAAAATTTTGATTTTATTTGATAATAGAAACCTATGCATTTGCAAAGAAAACTCAACAGGTGCATTAAGTTCTAGGGGTTGGTGGAATTTCTAGACTTTTGCTATTTGTTGGGGTAATTGTCCCAAGGAAAAAGAAGATTTTAATCGCGATCCTGTTTCATTTGACGAATTTACACGGCCAGAAACAATAAGGTTTTTAAAAACATATTGTCTTCTCCAACACTGGTTGCAAACGATATCATATCATTATTGTTTAAATGGTGGAAACACAAGAATCGATTAGTTAATACTAACTAGGTGTGAGATCCATGTATTACATGATTTTATTTAAAAAAAATATATGAAATTTTAACAATTTGAAAAGTTTGAATTTATAAGAAAAATAAGAAAAATTTTGAATTATTAAAATTAATGAGGCTTTAATGTATTGAATACATTTCATATATAAATTTTTTCTAATAAATACCTTACATATTAAATATGAAATTTTAATTTAATAAAATGAAAAATACAATAAAATAACAAGTGAAAAATAAAAAATTCAAATTCTAGAAAAATATTATGTGTCTAAATGAATGAGAAAATAACACGTTGCAAAAAGTTTTTGTTTATTAGGGAATATTTGGTGAATGGTGTTAGTAATCCGTTTTGAACTTTTCCTATATGCTACGGATTTTGTTGTTGTGTCAAAGTCTTATTTCCTTGCTAAGTTTGGCCAATTTATAAAATTTTGTAGTTTCCAAAAACAGAAAATAGTTAGACATAAAATTTACTGTATTCTAAAATAAAATGGCCTGCAGAAAGTTAAAAAATAAATAATGCATTAAATAAGATCATTACCCAACAATTCAACATCTTTATCGAACATAAATATTCCAATTTTTGGACCAGCAATAAATGAAAAAACCCATGGGTTACCAAAATGACGTGACAACTTTATTGAGTTGGTAAAATCTACGGTATGGAAGCATGGACTAACGTAAGAGAAAATTTAAGTGAGAACAATATTAAAACAGTGACCATGTTAATGTATTTTTGTTTAAAACGGTAGTCAGTTATTAACGTGTAACTTAATTATAAATTATTTTCAACAACAATTTAATTTATTCTTAAACCACTCATGAATTTATCTATATTTCAGATAGGCTTTAAACCTTCCACTTTAAAAATAAAAAACAACACTTAATACTTTTGGACTTGAAAGTGTTTATAAAAAAAAATATAACTAATATATATATATATATATATATATATATATATATATATATATATATATATATATATATATATATATATATATATATATATATATATATATATATATATATATATATATATATATATTTTAAGTTTGTGCATAGTCAAAGTAAGTAGATGATCCTTCATTTTATTGCATATTTATATTTATGGATGTGATATTTTTTTTGAAATGAAAAATTTATCTATTAAATGAAAATGATTTTGTCATGTGTCCTCTTCTCATTACGACAAATGTTATTTTTATAAGATTTTTTTATTTTATTTTTTGCACTTGTCATTATATATATATATATATATATATATATATATATATATATATATATATATATATATATATATATGAAATTTAATTAATTTTATAACCGTGGTTTTCACGGGTTATAAACTAGTATATATATATATATATATATATATATATATATATATATATATATATATATATATATATATATATATATATATATATACTAGTTTATAACCCGTGAAAACCACGGTTATAAAATTAATTAAATTTCATATTAAAAAATCAAAATTATTAATCAATTATTTTAAATAAATTATTACTTAAGAGATTTTTTTAGTTATATAAAATTATAATCGTTGATTTAAATAAATACATGAAGTTATATCATCGTATAATCTGTATTAATTTTATTTTATTTTTCAATATAATGTTATGAATTTAATATAATTAAAGTGAGAAAATTTAAAATGATTAACCAATTATCTATTTAATGTAATTAAAATGAAAAATTTTAAAATTAAAACTTAAAATGAATAATCAATTATTAATTTAATGTAATTAAAGTAGAAATTTAAAATTTGAAATTTGAAATGAATAATTAATGAGTTGACAAGTGGCATGATAGGTGATATATAACATTAATAAAAAGTTCTAATTGTATATCATTTGCCAATAGGAGATTAAACTTATTCTTTTATTAGAATAGGGATATATATATATATATATATATATATATATATATATATATATATATATATATATATATATATATATATTTAAAATCCACTTTTAGTGGTTATATATAGTAGACACATTAATTCTATTAATCTTGAGAATAAATGTTTTAACCATTTTTTTCTTAGTAAAGATTTATATATGGTAGGTACTTAATACACATTTCAAGGGATTAACATTAAGCATTTTTTAAATCATGTATTTAGGTAATGTTTTTTATTTCTATATATATATATATATATATATATATATATATATATATATATATATATATATATATATATATATATATATCTTCCTATATTTTTTTAAAAATATTTAAGAAAATACTAAGTATTTTATCTATCTATAATATCTTTTTTTATTTGTTATATGACTATTAAATAGTATATATATTTTATATTTTATACATGTAATATATATAGAAACAATGAATAAAATGTGAACTTACATTGTACTAAACTCAAGTCATGTAAAATATGTAATGATTAATAATATTTTAATATAGCCACACATTTAAATTTATAATGTCTCCATTTTAATAATTGAACTTTTAAAATTTGATAACATTTTCAACATAATTTTGGATTTATTATTGTTTAAAGCTAAAAATATAATATACATTCAAACGACCATAAAGAAAAACAAAAACATATAAAATTATATTTAGATAAAAGAAAATTCAATGTTACGTCCACCATGTCAAAATATCAATATTCTTTTATTGGTATACATTCAACTACCAACTTATTATCATTACTTTTGTATTTATTTTGAAATTTTACTTTTAAAAAAATATTTAATTTTTACACATTAATTTTCAACATCATTTTTTAAAATATGTCAATGTTTTTTATTAGTATATATTGAATTACTTACTTTATTTATTTTTATTTATGTAAAAGTATTATTTTAAAAAATACGTAATGTTTACAACTTTGTATTAAACTTTTATTTTTAATGAACTCGTATATTACACGAGTCTTACACTTAGTAACTATATAAATAAAAGCAATAGCACAACTAGCAATGAGCTAGCCATGAGCGCCACAAAGAGTACAAGTTTACATGAAACATAAAAGAGGGGAGTAACTCCAATCAACCCAATTATATTTATATTTACCCAACCCACCCTATGTTTACACTATAAAAAAGGACAGAAAAATTACATTATCGACCACTTTAGTTGAGGAAGACACAATTTTATTGAAAATGTGATTGTTTCTTGCCTTTAATAAGTTATATAAAAAGAAATAAAAGATGTTGATGACAACCTTCTTCTTTCTAAGGCAATTTCTCCAACTTGCTGCATAATTCAAGAAGTCAGTGATTTCAGAGTATTGATGTGAGGGACTTCCATACCATATTAGTATCCAGTCTCTAGCCACTTATGTAATTTTACAATCAATCAACGCGTGATGAATCGATTCGCCAAGACCACAAAAGGGGGTTTGAAAATTAACACCTCTTAACTTCAACTTTATTGAGATCGATTGAACCTGATAGACAAGTTGGCATTCAACCTCAAGATTTGTAGAAATGATGATCAGAAATTTTCACATCTTTATTGAGATCGATTGAACCCGATAGACAATAAGTTGTTTTCGAGGTAGCTTTTGTTGAGCTCGAGGCATGGTGAATCTCGTAAGGGGAAAACGGGAGTCCTACCTAGAGATTCTTCTTATTTTTGACTAATGACTCTCTAACTTCATATTCATTAGACTCCGAGATAAATTTCCATGATCAAACTAACTTGAGTTCGGTGCATCCATGGTGAACTCGAGTGAGGTTGATCTTGGCAATGGAAGACCTGATATTGATAAGGAATTGCAGTTTAGACCCAAAGGAATACTCATTTTTCATTTTTTATTTTTTATGTGTCACGTCAATGCCACCTTCTTTTTTCTTTACTCTCTTATCGCTTTTTCAAAACCAAAGAAATTGTCACCTTTCACTTTATTTCATTTTTTCACAATAAAATTATTTTAATTTTAGAAATTAAATGCTAATAAATAATCTAAATCAAATAAACAAAAGTTACCAACACAAAATAAATGAAATCCTGATATTTCATTACTTCAAAATAGAAAATTACACAATTGAAATATATATATATATATATATATATATATATATATATATATATATATATATATATATATATATATATAGAGAGAGAGAGATAGGTTCAAATGTTTTTGACAACTATTGTGAGCATAAATGCACCAATAGGAATTCAGGAAAAATTTAATTCTTAAATAATCAAGATAAGGCTAGATATGTAATTTTGCATATAAATTAAATAATAACCAAAATTAAATCCCTTGATTCATGGATCAAATCCCTTAAATTAGACCACCGATTCCCCTTTTTCTCTAAAAATCATCGTCTACACCCGCCGATCTCTCTGGATTAGTAGCAGCAAGGCGATTGATTTTTCTAGGGTTTAAAGTCGTGATTCTAGAAGGCAGATCTTGGCTAGGCGATCATGTTCGCACGAAGAAAATGTCAGGTGGCGATTGTGTCGTTGCAGCAGATCTAGGCGGCAGTGTACTCACCGGAATCAATGACAATCCTTTCGGAGTTCTAGATCGACAACTAGGGTTTCCTCTTCACAAAGTTAGAGACATTTGCCCTCTTTATCTCCCCAATGGAAAAAGTGTAAATCCTGAAATCGATTCAAAAGTTGAAGTTTCCTTCAATAAAATCCTGGATAGAGTCTACAAGCTCCGTCAATCAATGATGGAGGAAGCGATCTGTTCATCAGAGCATTATCTGAAAACCTTCCTATTTTCTACAATCAAACAGTCGAACGCATCAAATATGGATCTAATGGTGTCTCAATCTCTGCAAACAGACAAGATTATCACGCATATATGGTTCTCTGTACAGTTCCATTAGGCGTGCTAAAGAAGAAATCAATCGAATTCCTAGAGGAACCTATAGAGAGGTATAATTTATTTTAGTAGTTAAACACTTCCTAAATTTGTGACTTATTTCTTTAATTGTTATTCAGGTATGTAGTATTTTTGATGGATCTCTTATGACAGTGAACATTATGAGTGGTGCTGCATTTAATTTCTTTTCTTCTTGAACTATAGATGTTTAACAAATTTGTGTACCTGAAAAGCCGAGGTTATGTCTTTTTAATATACATTTTGGGTCATTCTATAGGAAACTATAAAGTAGAAACTGGACCTGAGCACTTTCTTGTTGAATAAAGAATTTAAAGTTTTATTTAAAAATATTCCCTCATTGAAAAAGGGATTCTGAATTTTACCTTTGAGTCTTAAACTTCTTTAGCTCAGCATCAATGTAAAATTATCGATAGATAAAATCCATCGTCTTATGTGCATTCATTCTTTATTATCATGACAAAATGGAATCTCGATTTCATGGCATGAAATCTCAAATTACTTGTTAGTATTTGAATGTATACACTCTTTTTTTTTTTTTTTTTTTTTTTTTTTTTTTTTTTTTTTTGTAAATTTAGTCACATTCATATATTTATTAATTACATATGATGTATGTTTCATCAAATGGAGTATAAAGATATGAGCATCTGATTTTGCCCGCCAAATGTTTGTTAAAATGTTTGAATAATATATTTCAACCAATTTTTTTGTAATCTCTGAACTATCATATCTCTCTCATACTAGCTTGGAATGATCTGAATTTTTTTTTTCTGCATATTCTCCTTTGTGTTAGCTACAAGTTAGGTTCCAAAGTCATTTTAATTGGATTAATATTGGCTGAGTTGTAGTCCTTCGAACATGGGATGTTACAACTATATTCTATGTATTCTATCAGAATGTATTCTACCAGAATAAAATCGATGTATTCTATCAGAATGTATTATATGTATTCTGTCATATTCTATGTATTCTACCATAATATATTAATTGATAGTTAATTGCAAGTAACATTTTTTTAACAATTATTAGTTTTTGTTGTATTTGTGATAGGAATGGCTGGAAGAAGGCGTTGAAGACCTAATAGGAATAACTTGAAGAATGAATAAACTTTAATCATACTCACAATTTAAGAATGTTGTTATTTTTAAGAATTTTAATCATTTTTGTTGATATTCTTTTAGAATATGTATAATTATATTAAAATGTATAAGGATTTTAGTCTGTAAGAATATGTATTTATTTGTATTTAAGTTCGGATGTATAAGAATATATTAGAATGTTTGTTACTTTTTCAACATATGATTCAAGAATTTTGTTTTTCTTCAATAATATTCTATTAGAATAAAATTCTGAAAGAGCATCATTCTAACAAAAAATATTCTGACAGAATAAAATCGGTTATGTTTACAAATTACGTTAGAATTAATTAAAAAATTCAGATTTTTTTTTTAAAATTAGGAGAATTAATCATCTCTAAAAATCCAAAAATTTCCTTTTATAAATGTAGTCAATTGTCCAAAATACCCTTTTGCTAAAATTTGTGTGATTATATGGTACATGTTACCCCATTGTAATATCATACACTCTCAAATCATGTCCATTGATTAATTTCATCCGTTGGTCCAGATCTGTGCATTCTGGCACACAATACTTAGTAAAAACAAAATAACCTAAGCCTATATATATATATATATATATATATATATATATAATCTAAGGAAAATATTTTTTTGTGATCTCCTCCCTGATCTTCAAAGCAAGCATGTAACGATCCTGATTTCTAACATCTAATCTAAGGGACATATTAGAGTTTTATCTAACAAGTTAGGAATTTTAATCTAACTAAAACACTTTTCATCCCCGCAAAAACTACAATAAAAATCTAACTATTTACATGAACAACAAAGGAATACAATAAATAACAACCTATTATCTATTTCTTGTCCTTGTGCTCTCGTCTTCACTTCTGGTACCACGACTGCTACTACCTAAACTTTCAAAACATAAATCTCTACAATATCACACACAACATGTTTGGTGAGTTATTCTTTTATCTTTTCTTATCTTTATTATTACTCTTTTTTCTCATACTCTACGATCTAACTATTTCTCTAATAGCACACACAACTATCATTTATCTTCTTTCATCTATCTCTTCTACTCTTTTCTAATATTCATTTCTAATATTTCTTATCTCATCTATCTTTTTCTATTTCATATACTCTATTTCTCATACTTTTTCTTAGCCTATTATTTGGGCCTTCTCATACTATATATATGTCTCTTCTCTGTTGTATCTCTTCTCTTCTCTTTTTTCCACTCAACTCTTTTGCTTCTTTATCTTCATATCTAATGCCTCAACATTCTGTTCTCATTTAGAACCAATGGTCGCATCTTATACTTTGTCATCTTTATCTTCTAATAGAACCAATATCTCACTACATTACCAGGTATTTTTATTTATGTCATACTTCTCTCTCTTGTGATCCTTCTGGCAGGTTTTATAGGTTATCAAAAAACATGTAAAATGGATAATCTTAACACTTAAGTTCACATGTGTCACACCCCTAAACCAAGGATGGTGGAAACGTCCGGGGGTGGCGGACTTCATGTGTAGTATGATAACAACGAGTATAATAGTGCTCAAAGTAAATACAACCATCATATATATAATTGAAAAAGTTAAAATGTAGCTTATGTTCACATATTTCAAAATCAATTACGTTACGTTGACAAAATGAAATGTTTGACGTCTGAGCGTCCCATCCTCAAAAGCTGTTGTTTATCTGGTTCACTGATTTCCCGAGAATACAAGTAGTTTTGAAAGAGCAACAATTAAGTTGGTGAGTTCATAAGCTCTTGAACGCGGTATTTGAATGTCTTTCCTTGTAAAAGTAATGTTTGTTCCAGAAAAATCCAATATTTCCCTTATAAAATGCATTGTAGTCTTAAAAGTCAAGACCAAAATGTACAAGTATTTTAACATACTTAAATAATTTATGCAAGTTTAAATCGACATAAACTCGTTTAATTGGAAATAAAACCCATAAATATTATGTTTTGTGAAACGACCCAAAAATACGACCCAAAAATTTTCATTTTTCAATATAATCAAAACCATAATATGAGTGTCATAACATAAAAACATACGCGATGTATCCCAATCATAATAAAATACTGTACGGAAAACTGTATCATACCACATCAAATCCAAAACAACTAAAATCATCCCCAGGATAAAAGCTAAGCTGTGGTGTGTGCGATGCTGTCACCCCGAGCTCTTCCCTTTGCTTGCGGAAGTACCTGAAACCAAAACTGAAACTGTAAGCACGAGGCTTAGTGAGCTCCCCCAAAATACCACATACCACACAATAACATATAACACATATTGGGCCTGGCCCACTACATCGGGCCGAAACCCGGAAACTGCATCGGACCGAAGTCCGGAACTGACTGGGACCTTGTCCCCTGCATCGAACCAAAGTCCGGAACTAACTGCATCGGACCGAAGTCCGGAACTAACTGCATCGGACCGAAGTCCGGAACTAACTGGGACCTTGTCCCCTGCATCGGACCGGAGTCCGGAACTAACTGACTGAACATATCATAGCATATCAACTAGCATGAACACATATACTGCATACTACATCGAGCCGTAGCCCGGAACACATAACACGTAACACATAAAACATAACACATAAATCCTGTCTGAGCCACGAAGGCATCAGACATACTAGCTGCTACATCGGACCGAAGTCCGGAAACTACTGCCAACTAGACGGGCCGGCATTGTGGCCTTAGACCCGTCCCTACTTGAAGGAAACTCACCTCGAAGGCTGGCTGCTGAGTGTGTGGCTCGGGAAGCTAACGGCCGCTGCTCCTGGATCTCCTCGGCTACAAGTCCATAAGCACACTCAATCAAATACTAACCACTGCACTTGGGGTAAAATGACTCTTTTACCCTTGGTCAAAGTCAACTCTCTTTGGGCTGACTCGCCGAGTTGGGCCACCCAACTCGCCGAGTCCTACTCTCACTTCTCAGTTCTACACGCTGCTACTCGTCGAGTGTGGCATCGACTCGACGAGTACCCTCTCGATCCAAGAACTCAGACAATCTTCATCCGACTCGCCGAGCCGTATGAACAAACTCGACGAGTTGTTCATGATCCTAAGAAGATTGCCTTGGACTCGCCGAGTTGTATGAACAACTCGCCGAGTCCCTCCATCACTGAGTCTACCCTCAACTCGCTGAGTCCACTCTCTAACTCACTGGATTCACTCGACACTGATCAAAATGAAGGACTCGGGAACTCACGGCCCAACTCGCCGAGTCGTTCTTCCCGACTCGCCGAGTTGCCGCCATGCAACTAATTTTTACTCGATTTTGTTTGAATCCAACACATGCAATTGATAGATCTGAGTCCAATAAGCTGATTTACCACGTAAAGTTTCCAACTTTACGTGCACAACCTCATGAATAAGGGAAATAAGGCTAAAAGATGCATAAAATGGGTAGATCTATGATTTATATGCAAAGTAACTCCAAAAAGACAGTAGATCTGGGCTCTACAACGCCCCATCATTCAGATCTAAAGATATCACGACTTATTAAGGCATTCATGCAAACATAAGGCTTGGAACAAGCATCAACTAGCTCTTAGGAGAGCCCTAATGGAAGTTTAAAGCATATAACAAGAGGGGAACTCCGAAAATACCTCAAATAACTCGGATTTGCCCTTGGATCTTTGCACTACAACTCTTTTCCTTGCTTCTTTCTTCTTCTCCTTCTTCACACCTTCACAAAATGGCACCAAAAACACTTATAAGCTCTCAAGGGATGATTAGGGTTTTCTCACTGTGTTCTCAGGGTGAGGGAGGCGAGAATGGGGCTATAAGGTGGTTTAAATAGTGGGCAACCCAGGGATTTAGGGTTTCACCCAGACGGATGGACTCGCCGAGTCCAGGATATGGACTCGCCGAGTCCCCGGCTCACGCGTGCTCACAGGCGCGACCCTACTCGGCGAGTCAGGCTATGAACTCGCCGAGTCCCCCTTGCAAAACTTACAACAATTACCAATAAATTAACATACCGGGAACGGGTCGTTACAATTTTCCCCCACTTGTCTCAGACTTCGTCCTCGAAGTCTGCTACGGCTGGGTCTGCAAATAACTCCGGGTAGTGCGCTCTCATTTCCTCCTCAGTCTCCCACGTCCATTCAGACCCCTTCCGGTGCTGCCACTGCACCTTCACTAGCTGAACTACCTTGTTCCTCAAGGTCTTGATCTTCCGATCCAGAATCGCGACCAGCCTCTCGATATAATTCAGGCCACTATCGACCTGAATGTCCTCTAGGGGAACGACTGCCGTCTCATCCACCAAACACTTCCTCAACTGCGACACGTGGAAGGTGTTGTGTATCTGACTAAGCTCCTCAGGAAGATCTAGCCGATAAGCAACCCAACCCACCCGGGCCAAAACCCTGAAAGGACCAATAAATCTGGGGCCCAATTTGCCCCTCTTCCGGAACCTGATGACACCTTTCCAAGGTGAGACTTTCAGAAGAACCATATCTCCCACCTAAAACTCCAAGTCCGAACGCCTCCTGTCGGCGTAGCTCTTCTGCCGACGCTGCGCAGTCTGCAGCCTACTACGGACCTGCTGGATCAACTCAGTCGTCTTGAGCACCACTTCGGTGCTCCCTATGACTCGCTGACCGACCTCGCCCCAACAAATCGGGGTCCTGCACTTCCTGCCATATAACATCTCAAAAGGAGGTCGATCAATGCTCGCATGATAACTGTTGTTATACGAGAATTCTGCTAACGGAAGATACGTATCCCAACTGCCCCCAAAGTCTAGAACACATGCCCTAAGCATGTCCTCAAGAGTCTGAATCGTCCTCTCGCTCTGCCCGTCAGTCTGAGGATGAAAAGCGGTGCTGAAATGAAGACGAGTACCCATCTCGTCGTGGAACCGCTTCCAGAATCTGGACGTGAAACGAACATCTCGGTCCGACACCACCGATACCGGCACTCCATGACGTGCCACAATCTCCCGCACATAGATATCGGCCAACTTTTCCGCCGATATACTCTCCTGAATCGGAATAAAATGGGCACTCTTCGTCAACCGATCCACTACTACCCATATCGAGTCCACTCCACGTGCGGTCCTGGGAAGTTTGGTGACAAAATCCATGGTGATATCCTCCCATTTCCACACGGGAATGTCTAGCGGCTGCATCTTGCCGTGGGGTCTTTGGTGCTCCGCTTTGACCTTCCGGCAGGTCAAACATCTCTCAACATACCAAGCGACGTCTCGCTTCATGCAGGGCCACCAATAATCAGGTCGAAGATCTCGATACATCTTCGTCGCCCCTGGGTGGATAGAAAATCGAGACTTATGAGCCTCGTCCATCAATACCTGCCGTACCCCACCCCAGTACGGTACCCATACCCTACCATGAAGCGTCAACAAACCCCGACTGTCGCAATCAAATGAAGCTACTCGGCCCACTATCCTCTCACACTTCTGCCTCTCCTCCTTGAGGCCCTCCATCTAAGCCTCCTTGACCCGCTCCAACAGTGGAGTGATCACTGTCATCCTCATACACAGATCCCTGATAGGGGCCGCCGACACCTTGCGGCTTAGGGCGTCGGCCACCACGTTGGCCTTCCCTGGATGATAAAGGATCTCACAGTCATAGTCCTTCAGCACGTCCAACCACCTCCTCTGCCTCATGTTCAAACTCGGCTGATCCATAAGATATCGCAAACTCTTGTGATCCGTGTATATGGTACAGCGGACCCCATAAAGGTAATGTCTCCAAATCTTGAGGGCAAAAACAACTGCCCCCAGCTCCAAGTCGTGGGTAGGATAATTAGCCTCGTGAGGCTTCAACTGTCTCGAGGCATAAGCTACCACATGGCCTCGCTGCATCAATACTGCCCCCATACCTGTGATCGAAGCATCACAATAGACTACGAAATCCTCTACTCCCTCTGGCAAGGTAAGGATCAGAGCCTCGCACAATCTTTGCCTGAGAGTCTCGAACGCCGCCTGCTGCTCAGGCCCCCAACGAAAAACCACCGACTTCTTGGTTAGTCGGGTGAGCGGCACTGTTATCTTGGAGAAGTCCTGAATAAATCTCCGATAATACCCTGCCAACCCTAGGAAGCTCCGAATCTCAGATGGAGACCTCGGGACCTCCCACTGCATCACGGCCTTAATCTTGGCCGGATCTACCAGAATACCCTTATGGTTGACGAGATGACCAAGAAACTGTACCTCGCGCAACCAGAACTCACACTTGGAGAACTTTGCGAAAAGTCTCTCCCTCCTCAAAGTCTCCAACACCTCCCGTAGGTGCTCCTCGTGCTGCCCCTGAGTCTTGGAATATACCAAGATGTCATCTATGAACACTATCACCGACCGATCCAGCATCGGTCTGCACACGCGGTTCATGAGATCCATGAACGCGGATGGGGCATTAGTGAGCCCAAATGGCATCACCACGAACTCATAATGACCATACCGGGTCCTGAAAGCAGTCTTCTGTACATCCTCATCTCTAACCCTCATCTGATGATAACCGGAGCGTAGATCGATCTTGGAGAACCAAGACGCTCCCTGAAGCTGATCAAACAAATCATCTATCCTCGGAAGTGGGTAACGGTTCTTCACCGTTACTTTGTTCAACTCCCGATAATCAATGCACATACGATGCGACCCATCCTTCTTCCTCACAAATAGGATCGGCGCTCCCCAAGGCGAACTGCTCGGTCGAATGAAACCCTTGTCTAACAGTTCCTGAAGCTGTGTAGACAACTCCTGCATCTCAGGGGGAGCAAGTCGATACGGTGCTTTGGCTATCGGAGCCGCACCAGGAACTAGGTCGATCCTGAACTCAACCTGCCTCTCAGGAGGTATCCCCGGCAAATCCTCGGGAAACACATCCGGGTATTCACGAACAATAGGAACATCATCAATCGTCGTCTTGCCCTTCTCCCGGGCATCCAAGACGTAAGCTACAAAGCCGGCGCAACCCTGCTGAACGTAGCGCCTCGCCCTTGCGGCGGAACAAAAGGTCGGTCCTCGCTGGGGCCTCTCGCCCTGAATCACTATCTCTCCCCCACTGGGAGTACGAACCCTCACTAGCTGAAGCTCACAATCAATCACCGCCCCATTGGGGCTTAGCCAATCCATGCCCACAATAACTTTATTCCCTCGCAGGGGAATAGGAACCAGGTCCACTGAAAACTGCTCATCAAATATCTGAAGGGAACACCCTCTATGTACTCTGCCGACCCTCACGGTCCTATCATCTGCTATCTCAACCTCTAATGGACAATCCAGCTCCCCTGGAGCTCTGCTAAATCTCTTGCTAAGCGCAAGCGATACAAATGATCGGGTGGTCCCCGAATCGAACAATACCAAAGCAGGGATGCCGTTCACCGAGAACGACCCTAAATAAAACATATCATCAAGTAATATTCAAACGATATACTAAAAATTAAAAGATGAAGGAATATACATACCCGTCACCACATCAGGAGTCGCTCGCGCCTCCTCTGCTGTCATCTGAAATGCCCTGCTCTTCGCCACTGGCGCATCAGCTCGGCCCTGCCGGCCATCCGTAATCCTCAAGGTGGCAGGGGCAGGTGCAAACACCTTCCCTGCTGCAGCTAAACTGGGACACTGGGACTTTTTATGTCCCCTCTGATTGCACTGAAAGCAAATCAGATCTGATGCTGAAACCGTAGTAGCAGGGGCCGTATAATTCCTACTCAAATGCCCAGTCCGACCACACTTGTAGCAGCCGGAACTCCCTGCCTTGCACGCCCCCTCGTGCAACCTCCCACACTTGCCACACCGACCGTGGCTCTGCTGACCCCTGGACCTGTGATCTGAAACCTTGGGCTTTTTGCCCACACTACCTGAACCCGAAACCGCCTCCGGTTTCCTCTTCTTCTCCATCTCGAGATCAATCTCCCTCTCCCTGGCTCTAGCAATCATGTCGTCCAGCGTTTTACAACTGGACCGGCTCACAAACATGCGAATGTCACTCCGCAACATCTCATGATAACGGGCCTTCTTCATCTCCTCATCGGCCGCATACTGTGGAACAAGAAGAGCCCTCTCCCTGAACTTGGCGGTGATCTCCGCCACTGTCTCGGTAGTCTGGGTAAGGTCCTGGAACTCCCTAGCTAACTGCTGTACCTCAATGACCGGTGCAAACTCCGCCCTGAACCTGGTAGAGAAATCAGCCCAGGTCATGGCATCCAATGCCGCATCATCCCCGATGGCATGTCCGACCTCCTCCCACCAATCCCGTGCCCTGTCCTTCAGAAGACAGGACGCCAATCTGACCTTGTCCCCCTCGGGACACCTGCTAGTGCGGAAAGCGTTGGCCACATCCGCCAACCATCTGGTACTCGCTATGGGGTCCCGCGCCCCAAGATTGTCTGGAGCTCCGCATGCCCTGAACTCCCTGAACGTAAGTGTGCGCGACCCCATCACGGCCGCCATCTCAGCACGGAAAGTACTCAATCTCTCATCCATCAGCTCTAAAATACCCTCCTTGATCGAACCGAAGATCACAGGAGTCTGCTCCAGTATGATGCGAGTAACCTCAGAAGAAAGGAACTCTCTAGTCTGCTCATCCATCTGCCCGACCTCCGGGCCTGATCCCGATCCTGATCCCCCTCCGGCATCTGAGCTGCCGACTGCTGGTCTAGGACGCAAAACTACCATTCTGAAACATATCATAACAACATCAGAACACTGAAATATCTCAAGGGATCGTGTTACTACTACTAGCTTCCTGGTCTTGCCTTGGCCTTCCTTGATTCGAGTACGGATCCTCTGCTTTCAGTAGTACGGGCCCATACTACCTTCCACATCTATCCGTACTTTCCTCAAGAACCGCCTTGACTCCACCAAGTCACTTCTACTACTGCTATTCTCTGCTGCTCTCATCCTAGGCTTGCCCTAGGGAAAACTCAAGCTCAACACGACTGGTCCTCAGCTGCTGTAGGTCTCCTCATAATGCCAGTTAGCCACCACCTAAACACCATCACATGTGATGAGGATCAGATAATCCTTCAAGTAAAGGATCCGTCCCTACAACGGTTGGACTCAAACAAGAGCTGCGCAATAGGGCCAGTTCCAGCACTCTGGGATTATTCAAACCTGATTACATGTGGTGTGACGTGTTCACCTAATGGCTAACTCCCATTACTCAAAACCCCACCAAGCACGAAGCAAGCAACATTCGGATAAGGGAAGTAGGCTCAAGCAGAACTATTCTTTTAACAAGAAACTGCACTAGCATAGGATGCTAAGCTCATACTATCAGGCATAACCTAAACAGGCTATCCTACTGCTGTCTACTCAATTCTAGCATGCAATACTCACAAAGCTGTAACACATAAGCAGGTACTTAAGGCATTCTCCTAAATCCTTAGTCCTATACTAGCATGCTATTCTACTGAAACTGAAACTGAATAAATAACTTGTATGGGTAATTTGGGAGTACTTACTTGAGCTCGGCTGACCGCATGCACACACCTCTATCTTGTTAAAAACAATTCTTTCTTTCTAAGTGTTTTCAAAATTCTTTTGTAAAACATTTTTATTTTATTAAAATCTTTTATGTCCCTTAGTTTGAGTTCGGATACACCCGGAAGTGTATCCGAATCCCTCAAACCAGGGCTCTGATACCAACTTGAAACGACCCAAAAATATGACCCAAAAATTTTCATTTTTCAATATAATCAAAACCATAATATGAGTGTCATAACATAAAAACATACGCGATGTATCCCAATCATAATAAAATACTGTGCGGAAAACTGTATCATACTACATCAAATCCAAAACAACTAAAATCATCCCCAGGATAAAAGCTAAGCTGTGGTGTGTGCGATGCTGTCACCCCGAGCTCTTCCCTTTGCTTGCGGAAGTACCTGAAACCAAAACTGAAACTGTAAGCACGAGGCTTAGTGAGCTCCCCCAAAATACCACATACCACACAATAACATATAACACATATTGGGCCTGGCCCACTGCATCGGGCCGAAACCCGAAAACTGCATCGGACCGAAGTCCGGAACTGACTGGGACCTTGTCCCCTGCATCGGACCAAAGTCCGGAACTAACTGCATCGGACCGAAGTCCGGAACTAACTGCATCGGACCGAAGTCCGGAACTAACTGGGACCTTGTCCCCTGCATCGGACCGGAGTCCGGAACTAACTGACTGAACATATCATAGCATATCATCTAGCATGAACACATATACTGCATACTACATCGAGCCGTAGCCCGGAACACATAACACGTAACACATAAAACATAACACATAAATCCTGTCTGAGCCACGAAGGCATCAGACATACTAGCTGCTACATCGGACCGAAGTCCGGAAACTACTGCTAACTAGACGGGCCGGCATTGTGGCCTTAGACCCGTCCCTACTTGAAGGAAACTCACCTCGAAGGCTGGCTGCTGAGTGTGTGGCTCGGGAAGCTAACGGCCGCTGCTCCTGGATCTCCTCGGCTACAAGTCCATAAGCACACTCAATCAAATACTAACCACTGCACTTGGGGTAAAATGACTCTTTTACCCTTGGTCAAAGTCAACTCTCTTTGGGCTGACTCGCCGAGTTGGGCCACCCAACTCGCCGAGTCCTACTCTCACTTCTCAGTTCTACACGCTGCTACTCGTCGAGTGTGGCATCGACTCGACGAGTACCCTCTCGATCCAAGAACTCAGACAATCTTCATCCGACTCGCCGAGCCGTATGAACAAACTCGACGAGTTGTTCATGATCCTAAGAAGATTGCCTTGGACTCGCCGAGTTGTATGAACAACTCGCCGAGTCCCTCCATCACTGAGTCTACCCTCAACTCGCGGAGTCCACTCTCTAACTCACTGGATTCACTCGACACTGATCAAAATGAAGGACTCGGGAACTCGCGGCCCAACTCGCCGAGTCGTTCTTCCCGACTCGCCGAGTTGCCGCCATGCAACTGATTTTTACTCGATTTTGTTTGAATCCAACACATGCAATTGATAGATCTGAGTCCAATAAGCTGATTTACCACGTAAAGTTTCCAACTTTACGTGCACAACCTCATGAATAAGGGAAATAAGGCTAAAAGATGCATAAAATGGGTAGATCTATGATTTATATGCAAAGTAACTCCAAAAAGACAGTAGATCTGGGCTCTACAACGCCCCATCATTCAGATCTAAAGATATCACGACTTATTAAGGCATTCATGCAAACATAAGGCTTGGAACAAGCATCAACTAGCTCTTAGGAGAGCCCTAATGGAAGTTTAAAGCATATAACAAGAGGGGAACTCCGAAAATACCTCAAATAACTCGGATTTGCCCTTGGATCTTTGCACTACAACTCTTTTCCTTGCTTCTTTCTTCTTCTCCTTCTTCACACCTTCACAAAATGGCACCAAAAACACTTATAAGCTCTCAAGGGAGGATTAGGTTTTTCTCACTGTGTTCTCAGGGTGAGGGAGGCGAGAATGGGGCTATAAGGTGGTTTAAATAGTGGGCAACCCGGGGATTTAGGGTTTCACCCAGACGGATGGACTCGCCGAGTCCAGGATATGGACTCGCCGAGTCCCCGGCTCACGCGTGCTCACAGGCGCGACCCTACTCGGCGAGTCAGGCTATGAACTCGCCGAGTCCCCCTTGCAAAACTTACAACAATTACCAATAAATTAACATACCGGGAACGGGTCGTTACATTTTGTTAATACCCCATGTGAGTTATTATAACCATACTATGACTTAGACGACCTCGTAATAGGACGTTCTTCAGGCGTCACAAAGTTAAATGACACTTGTCACCCTAGACTTGTCGGTCTAGCTGTTGCATGCAACTAAGGTGTGGGTTTGTCAGACCCAATTTAGATCTATACACAACTATCACGCTCTCCCTACAAGAGACTTTGGTTACAATTTACAAGACTTTTGATTTTGTTACTTTGGAAGTAACGTGAAGCGAATGTCTCACAAATTTATTCATTAACAAATTTACATGAACTGAACTGAAAACCCCTTTTTGTATAAACCCGGTACTTTGTATTCGCACCCCGTTTATATGAACTGAAAACCTTTGGTAATGAGTTTGAAATGTAAATGAAACATAAACTATACCTATTATAGTTTAACATAATTATTTATAATGTATATGAAACATAAACTATACTTACTATAGTTTATCATAAGTGTTTGTAATGTATACGAAACATAAAGTATACCTATTATAGTTTATCCAAAACGTTTGTAATGTAAAATAACCCTTTTCTATGTAAGTCGAATGTATAGCAAAAATATAATTATGTTTATCATGTCTTGTCTTGTATTATTGGTAGTGATAAAGGATTCTTACAAATCAGTGAGTATTTTCTGTTATATAATTATACCACAACAGGAAACACATGTAAAATATGAAATCCTCAAAGATTAACACTTTGCTCAACATGTTACAAAGTATGGTGAAAGTTATAAGCTGTTAACTTGTTTCTAACATTTCTACATTGTTTTGTAAAAATCACAGAGAAATCATACGAAGTCGAAAACTAAATTCGTAAACTCTGAGAGTTTAGAATATGTGTCTAGTTTGTTCATAAATTTTATTATGATTTTTAGAAGTCTCTAACTGGTGTGAAAATGTTCATATTCACAGACTAGTCCGAATTCGTAGCTACAGTGGTAGACAGTTTTGTAAAAATCACCATAAATTGTAGAAAAATCGTGTGAATATGTGCAAGTAGTCATTTTAAAGGTATAAACCTGAACTATTTGCATCTAATACAGTTTTGAAAACTAAAAAGTTTAAGATGGTGAAAACATTCCATGAATGGAACTAAACTTTCCTAATGGAAAGTTGATGTTTGAGTTTAGTTAAGTTGTTGGTGTTTTAACTTGTATTCCCCCCCTAAAACTTGAAGAAAACATGAAAATATGGGTCGAAAACCGGGAAAAAGGGGCGAAGTCTGCGAAGTCAGGGTCGGAGGTTCGGTCCTAGCCATTAGAACCGAAGGTAGGTTCGCTTGATGCATTAGAACCGACAGGAGGGCTCGGTCCGAGTAGTCTCGCAGGCGAACACAGAAGAGGGACCGAAGGCGAAGTAAGCTAGTAGCGAAGGGTAGTTCGGGTTTGGTCTATGCGAGTTCGGCTCTCCAGAAGCTTCGGTCCTTGCAAGTTCGGCTCTAAGAGGGTTCCATCCTATTAGAGGGTTTCGCTTCTATAGAGCTGTTTTTCGCATAAACTTCCCGTTTCGAGCGGTTTTTGACTAAGTTAAGGGTCAGGATGCCCCAGATGATTTCAAAAAGTTGAGGGAGATTTTGAGAGAGATTTGGGAGAGATTTCACATACTTAGAGAGATTTGGGAGAGATTTCACATACTTAGAGAGATTTGGGAGAGATTTCACATATTGGAGAGATTTAGGAGAGATTTCACATACTTGGAGAGATTTCATATACTTAGAGAGATCTGGGAGAGATTTCACATACTTGGAGAGATTTAAGATAGAGAGAGATAGAGCGAGAGAGGTTTGAGAGAGAATTCGTTTGGGACCTTTTTGGATGTTTAGCTTCCTTACGAAAGGTTTGTAAATCCCGTTTTGCCTTGTTATGAGCGTTATACGCCCCCGAAGGGTATGTATTAATGTTTTATTTAGTTGTTCCATCAGTTACACTGATTAGGGTTTAGATTTTCTGAACACGTGAAGACTCAAAGTGATACTTTGTATAAAGATAGTGTGTTGTACAATAGTAAACACGATGTAAACCCTAATACACAAGGGTTAATTGAGTTGACCAGTTTGACTTGTTGACTTTATTTGACTTTGACTTAACCGGAAATTGACGGTTGTCACAACATGTAACTTATAGAGGATCTATGTTTTATCTAATTAGGGTTTACTCTTTTAAATTTATTATAGAAAATAAATATTTGATCCTTTTCTTTGTGTCTTTAGAAAGCAAGCATCAAAAGTATGATGCTCCTAATGGCTCACACCTAAAACCCTAGTACAAAGGTGGAGAGAGGACAAGGATAGAAATTCCGTTCCTAAGCTTGTAAGTAAAGTTATGAATGAAATTTGTTGGTCTTGGGTCCTATTTATAGTTTAGGTAATTTGTAGGCAATGCCAAATTCGAATTAATCAAATAATATATTTAATCATAATTCAAATCCTTTCCTTATATGCATCCAGGAGGCTTCCAGAAACCCTAAGAATCAAGCCAAAACCATTCATACCATGGATGATTCTAGAATTGTTTCTTTTGTTCAACTATTGACCAATTACATTTCACCCCATGCACCTTTAATTAATTCCAATTAATCCTAAGTTCATTTAAGATTAATTCTATTTAACAATTAATCAATTCTTATTGATTTTCCATTAATTTGTCGATTAATAAATCAATTATTTAACTATTGATCTCACATTAATTTATTAATCACATAGTAAATTAACATATCAACTATCTATTTCCAGTTAACGTATTAATCACATAATATATTATCAAGCCATTTCTTTCTCTCTCCTAATGTCATTTCTAGATATTTATGGTTATGAGGACAACCCAAAAAAGACTTTGCTTATATTTTAAAGTTTATAACAATTTAGTTATGAGCTCAAACACCTTAATCCAAAAGTCTCCAAATTAGATAAGTCTATAACTACAATTGCAAGTATAACCAGACAGTAAAGAGTGCTTTCCAAAGTCATTGTCGAGTTTTGATTCAAATCAAATATTGGCCCTAAGATAAGTGATTAGTTATTCCTTCGTTCTACAAGATATCATCTGATTAGATTCATGGATTAAATGATGAACCTCATGTTCGTTTGTTATGTTTCCCGATTTCCCGATTTATGATCAAATTTAGACTACGAACTTGAACACATCAATACAGTTTGGACCAGGCCTGGTTTTTACAGATCAACCCAACTCATCGAGGGGCCCATAGATATCGCTTTTCTTATTAATTCAAAATGAATGAATAAACTTTTACTACATAATTGTAACCTTTACTTCTCAAATCATACATGACAATATGTTTTATAATATGATGTTACTGATGCATTTTCGCAATAACAATGCACAACCGACTTGTAATTACAGCTTATGTATCTCCATTTGAAGAGTAGAAGATATTATTGTCCTAGAATTACTTGTGATTAAATCCATGAAGTAATCTCTAAGTTTAGGTTTATCCGATACTTAAAATCCATATTTTCAAAGTACTCATGAATATTGCAACAATCCCATGCGGTTGTGGAATTTTGAATAATATTTAGATTACTCGGGAAGTAAAGCATGCAAAGTGAAACACAAAAATAAATTAATTAACTGTGGTATCATAACAATTGAATATAAATAAATCCCCTATTATTTAATTAACATAACAATTATGAATTTATTCATTGTATAATGTTTCAAGTAATCAACTAATCACTTGAATTAGATAACATCATTCATGCAATGTTTTGAACATGCATACTATGCCTCTCGATGTTCCTTTCTTTGTGAACAAATCGACTGGTCAATATTCCATTAATTCTCATTTCACAATTCATATTCTTATCGTTATCTAAGATGTAGTGGAATTTCATCTTTACATGCATTGTATTTACGTGATGTCAAGGTTTTAAATTCACAGATTCTAAACCTTCGACGTTATAGAATGTTCCACTGGAACTTGTTACTAGAAACAATTCCATGGTTATGAAGTCTCAAGTTCAAGGTACACTCCTTGAACACGTCTCTTGCATCTTCCCATAATGAAAACAATTCCATCTTCCCATATGACCATCAATTGTGACCAAGAATCATCTCAATCGAAAAAGTGTCACTATGTTCCTTCCCAAATAATATCATACTCCCAACTGTCCACAAGCAACCTGTCTTCGGTAAACCTCAGAATGCTCTTGACAGTTGTTTAACAACTTTAGTCACATGAACTTCTAATACTTTTCACACAATGCTAAAGGCATTTGAAAAATTAGAATAAACAAATATTATAGCATATGCAATCGATACTATATCTAAAACATATAAAACCCGATTCATTATGTCCTACATAAAGACTTGATATATGTTCAATCTCTTGCTATAACTTTTCCATATATAGAATCTCCAATGTTGAAACATTTAAACATGCTATTCGTATATCTCTTTGACTAAGTTCTATTAAGCCATACGATCTAAACCTTTAGAATCGTAACAAAGTATGAGTGCCCTCTCCTTTAAGCCCACTATAGCGAAAAAAATTCCTAACTTTTGCAACTTGCAAACTAGAGACATTGTTCCCTATGAATATTATTATCAGCATGCAATACCAGCATAACAATTACGCTCCCATTAGCTTTGACGTGCACTTAGAAATTAACTAGACTTCTAGAAATCAATACCCTTTGACTTTCTCATGGAAGTGCATATTCCTATTCTGTGATGCTTCTTCAAGCCTCTAACTAGGTTTCTTAAGCTTATACACTTTATCCAGATAGTATATGTGTTCAAAACCTTTCAAAATATGACAAACATATCTTCTAAAAGTTTAACAATTCCTTGTCATTCCTCACAATTTGAAATATGAAGAGGGATGTTGTAATAATATTATGATTTTGAGAAGGAAATTAATACAACCAATATCTTTATTGATCTCTATCGTATCCTTAAAATATACTAGCAAAAGTGTTTCCTCATAACCATTTTCATGAATTTAAGCGAAACATTTTGCCACCTAGATTCGAAGGTGCATATGTTACCATCCATGTAGAACTTTCATCTTCAACCTATAGTCATAAGATAAGGTTTAGAACAAACCAAAATCACATTTAGGTCTCCTTCATGGACTAAACTTTGTTATTCTTCATTTCTTGCTTTTTGGCAGCTCAAAGCCCACAAGTGCTTATGTTCGTATTAATAACTCACCTGTATTGATCAATGTACCTTCACTGACCAACGCACTTTGCTTTTGCAGTTAAATGAAAAACATAGAACTCATAAGCATTGCCAACTTAACTGGAAGTGTACAGAAATAAGAATGTGTCAATAAACACAACAGGTTTTCAACCTCAGGTTGCGTGCTAGTGATAACTAAAATGATCATTGCCGGTTGACTCTTGAAACTCTCAAGATCAATACAACCCCCACTGACTTCTTGACATATAAGTTTTCTCTCAAGAAAAAATCCTTGACGATCTAAAACAAATATACAAAAGTTTGTGCTGATTACGGACTTGATAAGACTTTTCATAATTGGATCCAATTCATCTTTTATTTCTCGACTACTGAAAAACATCATAACTCAAATTCTTAATGTGCTTGAGCGAGCACTTAATAGGCATGAAAGATCATAAAGTTGGAAACTTTATGATTTAGAACATTATTTGGGGACTATATCTAGCTTTAGACGAAAGGACTTAAGTGAACAAGCACTTAATGAGAAAGTTACCATCTGTCGAGTATGTTGGGCGTACGCGCAACATACTCAGAAGTACGCCCAAAAACCAGTGCACGGGTTCACTGCCTGTAAGGTGTGGTTGAGTTTTTGATATGTAATTTTTAATGCACTGGTTTTTTTATTTATAATTCCTATTTTGTCGCATCTAAACCACACCTTACAGGCAGTGAACCCGATCGAGTATAGTATAGCTTTGATAAGCAAGGGTGTCGAACACAAGGGGAACGGTAGTGAATTAATTTAAAATATTTGATTATAGGTTACAAAACACACAAAAGCAGTAAAGAAATGGTTTATTAAATCTCAGACGAACAATTAACAAATCTCGATAAACTAACAGGAAAACAAATCTCTTCATGTACTTTGGTTTAGATAAATTACACCTTAAAAGCATAGACAATTGCATACACAAATTCATTTATTCATGTTTACCGATTCCTAAAATGATTAGATCCGCGTTCACTGTTACTAATCCTTTAGCAAACAAATCAATTCAAACAGTGATCAGTTGATTAAACTAACATGTTTCCTAGTGTTCAGTTCGTATCAAGCAAGACTTGTAATGATAGTTAATCAAATTACTAATTCAATTTAACCTCTTGTTGATGGTTTATCACACAAGGCTCACACATTAACTTACTTAGAGGTCTCATTGTTGAAATAGGAACAAATCACCATGGATTTCATCACAAATTTACCAAAGACAACAAAGGGTTTTGATGCCATATGGGTGATTTTGGACTGTTTGACAAATAGTGCTCACTTTCTAGCCATTCTTGAGAACTCTTCTGCTGAGAAGTTTGTAGAGATTTATGTTGGAGAGGTGGTTTCTCGCCATGGTGTGCCTTCTTTGATTGTGTCAGATCGGAATTTTCGTTTCACTTTTAGATTTTGGAAGAAGTTCCATGAAGAGTTGGGTACCCGATTGTGACATCCCTAATTTCACGGCCAGAAAAAACCAATTTGTTTATGCTTTGTTTTATAAAATCAGAGTAATCTTTTAAAGAAAACAGTTGCAGAATTTGTTCTCAAAACAAAAGATGATAAGAATTTACCAAAGCATTTCTTTAGAGAAATGTATTTTCATTAATTAACAAAATCTCACGATGTCATGTTCCGATACAGACCAAAAGCATAAACAACACAAATAGACCTTACAACAGTCATTTATAACTACTGATCTATAATCCAAAATCTCTCATCAAGTCCACCAACTTATACTCTTGTGCCATTACCTGTAATGCAAAGAAAACTGAGTGGGTCAAGCTTGGGAGCCTGGTGAGTGTATAGGGTTTTCGACCTACAATAATATAATTATTATATTCAACCATAAATCGATCAACCCAGTTACCCATCACCATTATCTTCTTTATTTCTTAGGATTTTACTCTAAAAATTCAACTACCCGCCATTCATTCATTCCTAAGGATTGACCTAAGGAATTGGCACAAAATCTATTGCTACATAAGGCGCATCTACCAACATCATCCTTTAAGCACCTCTGCCAGGATTACGTCATACACTATGAGGCGCGACTGCCAGGTTTATGACATTCTCTTTTAGGCGCATCTGCCGACATTATCCTATAAGCGCATCTGCCAGGATTACGACATTCACTATTTAGTGCATCTACCGATATTATTCTTAAGCGCATCAGCTAGTTTTATGACATTCTCTAATTGGTGCATTTGCCAATATCATTCTTAATCATCTTTCATACCTCCTCATTTTATCACATACCAACTATCTCATCTACCCATGTTCTACCCAACATATTTGTAGATATAAAATACATATACAGTTTAACTCATTTAAAAACTATATAAAACGTCCATTCCACACTCATCTCAAATAAGTAAACAATGTATAAACACATAGCACGTATTTCATAGCAAATACTTGATATCTATGCGGTAGAAGAAAGTAACTACACACTCACACAAAACATATACTTAATACCTCAAAATAATACTTGTATTAAAATCGTATTTTAAAAGGGGCTATACACTCATACATATAAACAACAATATATATAACCAAATAACACATATTTCTTAGCAAATACTTAATATTTATGTGTTAGAAGAAAGTAACCACACACTCACTTGATTAGAAGATGATCGGACAGCACTACGGCTTATAGAAGCAGTATTCTTCGGCAGATCTGGAAGATCTTCACAAAAACCGGACTCTTCGTGGGCAGAGCTTCGGCGCGGGAATTGCACTTCTCGGGATCTTCGGGGACTCGGGACTTGCTTCGGGGCTCGGGAATGATACCGGGGCTTCGGGATAATTTTTGCACGAAAAACGATGCAAAAACGCAAGAGAAAGGGAAGAAATGAGCAAAAGAATCGGCTGCCCTCGACATCCTTTTATAGGGGGCTAGAACTTCGATTTACGTTGGGCGTAATGAGGATAGGATCGCTGACTCCCCCTGGATAATATCGTTTATTTTATATTTAAATTAAATATCGAATATATTTAATAAACTTCAAAAATTCATATCTTCCTCATACGAACTCCGTTTTCGATGTTCTTTATATCCCCGCGTAGGTGAGACTACACTCTACAACTTTCGTTTAGATTCCGTCGGCAAATTTTGACTTTATTTTATTATTTATTTTTAGTAGGCCGGGACAGGAAAGTTCTGTTATAAATTCATAACTTCTTTCGCCTATCTTTTTATCGTTTCACTACAATTGATGAGATCTTCGATTTTTATTTAGATTGTTTCGGCTAGAAACCGCTCGGTCTCAAATCGAGTATTCGGGCTGCATACTGCTAAGTCGAAACTTCGAAAAATCATAACTTCCTCATACGAAGTTAGATTTGGGCGTTCTTTTTATGCACGCTCTCGGTTTAACGATCTCTACGACTTTCGTTTAGATCACTAAGGCTAAATATCGCTCTAACGTAAATTTCACTTTTTACGTCATTCAGCGTTGCTGGTTCTGTCGCGAAACTTCGACAGGTCATAACTTCTTCGTTATAACTCGGATTTCGGCGTTCTTTGTATGCACGGAAACCTTGTAACATATACTATAACTTAGTTAAGATTATTCATTCTAAATAATCTTTCATCAAAAATTCATTTTTGACGCCTATCGTCTCTAAATTGACTAGCCCGGATCTACGGGCGTTACATTTATCTCCCCCTTAGGATGATTACGTCCCGGAATCATCAACGAAATAGGACTTTCATAATGATTCCACACATTATTTCTTCATCCAAGGTAATAACCGTAACTTCTATGTTTCCTCGAAAGAGTATTTAACTCTATGGATTTCTTGACCGCAGAAGATGCCCAATCTTGCATCTGCTTATCGTACTATGTTGTACTTTTTTACCAGATAAGTCCTTATTGTGGACTCCTTCTTCTTCTTAGGATAAATACTTTCCTTTATCTATTGTAACAGATCGATGGGTTATGTTCTAATGACCTCTCATCGCATGATGCAACGCTTTGACTCAAGTCTCTTAGAGTCAAATTCCAAAATGGAATATACCCTCCTTCATATTCTAATGTGATATAATCACATTTCAGCATGTAGCATTTCTACCTGCAAACTTCTTTTAACAACGAGCGCGATACTATCGGTCACATTAATTTCAACCTTCTGACTTAAGTCAGATGTTACATCGAACTTGGTTCTCTGGACCATGTAACAAACTCATCATAGTCGAACTCAAATAGGATATGACTACTAGGGTCGGAACAAGAACCGTCTTACTTATCATTACCGAAACAATGGTAATGACATACCAGAATAAAATGGAATCAATCACCAGCTTCTTGGTAACCTTGTGACTTTCCCTGATCCAAGTGCGAGTCTTGTGCTTCCGGTAGTATATGTTGAGGGAATGTATCATAGACTTTTGTGGGAGCTGGAACTCCTACCTACCTTTGGCTGAGTTTTCTTATAATAACAACTATCATGCAAGTATTGGTATGCCTCCCTTCGAGTTTTTCTATAGGAGGAAGTGTCGGGCCCCAATTTGTTGGGGAGAGGTTCGTCAGCGGGTCATGGGGAGCACAAAGATCATGCTCAAGAGGAAGAAACTTATACAACAGGTTAAACAGAGATTGCAGACAGCTTAGAGTCACCTTGGAAACTTATACTCCTAAAGGTGTCGCCTTGGAAAGGCGTTATCCGATCCACGAAGCGGGGCAAGCTGGGCCCCAAATTTGTTGGTCCTTTCTGAGTGGCAGCTAGGGTGGGAAAGTTATCCTACCGTTTGGACTTTTCAAAAGAGCTCATTCAGATTCATAATACCTTCCATGTATCCCAATTATGGAAGTGTGTAGCAGACGAGACTGATGTACTACCCTTGGATGATATTCTGGTCGATGACCACTTAAATTATGTTGAGCGGCCGATAGCGATTACCGACAGAAAAATGAAGGCCGTGCGTAACAAGGTACTGAATTTGGTCAAGGTTCAGTGGAAACATCGGAAGGGCTTCGATTGGATTTGGGAGCCTAAGGAGGAGATGCCTTAACATTACCCCAATCTATTCACGACTGAGGACTTCGAGGATGAAGTCTGATTCTAATGGGGGAGAATTATAACATCGTTGTTCCAAGTATTAAATTTCAAGTCTTTAATTATTATTTTGTTTTAATTTGGCCTGGCCGCGACATGGCATTGGAATGTCACGACGTGACACTCAATTAATGAATAACATGCATTCGCGATGGGCCATGACGCGGCGTTAATTGTCCACGGCGTGGTAGTCGTTTTGAGCCTAAAACCCTAATCTCGGGGTTGGTTCCCAATTTAAGGACACTAACTCATAGGGTTGTGAAACATCCCAAAAATATAATCCAAAAATTTCGTTTTTAAAACATTAATAATACCATCGACCATCCAAAATCATAAGTAAAATCATAATCATGTATTATAAAACATCATAGTATCTGTCTCAAATCAAAATCTCATATAAAATCATCAGAGTGAACCCCCAGGCTGTGACTGTGGTGTGTGCCATGCGATCAACCCGAGCCCTTCCCTTTGCTAGTGAAAGTACTTGTAACCAAAACTGAAAACTGTCAGCACAAGGCTTACTAAACTCCCCCAAACTACCACATACCATACAATAACACATACTGGGCCTTGCCCACTACATCGGGCCCCGCCCGACATCGGACCGAATTCCGACATAATATGGTCCCCACCCACTGCATCGGGCCCCACCCGGCATCAGACCGAAGTCCGGAATAACTTGCGCCCGCCCACTGCATTGGGTCCCGCCCGACACCAGACCGAAGTCCGGAATAACTGAACATAACATAACATGAACATATAGCATAATCACATACTGCATCGGGCTTTCCCGAGATCGGACCGAAGTCCGGATCATATAACACATATTACAAACATTCATGAATCACGAAGACATCAAGCATACATACTACTGCATCGGGCCCCGCCCGGCATCGGACCGAAGTCCGGAACTACTATCATCTAAACGGGCCGGCATTGTGGCCGTAGACTCGTCCCTACTGGAAGGAAACTCACCTCGTAAGGCTGACTGATGGAATGTTGAGTAGGTCTGACTGCTTCTCTGGTAACTCCCCGCCTATAATTCCCATAAAGACACTTAATCAAACACTGATACTAATCTTAGGGTAACGTGACTATTTTACCCCTGGCCAAAGTCCTCATCCTGGTCAAAGTCAACTGCCAGTTAACCTGACTCACCGAGTTGGGCCGCCAACTCGCCGAGTCTCTATCCTTTCTTCTATTCCCCAACCCGACTCTACTCGTCGAGTTTAGCAAAGACTCGACGAGTTCTTCTTCCATAAAACATCGAGTCAACCTTCATCTGACTCGCCGAGTTGTATAAACAACTCGTCGAGTCTGATCTTGCGGGTAAGAAGATTGCCTTGGACTCGCCGAGTGTGTTCTTTCACTCGTCGAGTCTCATGATTTCCAGGTTATGGCTATGACTTAATACGTCGAAACACTCTTTGGGACCTTTCTAAACCTATGCTAACACTCAGCTGGGCTTCTTTGAACCACAACAAATTGGGGACTCAAGCCCCGGACTCGCCGAGTTGCAAGAATAACTCGTCGGGTCGCCCATTGTCCAAGTCTATAGCTCAATTTCTGATGTACAACTCTCGTCCAAAAGGTAGATCTGGGCTTCTAAGTTCGACCTAACACGTAAAGTTATGAACTTTACATGCATGAATGGAAGTATAAGCTTTAGGGACCCAAAAGAGGTCCAAGGAGGTGCATGGGCTAATATGGTCATAAGGATTGCATCTTTATGCCATGAACTTGGTTTTAAAGTCTAGATCTGAAGGTGAATCGACTTGGGATGTCCAAATCTTAAGGATCAAACTTATTTACCCCCAAAACTCCATAAAGGGGCAAAGGAGAAAATCTAAAAAATCACAAGTCAAGTTTTGAGCTTGATTACCTGAAAGTGAAAAGAAACTGATGTTGCTTCTGGATCTAGTCCTTCTCCCTTGATCATTCTTCCTTCCAACTCTTATACTAGGTACACAATGCAACAAAAACCCTCCAAGTCACTAAGAAAGCTCAAGTTTGCAAAAAGGGAATTAGGGTTTCAAAAATAATGCTCTGGAGGTGATGGAGGCTGAGCCTGAAGCTCATAATGTTGTTTAAATAGGGTGCAAACCCTTCAATTAGGGTTTCATCCAGACTGGCCTACTCGTCGAGTCCAAGAGCGGAGTCGGCGGGTAGATTACTTAAACTCACGTCCCAATCTCGTGTCTACTCGACGAGTTAGGGCTGCCACTCGTCGAGTCAATAATAAAAATGGTATAAATGAAGATCAAATATGTACCAGAAATGGGGCGTTACAAATCTCCCCCGCTTATCTTAGACTTCGTCCTCGAAGTCTGTTGTGTCTTCAAACAACTCAGGGTAGTGTTCTCTCATCTCCTCCTCAGGCTCCCACGTCCACTCCGAGCCCTTGCGGTATTACCACTGCACCTTTACTAGCTGAACCACCTTGTTACTCAAGGTCTTTGTCTTCCGATCCAAGATCGCAATGGGTCTCTTGATGTAATTCAGGCTGCCATCAACTTGAATATCCTCCAATGGACAACTGCTGACTCATCCACTAAGCACTTCCACAGCTGAGAAACGTGGAAAGTGCGATGGATCTGGCTGAGCTCTTCCGAAAGATCTAACTGATACGTAACTCGACCCACCCGGGACAAAACCCTAAAGGGACCAATGAATCTGGGGCCTAGTTTGCCCCGCTTCCGAAATCGGATGACGCCCTTCCAGGGTGACACCTTCAGGAGGACCATATCGCCCACATGTAACTCCAAGTTCGAGCGCCGCTTATCGGTGTAACTCTTCTGTCGACTCTGCGCAGTCTGAACCCTGTTACAGACCTGTTGTATCAACTATGTGGTCCTCAGTACTACCTCCGTACTCCCCATGGCTCTCTGACTGATCTCACCCCAACAGACTGGGGTCCTACACTTCCTCCCATAAAGCATCTTAAAGGGAGGACGGTCAATACTGGCGTGGTAACTGTTGTTATACAGAAATTCCGCTAATGGAACATACGTATCCCAACTGCCACGGAAATCTAGGACACATGCCCGGAGCATGTCCTCAAGAGTCTGAATCGTTTTCTCGCTTTTCCCGTCCATCTACAGGTGGAAAGTGGTGCTGAAATGAAGACAAGTACCCATCTCATCATGAAACCGCTTCCAAAACCTGGAAGTGAACCGAACGTCTCGGTCTGACACCACCGAAACGGGCACTCCATGATGTGCCACTACCTCCCGCATATAAATATCGGCTAACTTCTCATCCGAGATGCTCTCCTGGATAGGTATAAAATGCGCACTCTTGGTCAAACGATCCACGATGACCCAAATCGAATCTTCCCCATGTGCGGTCCTAGGAAGCTTGGTAATGAAATCCATGGTGATATCCTCCCATTTCCACACAGGAATGTCTAGCGGCTGAATCTTGTCATGGGGCCTCTGGTTCTCTGCCTTGACCTTCCTGTAGGTTAGGCATCTCTCCACATACCATGCTACGTCCCGCTTCATGTAGGGCCACCAATAATCAGGTCGAAGATCTCTGTACATCTTCGCCGCCCCTGGGTGAATAGAGAACCGAGCTTGTCGTACTCCTGCCCAGTACGGTACCCAGACCCTCCCATGCAGGGTCAACAATCCCTGGCTGTCGTAATCAAACGAAGCCACTCGACCCACTATCCTTTCACACTTCTAGCGCTCCTCTTTCAGGCCCTCAATCTGCGCCTCCCTAATCTTCTCCAACAGTGGAGTAATCACTGTCATCCTCAAGCAGATATCTCGAATCAGAGCCGTTACCGCCTTGCGGCTCAGGGCGTCGAGCACTACGTTAACCTTGCCCGGGTGGTAGAGGATCTCACAATCGTAATCCTTTACCACGTCTAACCACTGACGCTGCCTCATGTTCAAATTCGGCTGATCCATGAGGTACCTCAAACTCTTGTGGTCCGTGTAAATAGTACACCGGACGCCATAGAGGTAATGGCGCCAAACCTTGAGGGCGAACACTACAGCCCCCAACTCCAAATCATGCGTCAGGTAGTTAGCCTCGTAAGGCTTCAACTGTTTCGAGGCATAAGCTATCACATGCCCCCGCTGCATCAACACTGCTCCCAAACCTATGATCGAAGCATCACAGTAGACTACAAATTCATCAACTCCCTTTGGCATGGTAAGAATCGACGCCTCGCACAACTGCTGCCTGAGCGTCTCAAAGGGTGTCTGCTGCTCAGGACCCCAGCAAAACACCACCGACTTCTTGGTCAGTCGGGTCAAGGGTACTGCTATCTTGGAGAAATCCTGGATGAATCTCCTGTAGTGCCCTGCTAATCCCAGGAAGCTCTGAATCTCTGATGGAGTCCTCGGAACCTCCAACTGCATCACGGCCTCTATCTTGGCCAGATCGACCAATATACCCTTCTGGTTGACGAGGTGACCCAAAAACTGCACCTCGCGCAACCAGAACTCGCACTTGGATAACTTTGTGAAAAGTCTCTCCCTCCTCAAGGTCTCAAGCACCTCTCTCAGATGTTCCTCATTCTGCTCCTCGGTCTTGGAATAAACCAAGATATCATCAATGAATACTATCACAGACCGATCCAGCATCGGCCTGCACACGCGGTTCATGAGGTCCATGAACGCGGCTGGAGCATTGGTGAGCCCAAACGACATCACCACAAACTCATAGTGACCATAGTGGGTCCTAAAAGCGGTCTTTAGCACATCATCATCTTAGACCCGCATCTGGTGGTATCCGGACCGTAGATCAATCTTGGAGAACCAAGATGCTCCCTAAAGCTGGTCGAACAAATCATCTATCCTCGGGAGTGGGTAATAGTTCTTCACCGTCACCTTGTTCAGCTCCCAGTAGTCTATGCACATACGGTGCGAGCCGTCCTTCTTCTTCACAAATAGGATTTAGGCTCCCCATGGTGAACTGCTCAGCATGATAAAACCCTTGTCTAACAGCTTTTGCAGCTACATAGACAACTCCTGCATCTCAGGAGGAGCCAACCGATATGGTGCCTTGGCTATCGGAGCTGCACCGGGGACCAGGTCAATCCGAAACTCAACATGTCTCTCTAGAGGCATCCCAGGCAAATCCTTTGGAAATACGTCTGGGTACTCTCGTACTACTGCCACATCGTCGACTGTCGTCTTAACCTTATCCCGGGTATCCATGACATAAGCAACATACCCCGCACAACCTTGCTGAAAATAGCGTCTCTCCCTTGTTGATGAACAAAGAATCGGTCCGTGTTGTGGACTCTCGCCCTGAATCACTAACTCTCCCCCACTAGGAGTGCGAACCCTCACCACTGTAGCTCACAATCAATCACTGCTCCATTGGAACTCAGCCACTCCATACCCACTATAACCTTATTCCCTCGCAGGGGAATATGAACCAAGTCTACTGGGAACTGCTCATCAAATAACCGCAGTGTACATCCTCTATGAACTCTCGCGGCCTTGACGGTCCTATCATCTGCTATCTCAACGTCTAGTGGACAATCCAACTCCCCCGGAGCTCTGCTAAATCGCTTGCTAAGTGCAAGCGACACAAATGATCGGATAGCTCCCGAATCAAACAATACCATGGCTGAAATGTCATTCACTAGGAATGACCCTATAAACAACACATAAACATGACTAATAATCAAGAGTAATAGAGAGAAAAATGGAGAAAAGATGTACCAGCAACCACAAGGAGTCACTCGCGCCTCCTCTGCTGTCAACTGGAAAGCTTTATTCTTTGCCACTGGCGCCTCAGCACGACCCTGCCGGCCGTCTGTAATCCTCAGTGTGGTAGGAGCAGGTACCACCACCTGTCCTGCAGGTGCTAAACTCGGACACTGGGACTTCTTGTGTCCCTTTAATTGCGATGGAAGCAAATCAGATCAGATGTTGTGGTGGTAGTGGTAGTAGCTATACAATCCTTACTCATATGCCCAGTCCGACCGCACTTGAAGCAGCTGGAACTCCCTGCCTTGCACGCCCCATCGTGCAACCTACCACACTTGCCACGCCGACTGTGGCTCTGCTGTCCCCTCGACCTGTGATCGGAAACCTTGGGCTTTTTGCCCTAACCTGCTGCGCCAGACGTCACCTCTGGCTTCATTTTCCTCTCCATCTCTAGATCAATCTCCCTCTCACAAGTCCTCACAATCATGTCCTCCAGCGTCTTACAGATGGAGCGGCTCACAAAATGGTAGATACCACTCTGCAACATCTCATGATATCGGGTCTTCTTCATCTCCTCGTCCACCACATACTGCGGAACGAGAAGGGCTCTTTCCCTGAACTTGGCGGTAATCTCCGCCAGAGTCTCTGTCGTCTGTTGGAGTTCCTGAAACTCCCTAGCAAATTGCTGCACCTCAATAATAGGTGCGAACTCGACTCTGAACCTGGTTGTGAAATCACTCTAGGTCATAGCATCCAACACAGTGTCATCTCTAATATCTCTCTCGACCTCCTCCCACCAATCTCGAGCCAAGTCCTTCAGAAGACAAGATGCTAATCTGACCTTGTCCCCCTCAGGGCATCTGCTGGTGCGGAACATGTTGGCGACATCCGCCAACCACATGGTACTCGCAATGGGTCCCGAGCCCCATGGTAGTCGGGAGCTCCACAAGATCTGAACTCCCTGAACGTCAATGTGCGCGATCCCATCATGGCCGCTAACTCAGTACGGAATGCGCCCAACTTCTCATCCAGAATCTCTAGGATACCCTCCTTGACCGATCCAAAGATCACAGGAGTCTGCTCAAGTATGCTACACGTGACCTCCGAAGAGATGAACTCTCTGGTCTGCTCATCCAAATGCTTGGCTCCAGAGCCTGAACCTGATCCCTCTCCGGCACCTGAACTAGGGATGAGCATCGGAACCGGGTACCCGCTTTTGGAACCGGAACCGCCTCGGAACTGCCGGTTTTGGAACCGGAACTGCCTTAAGCGGTTCCGGTTTCGGTTCCTAAAGTTATGGAACTGCCTTAAGCGGTTCTGGTTCCATTTCTCATTTTTTCGGAACCGCTACCCGTTGGGTACCCGCCGAAACCGGTTAATATATATATATATATATATATATATATATATATATATATATATATATATATATATATATATATATATATATATATATATATATATATATATTTACTATCTTATAAAACAAATCTAACTATTTCTAAAAATAGATTGATTATAATAATAATATTTTTTTAAGACGTCCAAATGATGAAGCTGATGGTACAAGTAACCATTTATAAATTAATATTAAATTTTAATCACATTTTGAATTCAAATATTTCTCATCAAATCTCCTTATATTTCTCAGCAATTTGATATGGTTCCCTCAAATCCCGGATTCATTCAAATTTTGAACCCTTTTAGATATCCTTAAATTTAGCATGTTAATTCAAATATCTCTTCCATTGCATATACCTATTTGTTCCCTTCCCTGCTATAAATCCCACCGTCCAAGAACAGAAAATGACTTCATCTCCCGTCATCCATTATCCCCAACCATCGGTTTTATGACACCGCTTTTTGACGTCTTTATTATTATTATTATTATTATTATTATTATTATTATTATTATTACACTTCTTTTCTCCACCTAATAAAATTAACACCAACACGTAACTAATAAATATTAATCTTAATTATAAATCATATTTGACTATTTATTGTATATTCATTTGAGATATGATATTTTTACGAATGGCCAAATAATTCACAAAAATAGATGATTCCTCGAAAGAAAATTATTCACCGTCCGCAAAAGAAATTATAACTAAATAATATTTTTTTTGAAATAAAACAGATAATTTAGTTGCCGAAATGAAACTGAGAATGTATAAGAGTTTAAGACTTTCATTTGATTTGATGACATTCATATTAAAAATAAGGGAGATAATCATTGTCAAAAGGAAAGTGTTCACTAAAATAAATATATTTGACGTCTGCGGAAAGAAAGCTAATCATCTATTGAAACTAATCGACGATAGTGAAAAAAAACTAGCCGTCATATCCAAATTTATAGCATAAAAGTCTGAAGTTAGTAATAAAATCATAAACAAGACAAACTTTAAGTTTTTTTTACATAATATTGTTTCTGCTAAGGACACAAAAGTATTAGTGAAGCCTAACGAAAATTTAAAAGGTGATGAAGTTTATACATCAAATGTGGTGTATAAAGAAGTGTTGCACGATTAATAATATATAATTAGTCATGTGTTATTACAAATTTTCATATTTTGTGTATTCTTATAATTCTTTATTTTTGTTTGAATGACTTAAACATTTCATATTTTATGTCGTCTTGACCAGTTTGTTTTTATCGGTTATTTGATGTATCATGTAACAAATAACACCATATTTTGATTATTTTGTCTTCGACATGTACTTTCTTTTGTAACATAACATTTTTGTAAAGGAAACATATCACCGAAAGAATTTACACGCTCCGCCGCTTTGCGCGGGTACACTGCTAGTATATATATATATATATATATATATATATATATATATATATATATATATATATATATATATATATATAATCATATAAATATGTGTGTTACTTAGACCAATTTAGAATATATATTGGTCCGGTTTTGTACGTCTTTGGTCCGAATTGACTTGATTTGAATCGAACTAAGTTGCGGTTTTATCGACAAAAGTTAACAAAATTAATGTAACCGGGTTACCCGCTCCCGGAACCGGAACCGCTGGTTCCGGGACTGGTTCCAAACATTTTAGAACTGCCTAGAGCGGTTCCGGTTCCAGTTCTAACTTTCTAGGAACCGCCGGTTCCGGTTCTCGCCAAATGGGGCGGGTACCCGCCTATGCTCATCCCTAACCTGAACTGCCTACTGCTGGTCTAGGGCATAAAACAACCATTTTGAAACACACAATGACAATCGTCAGAAACACTGATATAACTAGAGGGATCACACCTACCATAAGTTTCCTGGTCTTGTCTCAGCCTTCCTCGATTCGAGTACGGATCCTCTGCTTTCATTAGTACGGGCTTATACTACCTTCCACATCTATCCGTACTTTCCTCAAGAACTGCCTTGACTCCACCAAGTCCTTCTACTGCTACTGATCTATGTTACGCTCTTCCTAGGCTTGACCTAGGGTAATCACCAACCCACTCTCCGCCATCAGCTGCATAAGAAGTCCCTGCTTTCTTCCCCTAACTAGCTTGCAAATACTATTACATATCACTCAGACTAGATAATTCTTTGAATGAGATATCCTACCCTACAACGGTTGGACTCAAACAAGAGCTGCGAAATAGGGCTATACCTAACCTTCTTGAATTATTTAGTCCTTGCAATATGTAACTTAAATATTTGCTTACTAGCTAGTGAAAGACAACTATAACTCCTAAAAGCACAAAGCAAGCAACATTCAGACATCGAGCGCACATAATCAAGCATATACTACTCAGGCTATCCTCCTGACTAATCTGTACTAGCATGTAGTTCTCATAAAATTGAAACACATATAGCACGCACATAAGGCATCCTCCTAGATCCTTAGCCCTAATCAAGCATGTTGTTCTATTAAAACTGATAATCATACATAAATTAGTATGGGTAGATTGGGAGTACTTACTTGAGGTTGGATGATTGCATGCACCACACTCTTTTCTCCTTTTCAAACTCTTTTCTCTTCTTAAGTTTCTTTTTCAAAAATGATTTCCTTTTTGAAATCCTTATACCATTTCCTTAGTTTGAGTTTAGACACACCCGAAAGCGTGCCTGAATACCTCAAACCAAGGCTCATTTAACCAACTTGAAACATCCCAAAAATATAACCCAAAATTTTCATTTTTAAAACATTAATAAAACCATCAACCATCCAAAATCATAATTAAAACCATAATCATGTATCATAAAACATCATAGTATCTGTCTCAAATCAAAATCTCATATCAAATCATCAGAGTGAACTCCCAGGCTGTGACTGTGGTGTGTGCCATGCGATCAACCTGAGCCTTTCCCTTTGCTAGTGGAAGTACCTGTAACCAAAACTGAAAACTGTAAGCACAAGGCTTAGTGAGCTCCTGCAAACTACCACATACCATACAATAACACAATTAACACATATTGGGCCTTGCCCACTGTATCGGGCCCCGCTCGGCATCGGACCGAAGTCCGGCATAATCTGGGCGCTGCCCACTGCATCGGGCCCCGCCAGCATCAGATAGAAGTCCGGAATAACTTGGGCCCGCCCACTGCATCGGGCCCCAACCGACATCAGATTGAAGTCTGGAATAACTGAACATAACATAACACGAACATATAGCAGAATCACAAACTACATCGGGCTTGCCCGACATCGTACCGAAGCACGGATCCTATAACATATATTACAAACATGCATGAATCACGGAGACATCAAGCATACATACTACTGCATCGGGCCCCACCCGACATCGGACCGAAGTCCGAAACTACTATCATCTAAACGGGCCGACATTGTGGCCATAGACCCATCCCTACAGGAAGGAAACTCACATCGTAAGGCTGACTGCTGGAATGCTGAGCGGGAAATGTCTGGCTGCTGCTCCGGTAACTCCCCAGCTACAACTCCCATAAAGACACCTAGTCAAACACTGATACTAATCTTAGGGTAACGTGACTATTTTACCCCTGGCCAAAGTCCTCATCCTGTTCAAAGTCAACTGCCAGTTGACCTGACTCGCCGAGTTGGGCCGCTAACTCTCCGAGTCTCTATCCTTTCTTCTATTCGCCAACCCGACTCTACTCGTCGAGTTTAGCAAAGACTCGATGAGTTCTCCTTCCATAAAACATCGAGTCAACCTTCATCTGACTCGCCGAGGTGTATAACCAACTCGTCAAGTCTTCCTTCATCACATGAACACGTCCAGTCTACGACTCGCCGAATTGTATGAACAACTCGTTGAGTATGATCTTGCGGGTAAGAAGATTGCCTTGGACTCGCCGAGTGTGTTCTTTCACTCGTCGAGTCCCATGAGTTCCAGATTATGGCTATGACTTAATAAGTCGAAACACTCTTTGGGACCTTTCTAAACCTATGCTAACACTCAATTGGGCTTCTTTGAACCACAACAGATTGGGGACTCAAGCCCCGGACTCGCCGAGTTGCAAGAACAACTCGTCGAGTCGCCCATTCTCCAAGTCTATAACTCAATTTCTAATGTACAACTTGTTGGATTAGTGTCTAAGTCCATAACTATTTTGGTATGTACTTGACCCGATGGTGCATGGTCCTTTTGGGTTGCCTTCACCAAAGCAACTTGATAGGATGAATTATGGAGAGAAAGGATTAAATATGAATTATTATAATATTATGAGAATAATATATATTAAAGGAGAAATCATATTGTTTAATTAATATTAGTCAAGAATTAATAAGAATTAAGTTTGTGGCTAAAAGAGATTAATTAAACTTAAGGGACTGAAATTGTAATTATAAGATAATTGCAATTGGGCTATGGATTACCTTATAATATAAGGTTGGACGAATTCTATGGGGAAACCCATTAGAAATCGTCCAAGGCTTATTAAAAAGGTGTTCACGGGTTGCTTAGGGCCTAAGCATCCAAATTAGGGTTTCCTTGTTAGATAACCATAATAGCCTCACTATTTAAAGAACCCTTAAGCCCCAAAAACGTGGTGAACTTGTTCTCTAGGGTTTTCACACATTTTAGGCAGCCTCCTTCTCTTCTCCTCTTCATCCTCTTGCTCTTGGTGTTTGTGAACCATTAGAGGAGTGACATTTGTGACTCTAAGCTTTCTAAAGTCATTACAAGGAGGATTTGAGATTGTTATTACTACATAACAATCAAGGTATGATCTAAACCCTAATTCATATGTTATATTGATTATCATATACTAGATCTAGGGTTTATAGTCTTGGATGAATTGCATGTACAATAGAGAAACCTAGATCCAAGGATTAGGGTTTGTATGAGCACATTGGATGTTCTTATGGCTAAAACCCATCAGTGGTATCAGAGCCTTGATTGGTTTCTATTGTGTTGATGCCTTGTATGTTTGTTCAAGGTGCAAAATCGAGTTTTAAGCTCCCTGCCTGATGAACTCAGCGAGTACCACAGTGTACTCGGCGAGTAGGCCTCAACTCGGTGAGTAAAGTGTGGTACTCGGCGAGTTCGAGCGTCAGATGGAGCTATTTTCGGGATTTCTTGCTGTTTTACTCATGAATACTTACCTTATCTGTTTTAGATCATTAAAATCCGATTTTATACATATTTATGAGTATATCCTTGATTAAACAAAAGATAATTACCAATTAATTAGATAATAACGTCCTTATATGATAAAGTTTGATTATTTGTATTTATTGGGTAACTTACTTTGCAAGAAACTGAAATTAGGTCACATATATATAATGATAAAATAAATTGTTTAATTTATCTTATTTGTTATTTGATCCTTGTGTTATGAAAAGTTTCAATTTTTCCCCTTTAGGTTTTATAGTTTAAATTTGAACTCAAAAGTTTTGTTTTGAAATTTAAATAGTTGAAACCCTAATGTTTTGAAATGTTTCAAAACTTGCCCTCAAGTTTTGGAATTTAAAAGTTGATTAAAAGTTTAATTTAGGAATGTTAAATTCTAAAACCCTAGTATTGTTTTGAAAAATTCAAATCACACCCTATGGTTTTATTAATTAATTAAGGTGTATAATTAAAGGATATTTAATAAATCCATAAAGTTTTGGTTTACAATTTAATTGAATTAAAAGTATAATTATTAAATTAGACCACCTAGTATTTTAAAAGTGTAAAATACACCCTATTCTATATATAGCATTAAAAGTCTAACATTATATTTATGTATGAGTAAAAGTCAGTCTAACCGTTAGTAGGCCTCATTCACGAAGCTGGTCTATAAGGGGTATTTAAGGAAATTGCCTATAAAATGGCGATTGAATGGGTATCCACTCTTACCCACCGCACTCTTGACTAGTGGAGGGTCGTTAGCCGAACGGGTAGGATAGGACAAAAACCTTCCATTATAAGTATAATGAAGTACAAAAGTAACTAAATGTTTTACAAATTCCAATCTTAGTTACTTTAGGAAAAAGTGAATTCATGCAATTCCATGAAATTACACTTTGTACCCTTGCAAAGACGTTAGTGGAGCGTGTGTGGTTTACCGGCACACTAAATGGTTCTAAGCAAAGGTAGCAAAGGGTGACTCAATGTTTGTCATAGCTCGGTGGAGCGTGTGTGGTTTACCGGCACATCGAATAGGTGACTGTAACATGTGGGGGCACCATGTAGATTTGCATGGTTATTCACACCCGCTTTGTGATCCTCGGCATCCCAGTCACAAACTAGAGGGGTATATCAAGATTTAAACATGCCATTGAAAAGTTCAATGAATCTCAAAGGATCTAGGAGTTTTCAATACATTTAAAACTTAATATGCTTTTCGTTTTTCATGGTGGAAAATTAGTGAATCGTCATTCACTTACCTTCAAATGTTCTACAATTTGGGTTACGGCATCCCTCTCCCGAGTTGTAGAATATTGTGTTGGGTCCTAGCCTTATTATCTCATTTGGGTGATCTAATTAAGGACTCAATCAATCGACTAACTTGAATTTATTTTCTCCCGTTTTGTAGATGTCAAAGTACGACAACTACGGTCTTCCCAAATCCCGTGGAACAAGCATTCCACATGAATATGATATTCCACGATTCGATTGAGGAACAAGAAATCATGCTTCACTTCCTCCACTTCCTCCCATTATTCTCCCTAACCCACAAGATCAAAGAATTGAAAGGTTCAATGTCACTAAAGCCCTATTGGAAATGAAACATGAAGATGGTAAACCCGTGTGTGCCCACGTTCTAGGAATAAAATCACACATCGATAGGTTGATAATGTTGGGTGCATCATTCCCTGATAAGTTGGCTGTAGACTGGGTTCTGCAGTTACTCCCTGAATCATATAATGAGTTCAAAAGAAAGTATCATATGATGGATCATGATGCAAGCCTCATTGACTTAACTTACATGCTCATTGCTGCTGAATCAGAAATGATTTGGCAAGGCAATGGAGCATATTTGTTGGGAAAGTCAACCAACCATGATTCCGAGGACGTTCTAGGAGAACCAACCTACGTTTGCTGCCAAAAGAAAGGGCGTTGGATACAAATCTACCCAAAGAGCCTAAAGAGTCCAGAAGATGGGAGAGTCAAAGAGTATGACTGTGCTTCAGATAAAATCCACTATCTAACTCCATTAAGTTCCTATTCATTGATTCTTAATACATAATATGACAAGATTGCATTTGAATGTTTTGCAGGATCAATGAAAATAGAGGATGCTTGATGAAAGAGCAAGATGAGTCTAATCACGAAGTTATGGATCTCAATCGCATGGATTTGAAGATTAGATTTTGAGCTTAGAAAGTTATGATAGAGTTGTTAGGAATTTTTCTTTTTGACTACATAGTTTTCAGTTGATTTTGCATTGTAAGGACAAATGTTTTCCACTGCTTTTATGAATAAAATAAATTTTGGTTTGACTCATTTATTCATTTCCTTGCAATGAAATCGTTATGAAAAATTGATGTTTGCATATTTCTACAACAAAATGGATGTGATTCTTAATTATGTTATTTGTGGAAAGGTCAAGAAATTACCAAATAGGGAAAGTTTCTCATCGCCCAAGTTTCAATTGGATAGAGACTTGGAATCATACAACAAGTATTGCATGATGAATGAGAAGTTTCATATTTGAAAATTAGACTAATTCGTTGACAAAGTGTCAAGTGAAGGACTAGGAAATCGAGTACACAAGGTTGTATGTTGATAAAGTCCACCACAAGAGTAACAAAGATATTCTTCATGATTTACTAAGGTTAAGTAAATATGATTACACTTATGAGATTAAGTGTAATTCTTAGTTGATTGAAAAAAGTTTAAATCAATAGCAGAACGAATAAGAAGAATCAAGTATGCAGTAGGATAAAAGTTTCTCCATTCTAAGAAGAAGGGAGAGTACCTTTTATTATGTTTTATGATAAGGTCTTAATGATTAAGAACCATATCTCAATTGATCTTCTAAGTGAGTCTTAGTACAATTGTATGTCTGAGAAGAGGAATCAAGAATTGAACAAGTGGTTAAATCAAGAACTCAATCATACTTCGTTCCAAAAACAAATCTTAGAGTTAAGATTGTGACATTGAGTAACAAGTCTTAAGAAGGTTTATAACATTCATCAAATGTGGAAAGTTGTGATGTCTTGGATAAGACAAAGACCAACTAGGACCAATTTATGAAGTGTTTTGTCTTGATAAAAGCTACACTAACTCTTGAATATTTGTTTGTCAATAAATGTTTATTAACAAGAGAATCTTATATGTAAAGGAGTCAGTGGGAGTGTTAATGGTCTTGAAAAGGTTCAAGAACTTACCAAAAATAAACCTTATCGATCATCACTAGCACACGAGTTGAGGTCTACAACCTATCGTGTTGACACTATCTTGTTGATGGGTTTTGAGCATTCTAACACTTCCTAAGTGTACATGCAACCCTAATAACCTTGGATCTATGTTTGTCTAATTATCATGCTAAGTTGAATTCCAAGGCTATATTCCTATCTAGCATACATGGGGAACAATTTTAACTTGAATAATAGATAGAATTACTTACCTTGTTGTTGCTTGTGTTCCTTGAAACCTTGTGAGCCTAGCACCCCAAGTGTGATGCCTCAAATGCTTCACACAACACCAAATGCTCTTGGAAAACTTATGAGAGAACACACACTCCTTGAAATCGGCCAAGCCCTCTAGTTTCTTATGTCTAGCAGATTTTGGTGGAGAATATGATTCTTATATAGTGTTGACACATCTAGGGTTACACCATGTAAACCCTAATGTGTCATGACTCTTCATTTCCATGACCCATGGGTTTGTAACTCCCATGGAGCATCCAATGGGTAGAACCCAACTTGATAATCCATGGAGCCTCTTAGCCCACTATACAAGATATGGATGATTTACATAATCAACCCATATATTTAATTAGTTCTCTTTTGACCACTTAATTAATTATTGATCAAACTAATCAAATAATATTATTAATATATTAGAACTTATAATATATTAATAATCTCCAAGTGTTATTTCTCTCATTTAGTCTATCCAATTGCATGGTGCCATGCAACCCAAATGGACCATGCCGGGTCGGGTCAAGTACATACCAGAAATAGTTATGGACTTAGACACCTTATCCAACAGTCTCCCACTTGGATAAGTCTAATAACTATTACTGCAAGTATGACTTCAGGAACCGATCGGCAATCGTAGCTCTTTTCAAGGTTTCTCGGAACTGAGAAGATGATGGTACGCCATTTAAGATAAGTGATCATATAATCCTCTGTTCTAGATATAAGCCGGATAAATACATGGAACACTGTCTTGCTTATTATCCAACATTTGTTTCCCGATTTCCGATTTGTTTGACATAGAACTTAATTGAACACATCAACTTAGTTCTGACCGGGCCCGGTACATGGGTCAAAACAAAATCATCGAGGGGCCCAGATATCAGCTTCTAATCCAAGAAGGAACAGATAAACTTCGACTCATATGTTTGTTCTACCACTCATTGGATTACACACAAGAGTACGATTTATAACATCGAGTTACCAATGCGTTTTTCGCACAATCAATGCATAACCAACTTGTAAGTAACAAATCATATCTCTAGGTTTGAAGACTTATACGATATTACCGTCTCACGATCACTCGAGATAGAATTCCATGAAGTGATTCCAGTGAGCGTGGGTTGAGTCCAATGCTCAGAACTTATGAGCACTCATGATTGTTGTAGTCTTGTCCAAGACCTCTACAACCAAACATGACAGTCTTGATTCATACCTACTTCCGACATATGACTGACTATGGGGTTTTGAATAATATGTTATACCAAACAAAAATTATTCTGGAAGTCAAAACATGCAAACGAAATATAGTAAACGATCGACAAGAGATAGTAACACCTTACTCATAAATAAAACATTTTTATTCATCATCAAATGTCAATTACACTTTACAAATTTCGAGGTTATCTAACTACTAAATCTAATATCATCCTTCAGCCCTATGCTCCGAGCATGCTGAAGATGCTTAACCCGAGTCAGTCCCTTTGTGAGGGGATCTGCCGGATTCTCATCTGATGATACCCTCTTTGCCACGAGGAGTCCTTCTTCGATCCGATGTCTGATGAAATGGTATTTTCTGTCGATGTGTCTGGATCTCCCGTGATCCCTTGGTTCCTTGGCTAAGGCAACAGCACTTTCACTATCACAGAAAATTTCCATTGGCTCTTTAATAGCTGGTACAACTCCAAGGTCTCCAATGAAGTTCTTTAGCCACATCGCCTCCTTTGCTGCCTCGCTAGCTGCAATATACTCTGATTCACAAGTAGAACCTGCCACTGTCTCTTGCTTGGAACTCTTCCAAGAAATTGCTCCTTAATTCAGGGTAAAGACCCAGCCCGACTGAGAGCGGAAATTATCCCTATCAGTCTGAAAGCTAGCATCACTATACCCTACTACTCTCAAGTCATCACTCCCACCGAGGGTAAGGACCCAGTCCTTAGTCCTCCGTAGGTACTTGAGGATATTCTTTACCGCAGTCCAGTGTGCCTTGCCAGGGTTCGCCTGATACCTGCTAACCATACTCAGGGCAAAGGCTACATCGGGTCGAGTACACGTCATAGCATACATGATCGATCCTACAGCCGAAGCATAAGGTGTTCGACTCATTTCTGCTATCTCAGCCTCAGTGCTAGGGCTTTGTGTCTTACTCAATCTGGTGTTACTCTGGATGGGTAACTCTCCTTTCTTGGAATCTTGCATGTTGAATCTCTTCAGCACCTTATCCAAGTAGGTACTCTGACTAAGTCCAATTAGTCTTTTACTCCGATCTCTCAAGATTCTTATCCCTAGAATATAGGCAGCTTCACCAAGGTCCTTCATAGCGAAACACTTCCCAAGCCAGGACTTTACTTCCCGCAGGGTTGGAATGTCGTTTCCTATGAGTAGTATGTCATCCACATACAATACCAAAAAGCTAACTATACTCCCACTAGCCTTGACATACACACAAGATTCATCTTCACTCCTAGTAAAGCCAAATTCCTTGACCTTCTCATCAAAGCAAAGATTCCATCTGCGAGGTGCTTGCTTTAAACCATAGATGGATTTCTCAAGCTTACACACTCTATTAGGGAACTTACTGCTGACAAAACCTTCTGGCTGACTCATGTAAACATCTTCAGCCAACTTTCCATTAAGGAAAGCGGTTTTGACATCCATCTGCCATATTTCATAGTCATGAAATGCAGCTATGGCTAACAGAACCCGAATAGACTTAATCTTGGCTACCGGAGAAAAGGTCTCATCATAGTCCACTCCAGGAATTTGAGAGAAGCCCTTTGCAACCAGTCTAGCCTTATAAGTGTGTACGTTACCATCCATGTCGGTCTTCTTCTTGAAGACCCATTTGCACCCTACTGTCTTACGACCTGGTACATTTTCAACCAAGTTCCAAACTTGATTGTCATACATGGATTGTATCTCGCTATCCATAGCCTCTTTCCATTTAGCAGACTCGGGGCCTGCCATGGCTTCCTCGTAGCTGTTAGGGTCATCTTGACTTACTAGTGTCCCATCACTAATAAGTGTCTCACCTTCTGCAGTAATATGGAATCCATAGTAATGCTCAGGTGCACTCCTAACTCTCGTGGAACGCCTCAGAGGGACAGGTTTGTCATTTGGCTCAACAGGAGTTTCCTCCTCAAGTTGAGGGCTAGAGTTTGAAGTTCCTTCACCACTTGATTCTTGAATTTCTTCAAGATCAATTTGCCTCCCACTGTCTCCTTGGCTTATAAACTCTCTTTCTCGAAAGACTCCTCTTCTTGCTACAAAGACCACATTGTCACTAGGTCTGTAGAAGAGGTAACCAAAGGATTGTTGTGGGTAACCGATGAAAATACACCTCTCGCTTCGAGGTTCGAGCTTATCATGAGTCTCGCGTCTCACGAAAGCCTCGCAACCCCAAATCTTGATGTGGTCTAGTTTAGGTACTTTACCAGTCCACATCTCGTGAGGAGTTTTGGCAACTTTCTTTGTAGGGACTAGATTAAGGATATGGGCGGCAGTCTCTAAGGCATACCCCCAGAATGAGATTGGTAGCGAAGCTCGACTCATCATGGAACGAACCATATCTAACAAGGTTCGATTACGCCTCTCAGCCACACCATTCAACTGTGGTGTCCTGGGAGGTGTCAATTGTGAGACCATCCCACATTCCCTAAGATAGTCGAGGAACTCTGAACTAAGATACTCACCTCCTCGATCGGATCGAAGCATCTTAATGTTCCTGCCCAATTGATTCTCGACTTCCTGTTTAAATTCCTTAAACCTCTCGAAAGTCTCTGACTTATGCTTGATCAAGTAGACATATCCATATCTACTGTAATCATCAGTAAAAGTCAAATAATAACGATTAGCATCCCTTGTGGCATGTTTGAATGGTCCACACACATCCGTGTGTATGAGGTCCAACAAACCTTCACCCCTTTCACACGAGCCTGTGAAGGGTGACTTTGTCATTTTTCCAAGTAAGCATGATTCGCAACTATCATCTGACTTAAGGTCAAACGACTCCAAGACTCCATCCTTTTGGAGTTGGCCTATGCGTTTCTTGCTTATATGTCCAAGGCGACAATGCCATAATGATGCTTTATCCAAGTTATTATTATTAGTAGAATCAATACACAAAACATTATTTCCTAAGTTATCTACAACAGACACAGCTTCATACACACCATCACAAGGTAATGCTTTAAAATAAAGAACATTATTAAAGAAAGCATCAATAGAACCAACTTCATTATTAAATGAAAAGGTAAACCGTTGTTTGTACAAAGCATGAAAGGAAATAATATTTCTTGCCATTCCTGGCGAGTTACAACATTTATTCAAATCTAAACTAAACCCACTACTTAGCGATAAAGTATAAACTCCAATCTTGGTAACAGGTGAAGCTTTCCTATTCCCCATGATCAAGTTTATTCTTCCTTGCTCCACATCCTCACTTCTTCTTAGTCCCTGCAAGTCACAACAAATATGAATACCACACCCGGTATCAAGGACCCAAGAATTAGAATGGGGTGAGTTATTAGAAATGATAGTGTAAATACCTGCATGGTTGGGTTTGACTTTCCCATCCTTCACATCCTGCTGGTACTTTGGGCAGTTCCGCTTCCAATGAGCCTTTTCATGGCAATAGAAGCATTCAGCCTCTTTTGGGTCAGAAGAAGGAGTAATGAAACCTTTCTTGGTTCCACTCGAGGAAGAGCCATCAAGGGTCCGAGCCTTGGTACCCTTCGAAGATCTCTTTCTCTTCCTCCCTCGACTTTTCCCGATTGCCAAAACCGGAGTTGAGTTTGGAGTAGGAGTGATAGCAACCGACTTCCCCTTAAGACCTGATTCTGCGGTCTTGAGAAGTCCCTGAAGTTTGCTGAGGGTGACTTCTTCCTTGTTCATGTGATATGTCATGCGGAATTGATCATAGCACGATGGTAAGGAGTGCAAAATGATATCTATTGCAAGATCCTCCGGGAAGTTCACATTAAGCTTCAGCAAACGATCCACATACCTTTGCATTTTCTGCATGTGGCTCGTGACGGATTCCCCGTCCTTCATCATGGTTGTTATCATGGAGCAGATGATTTCATACCTCTCTTGCCTTGCACTTTGATGGTATCTTTCCATCAAATCTTGGTGCATTTCATAAGGGTAGAAATCCTCATAAGACTTTTGGAGTTCCGCTGTCATCATGGCCATCATGATGCAAGCCACTTTCGTAGCATCCCTTTCATGTGCCCGCAAGTCAGCGATCTCCTGAGGAGTTGCAGTGGTCTCATCAATCTCCTTAAGCTCCTTATCAAGGACATATTCTTTGTCCTCGTAGCGGGTAATCATCCTGATGTTTCTGATCCACTCATTAAAGTTGCATCCATCAAAGGTGACTTTCCCACACAAGTTCATAAGGGTAAAGGAGCCATTAGGATTAGAGCCAGAAGCATTGTTGAAAGACATCTGAAGAAAAGAGAACAAGATTAGTTTAGATATAAGAGAGTCCTTAATAAAACACCCAAATGTAATATTAAGGCTAGGATCCAATCACAATATAATATAACTTAGAAGAGGTATGCCGTAATCTAAGCTATGTCATATTTGAAAGGTAGGTGAATGACGATTCACCAATTTCCACCACGAAAACCGCAATATTTTAGTATTAGGTTTTTTGAATGGTTATTAGAAATTCCTAGATTCTTTGAGATTCAATGAACTTTTCAAAGGCATGTTTCAATCTCGAGTGTGCCCTCCAAGTTTTGTGACTGGGATACCGAGGATCACAAAACGAGGTGTGAAGTAACCATGCAAATCACTTGGTACCCTTAAAGTTTATCACTCAATCGATGTGCCGGTTAACCACACACGCTTCATCGATACTATAATAAACCCTAAGTCACCCTTTACCTACCTTGTTAAGTCCAAATTAGTGTGCCGGTTAACCACACACGCTCCACCAACGACTTAATCAAAGTGTAAAGTGTAATTTCATGGAATAGCACCTTATTCACATTTTTCCTAAAGTAACTAAGATTGGGAATTTAATAAAACATTTAGTTACTTTATAATATTCATCATACTTTGAATGAGAATTTTTAAGTCCTTGTCTTACCCGTTCGGCTAACGACCCTCCACCGGTCAAGCAAGCGGTGGGTGAGAGTGGACACCCATTAAGTCACCATTTTATAGGCAATAACCTTATACCCACCTTATAGACCGGCTTCGTGAATGAGGCGTACTAGCGGTAAGACGACTTTGTTCTTATACATACATATATATATATATATATATATATATATATATCTATATATATATATATATATATATATATATATATATATATATATATATATATATATATATATATATATAATTATTAAATCATAATAATATAAGTATAAGGGTTGAATTTTAACTTTTAAAATTCTAGGGGTTGGAACTAAAGTTTTAATCTTAACTTTACTTGTTCCAAAACTTGAGGGCAAGTTTTGTAAACTTTCAAAACTTTTCATATCTTGTAACTTATGAGTTTAATAGAGTAATAAAATGAAGACTTTTCATTTTTCTAACTCTTGTGTTCTTTTAATGGTTTTCAATCCAAGAGACTTTTGGTTTTCCATAACTTGAGGACAAGTTATGGACTCCATTAAATAACATTATGATCAAGAATTAATCTACCACATAGGTTACAAATAATTCCTATGATCATCTAAACATTATAAGAACAAGATCATGAACATGAACACTTTCATATACCAAAATCACACTTTAATCTTTGTAATTTTGATAACTAGTTGTTGTAAATGAATTAGAAAAGACATTACACCTTCTAAAACAAGTTTTTCAAGTACCAAAACAATTTAGGGTAATGTTTCTAATCCATTTCCAGCAACTGAGGTCGAAATTCTGCACTCTGTCGACCCTACTCGCCGAGTACATAAACCTACTCGCCGAGTAGGTTGAAGATACAAGTGAACTCGACGAGTCCTCCCCATGGACTCGCCGAGTCCATCAGTCAGACAGCAAGATTTTCGACTTCCTTCAACTTTTAAGCACAAATAACAAACAAACAAGCCTAGGCTCTGATACCACTGATGGGTTTTGAGCATTCTAACACTTCCTAAGTGTACATGCAACCCTAATAACCTTGGATCTATGTTTGTCTAATTATCATGCTAAGTTGAATTCCAAGGCTATATTCCTATTTAGCATACATGGGGAACAATTTTAACTTGAATAATAGATAGAATTACTTACCTTGTTGTTGCTTGTGTTCCTTGAAACCTTGTGAGCCTAGCACCCCAAGTGTGATGCCTCAAATGCTTCACACAACACCAAATGCTCTTGGAAAACTTATGAGAGAACACACACTCCTTGAAATCGGCCAAGCCCTCTAGTTTCTTATGTCTAGCAGATTTTGGTGGAGAATATGATTCTTATATAGTGTTGACACATCTAGGGTTACACCATGTAAACCCTAATGTGTCATGACTCTTCATTTCCATGACCCATGGGTTTGTAACTCCCATGGAGCATCCATGGAGCATCCAATGGGTAGAACCCAACTTGATAATCCATGGAGCCTCTTAGCCCACTATACAAGATATGGATGATTTACATAATCAACCCATATATTTAATTAGTTCTCTTTTGACCACTTAATTAATTATTGATCAAACTAATCAAATAATATTATTAATATATTAGAACTTATAATATATTAATAATCTCCAAGTGTTATTTCTCTCATTTAGTCTATCCAATTGCATGGTGCCATGCAACCCAAATGGACCATGCCGGGTCGGGTCAAGTACATACCAGAAATAGTTATGGACTTAGACACCTTATCCAACACTTGTTTCTATGCAATTCCAATTGAGTTAATTGTGCATGTGATTTCTATGAGTTCTCATTTGTATGCATAAAAGGCAAGGACCTTGATCAATGAATAGTACATTGATAGGAAAGGGTGAGCTGCTTAACTACTTGGAAGACATGGTGGGCAGCCGTGTTACCAAAAGGCAAGAGATCAAGATTAAGAAAGTTCGGTTCATAAGAGTTTGGATTTGTCGCAAACTTTGGTTTTGACAAATTTGCATAGATAGGAACACATACACCATTAAAATCTAAGTGTCATAAGATTTTCTCCTTCATGAAGATGATTGTGAGAAAATGCTTTCACTAAGAGAGATTATAAGAAGATAGTGATTGTAAAATTGTATTCTCAAATTTGATTATGGTTACGGTATCCCTTTCCATAATTCGAATTGTGAGATTTGGCAATTAGTCTGAATTGTTTAAGACACACATATGAGCTATCTTGGATAAAGGTGTATGAAATTAAGAAGCTTAGATAAAAGATTATCAAAGCATTAAGTATTAGAAATATGCACTTAAGAAATTCAATAGGTATTGTTTTTCTGGAAGTTAAGTTGGTTTCTGAATACATGTCAAAGCTAGTGGGAGCATAAGTGTTATGTTTATAATAATCATCATGATAGTGGGAGCAAAAATGTTATGATTGTATGATTATTAAGGCAAGTATTGCAAGTTAGCAATATTAATTATAGAAAACAAGAGTCATACTTTGAAAAGTAGTAAGGATGTAAAGTTGTTTTGCTATAATTAAGGGAAAGAATATTATGCTTCATTTCAAATCTAAAAGCTTAGGTTGTGGAATGTTTATAAATTTAGTCAAGGATACATAGTGTGTTCTTAAATTTCGATTATGATTACGGCATTCCTCTTCATATTTCAAATTATGAGAACGTAGCACGTAAAATATTATGGCAGAAGATTGACAAAGTATCAAATCTTTATGTAAGACATTATGCATCGTGTCCCATACGCTTCGGGTATAGGATCGATTGCAAATGCTATAATATTTGACCATTCTAAATATTTTCCAAATGTCTAGTGCATTTAGAAGGAAAAAGGACAAGAATCGTTTTGACTAAGATAATTAAACAACTATCAAAGGACAATCCAGGGTTTGCCGAGGATTGGTCGCTTGTGAGTAGTTGGAAGTATGATATTGGATGGACCATATCGACTTTATTATGAATAGATAAGATTCTATTAAGAATGAGCTGTCATATGGAAAATATGGAAATGTTTCCATCTTGGGAGTTGGATATTGAAAATCAATGTCTAGATTAGAAACTTTTATGCAAAAGGATGTTCAAATGAATGTACTCTGAGTGAAAGACATCACATCTATGGAATTGTCTTGTAACAATCTCCGATAGAGGACTTTATAACTTCGTTGGCAATAGTCATTGTGACTTTTGTGCTATGACATTACGAAAGGATCATTGCATAAAATGTTAGAATCTAGCATATTCTATAAGTGGCAAGAATTTGATATTCTTTCACCTGTGATAAGGATTGGGAGTTGTGAAATGAGTATGACTGGAAAGGTGTTCATTTGATCTATTTCACAAAGTAAGGACCGTAGGTTAGCATTGTGTGCACGCTAAGAGCATGGGACAAGTGTGGTAAGTAATTCAAGTAAGAAGTTGATTACAAGAAACGACAAATAATGAGTAATCGATATGGTGATAAATAAAAGGTGTTTTATTTATACTCAAAGGTTGAGGCCATATGGGAATAGTATTATTCTTGTGTTTCACTTTGCATGTTTTGACTTTCTGAATAATTTAATTGGTTAAGAAGAGTCAAATTATTTAAACGGGCCACAGTCGTTCATATGTTGGAAGTAGGTATGAATGAAGACTGTCGTGAATTGGTGTGTGGATTGTCTAAAGAGCATTAGACATAAGCAAATGTTTGCTGCAACGTTCATGAGTGCTTATGAATATGATTTGAGCATTGGATTAAACCCACGCTCACTTGGATCACTTCATGGATTTTATCACGAGTGATTGGTGAGACGATAACATCTTATATTCTTGAAACCGAGATGTGTGAGTTGTATCTTGCGAGTCGGTTGCACATTGATAATATGTAAACGCACCAGTAACTTGGTGTTATAAAACATATTGTTGTGTGTGATTTGGTGAGTGAGTGCAAGCGAGCATTGAGTCAAAGTTTATCTGTTCCTTTTATCCAAAGTAGGATAAAAGCGATATCAGTGGGCCCCTCGATGATTTAGTGATGCCACCTAAGCGCTTGGCCAATCCGGGACTAAATTGATGTGTTCAATTGTAGTCTGTTGTCAGTCGTCATAAATCTGAATTCGGGAAACAACACATAGACAGAGAGAATGATTTAGATCCATGTCTCAGTCTATACGATATCTAGAATGGAGGAATACATGATCCCTTATCTAAAGGACACGCGTATCTGATAAGATCAGAGTTGACAGCGGCTTTAGAAAGTTACAATTGCAGATCAGGATCTGAAGTCATACGCGGAATAGTTATTAGACTTATCCAAGTGGGAGACTGTTGGATAAATGTCTAAGTCCATAACTATTTTGGTATGTACTTGACCCGATGGTGCATGGTCCTTTTGGGTTGCCTTCACCAAAGCAACTTGATAGGATGAATTATGGAGAGAAAGGATTAAATATGATTTATTAATATATTATGAGAATAATATATATTAAAGGAGAAATCATATTGTTTAATTAATATTAGTCAAGAATTAATAAGAATTAAGTTTGTGGCTAAAAGAGATTAATTAAACTTAAGGGACTGAAATTGTAATTATAAGATAATTGCAATTGGGCTATGGATTACCTTATAATATAAGGTTGGACGAATTCTATGGGGAAACCCATTAGAAATCGTCCAAGGCTTATTAAAAAGGGGTTCATGGGTTGCTTAGGGCCTAAGCATCCAAATTAGGGTTTCCTTGTTAGATAACCCTAATAGCCTCACTATTTAAAGAACCCTTAAGCCCCAAAAACATGGTGAACTTGTTCTCTAGGGTTTTCACACGTTTTGGGCAGCCTCCTTCTCTTCTCCTCTTCATCCTCTTGCTCTTGGTGTTTGTGAACCATTAGAGGAGTGACATTTGTGACTCTAAGCTTTCTAAAGTCATTACAAGGAGGATTTGAGATTGTTATTACTACATAACAATCAAGGTATGATCTAAACCCTAATTCATATGTTATATTGATTATCATATACTAGATCTAGGGTTTATAGTCTTGGATGAATTGCATGTACAATAGAGAAACCTAGATCCAAGCATTAGGGTTTGTATGAGCACATAGGATGTTCTTATGGCTAAAACCCATCACAACTCTGGTCCAAAAGGTAGATCTAACACGTAAAGTTATGAACTTTACGTGCATGCATGGAAGTATAAGCTTTAAGGACCCAAAAAGAGGTCCAAGGAGGTTCATGGGCCAATATGGTCATGAGGCTTGCATCTTTATGCCATGAACTCGGTTCTAGAGTCTATATTTGAAGGTGAATCGACTTGGGACGTCCAAATCTTAAGGATCAAGCTTATTTACCCCCAAAACTCCATAAAGGGGCAAAGGAGAAAATCTATAAAACCAAAAGTGAAGTTTTAAGCCTGATTACCTGAAAGTGAAAAGAAACTGATGTTGCTTCTGGATCTAGTCCTTCTCCCTTGATCCTTCTTTCTTCCAACTCTTCTACTAGATACACAATGCACCAAAAACCCTCCGAGTCACTAAGAAAGCTTAAGTTTTCAAAAAGGGAATTAGGGTTTCGAAACTAATGCTCTGGAGGTGATGGAGGCTGGACCTGAAGCTCATAATGTTGTTTAAATAGGGTGCAACCCCTTTAATTAGGGTTACATCCAAACTGGCATACTCATCGAGTCCAAGAGCGGACTCGACGAGTAGAATACTTAAACCCACGTCCCAACCTTGCATCTACTTGATGAGTTAGGCTGTCACTCGTCGAGTCAATAATACAAATGGTATAAATGAAGATCAAATACGTACGCGTTACAGGGTGCATCATTTGGCAGCCTCCGCCCTCTCAAAATGTTCATCTATCCATACCCTAGACCCCTTTTGTGCTTTTAGATATTAAACTCCATTTTTTCGAAGGTTGAAAGAAGAATGAGCTTTTGGTATTGCTTGTGAGTGTGGTTATAACTTAGATTCGTCATCTACATCTCATTTCTGCATCTTTAGAAGTATAAAGTCTTTACCTTGATCATTAGTTCCCTAGATCTTTTTATAGGTCATTTTAGTCCCAAACTTTCATGTCCTTGGAGTTTGAGTGGATTTCAGATTCTTTGAGTGCATTGTTAGCTTGTAGACCTTGGGGTTGTTTGGAAAGTTGGCTTGCATGGATGGTTGAAAGCATCTTGTCAATTGAAACTGCGATTAGTAAATTGATTTCCAGAATCTAGTTGGACTTAGAGTCTGATGCCTATCTTGTAAGTTTATATATAGAATGGACATTGACTTTTGAAAGTGGGGAATTTGGCAGGATTGAAGGTATCAGGTAAAAATCCACTTTCCTGAATGAAGTGGAGTGGGAAGGGAATGTGAATAGGATAGGTTTGCGAAAGACCAAGGTCTTGACTTCTGCCTGTGCCTCTCGCTTTCATTCACAGATTAGCCGAAGTCCTTTGAAGGTCTGCTTGCACGAAGATAATGATTCGATCTTCCTTGCCTTCCTTAGTAGTGCTTGCGAGATGGACTCTTTCATCGGAGGGTGCTATTTCATCCATTGGTCAAACCAATGCATTGATAATGTCATTAAGATGTTGTCTTAATATCATGTCCTAATGGATACAAATGGAAACTTTGTCCATCAAGACCTTGTGGGGCTTAATATCTGAGTGTTGGAGCTGTTGGGGTTGAGGTATAACAACTTAATCCAATACGTTGTGGATTCCCAGTGCCCACGACGCGACTACCAGTTGCCACAACGTGGCGATTGGTGTTTCCGTGACCCTCTCCTTGGATGACACCATGGCATGGGATTTGAATGATGTGCGCTTGTTTTGTATTGGAGTGCCTACGTTGTGGCCTATAGGTGACCATGACGTGGGGACCTATCAATTTGACTTTGACCATTAACTTCTGGTCAATATAGAGTATTTTTAGGGTGTAGATTGAGTAAGTATCTTTTATTGTTGTTAGGTGTTCGTAGTCCCAGTCTTAATGGTGTGAGAGTTGTATTGATTTAGCTGCTATATGAGAGGTGAGTCTTCTAACTATATTACTTCTTGTAAAGTAGTGTATGCATGATGACCAACTGGGTCTTATTTGTTGAATGATGTTATTGTGAAATTGTGTTGCTGATATCTCTTGGACTGTTGTGAGTCCATTGGACTGCTGATAGTCCCCAGGGTTATTGATAACCTCTAAAATGTGTTGCTAATCCATAGGGTTTTTGATAACCCATTATTGTTTATTTTGCTGAGTTGTATGTAGTATTTTGGGAACTCACTAAGCTTCGTGCTTATAGTTGTGGATTAAATATGTTTCAAGTACTTCAAATGATCACGGGAAGACGAAGGCTTGAATGTACACTCCGACTTGCAGATTTGATGATTTTCACATTTTAATACTCTGATTTGGATGATTGTATTGATGTACCTGAGATTTTCATGACATGGATTCTATGACATTGATAGTTTTTCTTGTTATAAAAATGAAAAATTTTGTGGTAAAAATCAGTCTGTAGCAGGAGGAGTTTCCTCTTTGTTTGGAAGCAGCTCTCCGAGTCTCTCTCTATTCGGTAGAGGGAGAAGATGAGGTGGAGGGGAGGTGGCCTCGATACCCCTCTATACCACTCCCCTAAACCTTATAACCTTTGACTTTGAATTGTGGGTCTTTAGGGCCCCAAACTTTAGACTTTTGAAACTTTTGAAAACTTTGATTTGAGTGAGATTGATTATCATCTTTTCTTACCCATAAAAGGTTAATCTCAAGTATTTTCACTAGGATTTTTATGCTTAACTATATTTTGAAATGTACTTAGACCGAGGACACTAGAGGAGAGGATTGGAGACCATGATGACTTTTAGAAGGCCACAACCTTGTAGTGCTTTATTTGAACTATGTTTTGGTATTAATTATTTATACCTTATTATTTTGTATTGAACTTTTGGACTGGATCTTCACACTTTTAAATTTTGAAAACTATTTGAATTAGAATCATCTATTTTTATTACTCCAATGAATAGTGTTTCACAACGCTTTCCCATCTCATCTCCTATACCTATGGAGACTAGGTCGGATGCCTAGATACACGTTAGTCAATCTCCAACTATTGTGTATTCTTAAGAGATAACCTTATTCGATGGAGACTAGGTTGGATGTCTAACACCTTATTCAATGCTAAAGTTGAGTATCGTGCAGTTATAAACATGCTTGTGGAAACGTGCTGGCTTTGCAACTTTCTTGTGCGGGAAAAGGTTGCCCTCGGTCACGTCCATGTTTTACACTTCTCGCCACCCAACAATTTACAAACATTTTTTTCCAAAGGTATGCCTTTACGAATTTTCATTAATTTTCAAAAACAAGTCGGGCATATCCCCCACCCCCATTCGCTCAAGTTGTGGGGGCCTTTTAGCATATAGAGTTGGTATTAAGGATTTAAATATCCTCAAATGCTCTGGACATGCTAGAAAAAAGAGCCCTTATTGCTATTATAAGTTTTTTATTTTTAAATAAATATATACATATATAATATAATAAAAAAAAATAGGCCCTCTATGACTGCCTACTTTGACCCTCTTCAACGCCCCCATGTTAGCATAATATACTTTGTATTTATATTTGTAATCTTTGTATTTCCGTGAAGAAAGAAACGTCAGTGAACTTTTTGACGGACCCGCATGATGGAAGATCCACACTCAGGCCAGCTGACATTTTGGTATTTGGATGGGTAGGAGCGAAGCACACTTTTGTGGATCTTTTCGGGGTCTCTCCTATCGTAGGTTTGAGGAGCGAAGATTTCAAAGCAGAGCATGCCGTTTTGAAAGCCGCTGCGTGCAAAGTGGAAAAGCACGAAAATGAATGTATAGAAAATCAACATGTGTTTGTACCTTTTACATTAAAACATTTGGTTTTCCCGCACCAAAGATGGTAGAGCTCCTCAACAGAGTCCAACGGGTCATGCATTCAAATGTTATATTCCCTCCGTCCCAAAATATAGTCCATCTTTCCTTTTTGGTTTGTCCCAAAATAATAGTCCACTTCTAAAAATAAATAGCATTTCTACCATAGTACCCCCTCATTATTACTTAACAAACTAAGCATTTAATGGAACATTAAATGCAAAGTAAGGACAAAACTGTCATTTTATTAAATAAAGTTAGTGGTAATTAATGTTTTTCTTAATCTGTGTGTTTTTTGTCTGTGGACAATAATATTGGGACGGAGGGAGTATCTCCTAGATCCACAAATGTTGTTTTCAAAAGAATTAGTTTTGCCTTCCATAAAGGGCTAGCAGCGCAACTTGTTGTCCATTTGCATTCTGTCGATATGCATGGGCGGATCCAATGTAGAGCTCAAGGTAGCCCGGGATACCCCTCAAATTTTTTTCTGTAGTGTAATTCTTTTTAGCAAAATTTCGTTTTATATAGTGTATATATATGTTTCCCTTCACTTATAAACCCAAACAAACATGTGGTTTGCTGGATAAGGCGCTAGCATATTGAAGTAGAGGTCTAAGGATCAAATCTCCCTCCTTACATGTTCTTTGTTTACCTTTTATTTTTATTTTCCCAGCTATTCTATCCCATATCGCCAAACACATGTAAATTTTTTATTTTCCCAACTATTCTATCCCACATCGCCAAACACATGTAAATTTAGCCAATTTTGTCTATTATATTAACATGTTATCTTCATGCTTCATTTGATATCTACTTTTATTCCCACATCGATTAAAATATCAAAAGATACTTCAACTTTATGTTTATATAACATGACTTTAGGTTATCTAAGGATTCGATTAAGATTTAGGTTTAAAACCGAAACCGAAGTACCTCAAAAAAAAATTAGGCCATCTGAAATTTTTTTGGGATACCCCTTTACTTTGAACCTGACTCCGCCACTGTCGATATGTATTGAACTATATATGCTAATTTGAATTATGGACGCTTGATTGTGTTGAAATAGTTTATATAAATATAAAATTTACATCCCTTAATTAACGGGATCTCCCTATCTACTATAATAAATGAAAATGACTTTGCCACATGTCCTTCTCTCATAAGATTAGCCACATGTCATTTTGTCAAAATTTGAGATATATTTATTTTTCACTTGTCATTACTTTAATTTTCATTTTCAATATATCATTAATTTACTTTCCATAAATTAAAACTATCATAATGACTATCAAATTTTAAATTTTAAATTTTAAATTTCAAATTCAATTCCAAATAAATTTACAGTTTAAACCTTTATGTTTAATATTTTGTTATAATTAACCCGTTTAGTACACTAAACACATAATTTTAATTAATTTATTCTTTGCATGTTTTTTTCTCATAGTTTTCACTTATTTCAATTTCAAATTCAAATAAAATTTCTATTTAATCGTTCGTACTTAACATTTTGTTTTAATCAACCCGTATATTATACGGGTCTCACAACTAGTTCTAATAAATGAATATGTTTGTTCTCATTTTATCGTGTGTCATCCTATTAAGTTTCTTAATTAATGTCATGCTACTTGTTAACATATTGATTCTCCATTTTAAATTTTTTTACTCTAATTACATTAAATTAATAACATTAGAATAAAAAATAAAATAGAATTAATACATACTAAAGGGTCATGTATTTATTTAAATCAACTATTATATTTTATACAACTAAATAATACCTCTTAATTAATAATTCATTTAAAATAATTGATTAATAATTTTGATATTTTACGTTGAAAGTTTAATTAATTTTATAACCGTGACTACTGCATGTTATAAATTAGTTTACTTGTATAAAAATAAAACATTGTTGAATGTAAGAGGCAAACATATTTGATATATCTTTACTTAAAAGGAATTATTTGTTTTGATATATTTGAATAATTAATTTATATAGTCTTCAAGTGTAATAATCGATGGTGTGCTACAAGTTTTACCTTATTGGAGGGCTGAGAGTAGGTAATCGACTATTTTCATGCTCCATGATACAACTTGCATGTTTTTATTATATAATAAAATAATTTAACTATGTAAGTTACGTTTCTGAATTCTGAGTTTTATTGTTTTATACGCATGCTTTATTTATAAAATATCATATTTAAATCTAGGTGACTATGAATTGACTTTATTCGGCAAAGTTCAAACACCACTAAAAAATACGATTCCGCATATACCAACTGATTATTTAATTTAAAACCAAATTCCAATATTGTTGTCAACTTAAAGTCATTCCACTTCAAATAATAATCAAATTACGATACACAATCATTGTCATAAACAAAAATCCGAATTTCTTATCATGCATGATTATGATACGATGTTTAAAATTAAGAAAATTAATAGATTGCGATATTATATACTACGTATATGTTTTTAGAACAAATTGAATATTGAATTATAATAGAATGAATCAATCTTTTAAATTTGTTAATTTTAGGTAAAAAAATAAAATAAAAAATCCCTATAATTGAGTTTTTTTCATAAATGGAAAAAGGCAACTACTGTAAAAGTCCAAAATATAGCACCCTTCTTCCCGCCGGGAAAAAAACAAAACAGTAAAGTAATTAATTGAAAAAAATCACAACTTTGCAACTATAAATTAGTTGGTGTTCTTAGTGAATATATTTGCTCTGCATCTAATCTCTCACAGCCATCGAACGATCTCACAACTGTAAGTTTCCAACGTTTCACAACTTCGATGTGAACTTATATCATCTTGGTATTTCTTAAATTGATCAAAACTTTGATCAAAGTTAGCGATCTGATTTCATTATTTGATATGCAAATCTGAGTCGAGATCTGTGGTTTTCAATTTGGGGAAGAACAGGGTTTTTAAGGAACGATAATGGCACGCAAGAAGATCAGAGAGTATGATTCCAAAAGGCTGGTGAAGGAGCATTTTAAGAGGATTTCTGGTTCCGAATTGGCTATTAAATCTGCACAGGTAAAGAGACTCCTTTTTGTGTTAGATTCGTAAGATTTATTAGATGTAGCCCTAATTCTTATAGGGGTCGATTGAAGTTTTAGTCCCTTTGTTCCCAAGCAAACGAGGATTTTCCTTATTGAATTGCAAAGGGAAAGATTCAGCTGATTTTGCAACTTAAAATTTGCTTATGCTTTTCATGTCAAAACCAATTAGCAACTGTAGATCACCACAGGATCATTACTATTAGCAAGTATTTCAAACGGATCTGTACAGTAGCTAACCAGAAAATCTAAGAAGCTAGATCCAAATTTACAAATTCATTACGTTGTGGAAAAAATTATGTAGTTTGCTAGTTCGTAGCATAAATCGAACAGTATTTTAAGGTGGGAGAATGACATATTTCATTTCTGATACATTAGGTTACAGAATCAACCGACTTGAATGAGCTAATCGAGAGGGAACCTTGGCTATCCTCATCCAAATTGGTTGTGAAGCCCGATATGTTGTTTGGGAAACGTGGGAAAAGTGGACTCGTTGCTCTAAATCTTGATTTAGCCCAAGTTTCTGAATTTGTAAAAGCACGACTTGGCAAAGAGGTTGAGATGGGAGGATGCAAAGGTCCCATAACCACATTCATCGTTGAACCTTTTATTCCACACAATGATGAGTTTTATATCAACATTGTTTCTGAGCGATTAGGGTGTAGCATTAGTTTTTCAGAATGTGGAGGAATTGACATTGAAGAGAATTGGGACAAGGTACGTGTGTGTAATTTATGTTTGTTCATTTGTTCCTAATTTTACTCTAGATTTTTTTTTAATTATTTGATCATTTCTTTTTGGTTTTCAGGTCAAGACAATCTTTTTACCAACTGGGATATCTTTGAATCAAGAGATATGCGCTCCACTTGTTGCAACTCTTCCATTGGAGGTGAGCTTATTGTAATTCTCTCATTATTTGTGCATTTTGAATCTTGGATACTTATTTCTGTAATGATGCAGATCAAACCTGTAATTGAGGACTTTATCAAATCCATATACACTCTATTTATAGGTAAATTTGTATATTCTTTGAAAATCTCTGCTCTCATTACTTAACTATGTAAACCGATCATTGATCTTTTTTGTTTTTGTGAATATTCAGATCTTGACTTCACTTTCCTAGAAATGAACCCTTTCACCTTGGTTGATGGAAAACCTTATCCTCTTGATATGAGAGGAGAGCTTGATGACACTGCTGCTTTCAAGAACTTCAAAAAGTATGATTGTTTTCTTTGATTCTCCATATAATTAATATGTAACAGCTTTCTATTGTCATCTTAGGTGCTGTTTCTTTTTTACTTTGATTAAGGGTAAAACTAAAAGGGTCTTACTTACATTTGCTTCTGATTTCTCAGGTGGGGCAACATTGAGTTCCCATTGCCTTTTGGAAGAGTTATGAGTGCCACAGAAAGCTTTATTCATGGACTAGATGAAAAGGTACAACAAATTCACTTGATGAAAATTTTATAAAAATATAATTGTGATTAATTAAATCATACAAAAACATTGCAGACTAGTGCATCTTTGAAGTTTACAGTTCTTAATCCAAAGGGAAGAATTTGGACCATGGTTGCAGGTGGAGGGGCCAGTGTCATATATGCCGATACAGTATGTTTGTTTCCAATTCCATTCTTATAATTTAATTATCCAAATTTATATCGAATATTTTCTTTTTTTGATTATAAAATCATATATATATATTGTAAAAAACCAGGTTGGAGATCTTGGTTATGCTTCCGAGCTTGGAAATTATGCAGAATACAGTGGTGCACCAAACGAAGAGGAGGTTTTGCAGTATGCTAGAGTTGTCATTGATGTAAGCCACTCAATCCCCATTAATAATAATGTTAGAAAGGGCATTTATGTCATTATATGATAATTTGTGTCATGTAACAACTGAACAGTGTGCAACTGCTGATCCGGATGGGCAAAAGAGAGCTCTTGTAGTAGGAGGTGGAATTGCTAACTTCACAGATGTTGCAGCCACATTCAATGGCATCATTCGTGCAATGAAAGAAAAGGTTACTCATTTACTTTTTTTTTTTTTTAATAGTAAAATTGGAAAGTTTAATGGGTTTTGACAAATTTGTTTATTGTTATAGGAGTCTAAGTTGAAAGCTGCAAACATGCATATCTATGTAAGGAGAGGAGGTCCAAATTACCAAAGAGGACTTGCACGGATGCGTGCACTCGGAGAAGAAATTGGCATCCCAATTGAGGTAAACCTTTTTTTTTTTTTTTATATCACCTTAAACTGCATTTGTTATGCAAGACAGGACAGAACAGAACAGGTTGTACTGAGACATAAGAGATAAGACTGATGTCAGTAGGACAACAATCGCAATATTTTTGTCGGATTCAAAAAAGAGCGAACAAAAGACTGTAATTTATGTCCTATTGACATCTGTCTCAGTCCAATGAAGAAACGTATGTTTTGAATTGACCAAGTTTGACCGACCAAAAATTGGTAATAATAAATTTGTTTTTATAGGTGTATGGTCCTGAGGCAACAATGACCGGAATATGCAAACAAGCAATTGACTGCATTACTGCAGCTGCATAAACTTTGTTGTGTTTTGTTGAATTCAAATGTAGCATGTAACTCAAGTGTTTTGTTGTGTTATGTTTTGTTTTTGTATGGGTGTGTCTTTGTTTTTTTTTTTTAAACCACATTGTAGAAAATTGAAGAAAAAAGAAATAATCTTGCGGCTCGTTTGATATATTTATACGTGTATCTGATGATTTGGTAAAACGGAATAGCAGAAGTGTACCTGATTATTAAGTAAAATCTCTAAAAATATCCTAAAATAATATTTGATTACATGGATATGCGAAAGTTCGGTTTCAGAGAGATTTCATATATTCATGTAAAATGGAACATACGACCTATATAATACTACCAAGTGCCAATTAACAACCAAGTATCAAATGAAATCAAAAAGTTTAATTGACTTCGGTTAAAAACTGATGCTTAATAGAATGACGATGTAAAAGAAATTGAAACATAAAATAATTATACAACTCGACAAATCTATTATGTAATTTAAGCCTCATGAGGTGGTTATTCATTTCAATATTATAACTTTGAAGTTGACATTATATAATTAAATTATAATCATTAAAAACCTATAGTATTATTTCCAATACAGTTATGTCAAATTTATCTTTTGTTATTTATTTTGGATATTTAGTTTTAGAGCTATTAATAAAAAAAGGTCATGTTCGGAGAACATCTATATCGTTTTTTCGATCATCAAGAAAAGACCACAAAACACGTGAATCTTGATTGTGAATTAGCAAGACATGAACTTTATATGACAACCTAACCCCACGAGTTTAAATCGTTTCACGATTTTTGTTATTCTACAGCTTTAACTACTAACAACAAATGATAGACATGGACTTTTGTCATGGTGGAACACTACCAACTAAGATGTCCGATTATAATACAACCAAAAGAGACTCATAAAAGAATCGGATACTTAATGAACATGTACACTTTCACTTACCAAAGTAGAAAAGTTAAAATTGCTAACAGATACTAAAAAAATAATTAAAGTGGCAAAAAATGGATTGCTGGTGCAGATAAAGAGATTGACATGCTTATGTTTATGTTTATGTTCCTGATAGGTACCTTCTTAGTGAATTCCTTACCTACTATTGTGTTTTTTGACTCGGGTAAGAATCGATTGTTTGTATCTCAGTCTTTCACTAGGGATTTCGATATGACCCTTGTAGGGAGTGTCCATTGCGAGTTTTCATCGCCAACGAACACAAGGTTTCTGCTTCGAGCGTTTTCCATGGTTGTACCTTGGAGATATTCGGGGTGACCTACCCGATTGACTTGATTCCCATCCCTATGTGAGATGTGTGCGTGATTGTAACATCTAGAATCTAGAATGTCAATTATGGAAATAAATTCTCTTTTTAGGATCCAACTCGTCGAGTTTGTGGCATAAACTCGACGTGTTGAAAGTTTTGGGACATGTGTTTTTGAAGACCAACTCGTCGAGTTGGTGAAGGAGACTTGACGAGTTGGCGTTGTTTAGGAAACCCTAATTTTGGGAATTTGCACTCTATTTAAACACCTTAAGTTCCAGATGTTGGTCTCATTTCCAACCCCCTTAGCCCCTAACCCTAATCTTAAAACCATAGAGCCTCCAAGAGTGTTGTGAGTCCATTGTGTGTTTGAAGCTCATTCAAGGAGGAGAAACTTGGTGCAAGGTGGTGGTTCAAGAAGAAGCTCATAGATCTTGATTCTCTGCCCCATTTCCAACTCATTTTGGATATAAAGTTTTAACCTTGCTTAGTATTGGCTTAGATCTCTTGGATTTATTTGTATGCTTTTAGCCATGGTTGGGTGATTGTTGAGGAAGTAGAAGTCCTAAGTGTTTATTACAAGGACCAAAATGACATGAATTTAAACATAAAGATGAATTTGAAAATGCCTGAAAACCCGGGTGTTACACTACATATTATATATGTGGTATATGAGACTGAAAAAAAAACGACTTACGAGACGAACAAGAACTCGTATTTCAATTTCGACCCAAATTTGTTTCGTGTTGTGCTTTATGATTTAAAGACATGAAACCGGCAATAAGGGTTATTGTCGTGTCCATGTTAAATATAAAAATTGTCGTATCTTGTTGTGTCAGCTAAAAATACGATGTGACTGTCCAATTATAAAGAATGACCATTATCATGTTTCGGGGTTATCGTATTTAGTCAAAGTTTGACTGTAAGGGTTGTAATCTTCAACTTAAGAGATGAAACCGACATGGGTGGTTCTATGTGGGTGTCACTAGTGGCACCGGTAACGCCTGGTTTTTTCGGATGCAGTACCAAAAATTTTGAAATTTTTTTAATTTTTTTTACTATCGTGACACTACTAAAATATTCATGACACCCTTATTTTGAAATCCTGCGTCTACCATTGGAAACCGATCATAAGGGTTATTGCTGGTCATAAAGGTTATTTATGGTCGATGATGTCAAAAAAAAAAAAAAGATCAAATATGAACAAAAGTATCGATTGACTATCATTTTAAGTCATTTTTCTAATTTCATAGTTCACGTAGATACCACGAATTTGTCACATATATGTCAATCAGACGCTAATCTACTATAACCGGTTCGTAACAGTATAATTTAAATACAAAATAAAATTATAATGGTTAATGATATACACAAAACATAATCAACTAAGAACAAAAGTAGCAATTAGTTACCTTCATAGAATGAATCAATCTTTCCATACAAATATAAAAACAGACTTATTAAATAAATCATTTTTCCATACAAATATTATAACAGACTTATTAACATAATGTAGGAAAGTAACACAAGTTATTAAAAATGTGACAAGGGCGGTTGTTCGGTATTGGTGAACCACTTAACCCTTCTTTTTGTGTTGACTGAATTGATGATCATATTTGTATATTATAACTAAGATTTTTACTTGAATATAATCTGATAAGTATTTTACTAATAACCAAACATGCTAATATCCAGAGTTAGTGATAATAACAAGAGTAGAATACTAATAATGCTACTATCTAGTTCTAATCTTTAGTTGGCATATATCAATTTTGGTTTGTTTTTTTATTCTCTTCTATTACTTTTTTCTGTTCATATTCTCGATAATTAGGATACGAAGGAGGATATAATAAATTTTATTTAGTTCAGATGTTTCTGTCCAGTTTTCTATTGAAGTTTGATTTATGATTGAAGATTAAAAAAAAAACAATTTATTGATTATTCGAATATACATTCCAAGTCAAAAAGGGATCATACATTTTAATTAGGCAATGTTTTTTTTTTCTTTTCAGTTTCAGCATTACAAGTAAATTCAAACTAAAATGTTACGACTTACGAAAAAGAACGATCTTGCTTATCTTATAAAAACTCAAAAGAAAACACATTATATTAACTATGAATAAATATTAGTAAGTCCATTCGATACATTCAGACCAATTCTTACGCACTTTATTTATAACAATTAATATTTTGTCCTTGAAAATAAATAATCTTTATTCTATTATTTTAGATATTCGGGATGTTAATAGTTAATATATGTTACAACTTAGAAAACAAAATAAGATACTCTCTCCATTTATTACTTGGTAAATTACAAAAGTTGTATTTGGATTATATGATATTTTCAACCTTGTCACTGAATCATGAATTAAACAATTTCAGCAGTGGTGATTCCGGGTTTTGAATCTGATATCATAAAGAAGAATCAAAGTCGTTTCACATTTATAATACAAAAGATGCAACTAAGTTGGAAAAATAAGCTAAACTATGATAAACCTTTATCTACACAAGTATTTACAATATATAGAGAAAATATACTCGTAAAATAAAAATCAAACGTCTAACAGGTTCCTTTTGATCCGCTTGTAAATAAATAAATATGATTCTCCGATAGAAAGAAAAGTAATAAAAAAAATTGATATAACTTTAAAATTTGATCGAAGTGAAAATCATCTAATGTGTTTAATTTGTTATCTCTAGTTTGTAAAGAGATAAATGTTAATTTATGAAGACTAATTTACCTTTTGGTTTTATAGTTGTTAGTCAATCAAACATGATGAAAATTTGTTATGTCAACTTTGATCTTATTTATGGTTTTTAAATCAATTTGTTCATCATCTGTCCTACAAATAAATTTTAATATGTATTTTTCCAACAAAAATCAGATACAATAGTCTTTCTTTTTGTTTCGAACAAATCAAATGTTTTCTTCATATTCTAATGCTTTAAACCATTAAGATCAGTATAAAAACAACAATAAAAACATGAGAATTATAAATCAAAACAAAAATGTTGATTAAACTAAAAACAAAATTGAAATCTCAAAGAAATGTAACGATATTAACATAGATCAAATAACTTATAATATTAAAAATGTTGCTAATCAGAAAAATATGAAAATTAAAATTAAATTAAAAAAAAGGTTATCAGATGAGGTCTTTTAAGGAAAAAAAATCAGATTTTATTTGAAAAATATTATATATATATATATATATATATATATATATATATATATATATATATATATATATATATATATATATATAGAGAGAGAGAGAGAGAGAGAGAGAGAGAGAGAGAGAAAGAGAGAGAGAGCGAGCTAGGTTCATGTATTTAAAATAATTATTGTGTTATTGTATACACCAATAAGATTTTAGATAAATCAAATCATTTAATAAATAATATAAGGGTATTATAGTAATCTTATTATTAGTTAATTATGGTAAAATAGATATATAATTGGATATTAGTTGTATTCCTAGTAAATCGCAAGAAGCACAAATATATTTATAACATTCAATCGGCATCAAGATTCAAAACCCAAAATTGAAGCCAGTATCGTTCCTGATCCATCGTATGATCCTAAATTGAAAATTTAGTCGATTATCAAGATGTAAATCAAAGTCAACACCGTCTCTAATCTATTGATTTTTATTCTTCTACAAAATTTGTCTCACTCTCGCACTCCTCTCACACACAGAAATTTGTCTTGCTCTCGTCTCTCGCACACAGCACACAACACTCGTCTCTCTATCAATCGCCGATAATCACGTTCGCACCAGCAATCGGCAACATCTTCAATCGCCGATAAGCGGTTTAAACCGGTTTACTGCTTTAGTTGACCGATTCGAGCATGAAACCCGAAGCACCTTGATCAATATTGAGATTTGAGTATGCTCATAAATGGAATCAGCCACTACTAGAAAAAAGACCTTTTACGACGCTCATTGCGCGTCGTAAAACGCTCAGACGACGCGCAAATGCGTGTCAAGGAAGGCCCTGTCATAAAGAGAGACGACGCGCTTTTGCGCGTCGTCTATAGACGACGCGCATTTACGACGCGCATTTATGACGCGCAATTACGACGCGCGTTTACGACGCGCAATGCGTATCAAGGAAGGCCCTGTCATAAAGGAAGACGACACGCATTCGCGTGTCGTAACCTTACGACGCGCGTGTTTATGACACGCAATGCGTATCAAGAAAGCCCATGTCAAGAAAGGCCATGTCATAAATAAAGATGACACACATTTTTGCGTATCATAATTTTAAATGTTAAAAAAAAAATTATTTATGGATTTACTAATTTTCAAATTAAATTTGCATTTAATGTCCAATAATAGAAAATAATATATCATATATAAAAAATATAATCCATTACATAAAATTTAATGTCATACAAAAATACAATACATTGTAATACATTGGTATTAAGGGGACCTAATTGTACATTGCTATTAAGAGGTTTTCCCTAACTATATAACCTATTTGTATAACCAAGTCCAAATGAAAGTATCCACGACCTTCTTCCAGCTGTGTTAGATTCCGAACGAATTAACCTATATATTAATAAAAAAAATAACATTAACATATAGCAATAAATAATAATATTAATAATAATAATAGCCATATTAATAAGTGCATTAAGTCAAAAAGAAAACACAACTACGTATTTGTCTATTTTGTTGACTGGATGAACTATGTGAATGTGAGTAAATGACCCTATTACCCTTCTGTACATATGAATTCAAAAAGAAACACCCCTTTGTATGTACTATGTCAAAAAGCATCACCCCCTAGTGAACTATCTGAATGCAAGTAAATGACCATTCTACCCCTTTGTATTTGTTAGGTCAATAAGAAACACACCTATATATATGTCCCTTTTTTTACTAAATGAATAAACTGTTTGAATGCAAGTAAATGACCATTTTACCCTTCTGTATCTATACCCATCAAAGTAAAAGATGTTGAATGATAAATGATACATTAATGGATGATATGTCACATAACACATACCTAAAAAAAGCAAGAAATGGCTTCATTAACTTTCTTTTCAGTAGAACCCCATGATGATTGAAGATGTGCTTGTGAAAGAAGACAACAGCCAAGAAGGTGAAGAAGTGTGCACCATTCGTAGTTTACACCCTGCATACCACTAGATGTTTGATCCTTATTTCAGGTTTTATAACGCTTCTGGTCCCTATTCCAAGTAAAATGACTATCTTTTTCAGACCAAAATAGACATTTTATTTGGACTATAGACCAAAAAATGCTACAAGCACCTCAGTTGAGGACCAAAATTGCAAAAATAAGCTATTCTCAGGGACCAAAATCGTAATTTACTCTAACCTTAAAGATACTATTAAGTTAGTTATGCACAAAATAAAATACTAACTTTTCTATTCAGTGGAAGAGCTCTAAACCCATTAGCTCTTGAAGCCACATTCTCATTTCCAGTATTGCCCTTTTGTGTGACACCAAAAGATATTCAATTACATGTTAGTAAACAAAAAAATATAAAAATGCAAAATTCGATAAAATAATAGTGATATGTGGATTTATAATAACCTTATCCTTTGTGACCTTTGTGCCCTTTGACTTGTTGCAAGATCAGGTGGTCTAGGAACAATAATATGCAACTTACTATCCATGCCACCTTCCTATATAACCATAAAAATAAAAATATAATTAAAAACTAAAAAACGAAAACGTCTAAAAAATCATTCACAAGATCAAATGGACCACATATAATCTGTATGTTACCTTTTTTGGTGCCTTGTGGATAAAATTAGCTTGTTGCTTTGTGTTAGTGACCTGAGATGTAAATTATAGGCATCAAGTATTTATCCTTTAATATAATAAGTGTGCAGAAACGTTTCATTACAATGATAAAAGGGTATTTATGACCTTACACAAGAGGCCTCCCTCGAGCTTTTGTCTTTTGGCTGCTTGACCTTCTACATTAATAGAATTGTTACCCGATTTTTGAACTCTAACACACAATGTTATAAAGTTTTTTCAAATTTATGGTTTATAAAACAATAATACATTATCCTGTTTGATTCTTTTTCCATTCCTATCTGCTTTTAACAGTAATTAAGAAGCATAATCACAAGAATAATTTCAATTTCAGCAGTATAATTAATACCTGGAATAATCCATTAAATGTTCTTGATTTTGTTTAGCTAATTGACTTGCAGTAGGTTTCATTAAAGTTGAAGATCTAGGAAAACTTGGTTTCAAACTTGATTTTGTCTTAGATTTATAATTATCAGTTCTTTTAGGCTGTTGCTTCTGGAAGTTTGGTAGCCTCCTCTAATTTGTCTTCTTTGAACAAAGAGTTTTCATCCATTCTTCTTCTATCATCTGCACTTATTCTCTCTTCTACTGTCATATCACTACGAGCTTTTCCTTATCAAAACATCCCTATTTATTAGACAAATAAAAATGACAACATTAACCCCATAATGATTTCAAATTCTTGGTGGGGCAAATCAAATGTTAGAAAAACCCTTTTATCTTAGAAGCTTTTATCGAAAAGAAAAAAAGCTCTGAAAAAAAAAACTTTTGCGATTTGTAAGTTTGCCATGAAAACCATTTTGAAAATTTCTTTTTAACTATTCTATATTAAGATAAATTATAGAAAGGAAAAAAAAACTTATATTTTGGATATTTTTACAGAAAAAGCTTGTAAAAATGTATAAAAATAAGGGCTTTTTTTATTTCATGTAGCACAGCTGCTACTCCTCTGCTTACTTCCATCAAGCAAACAACATGTTTGGTAGCCACTTTCATATAATTTCTTGTGGGTGTGTGTGTATGTGTTTCTTTATCCTAATGGTGATAGTTTTCTCCCCAATAAATATTTGCTGCCACTTTCATTGTGGATATGGCTAAGATTAGTGAGAAAATAACACAACTGAGATAGTTTTATGGATCTTATCTGACCACAATCTTTACAGGAAAGTCTCTTGTTCCTGTGCATAAAACCACCATCAAGTTCAAGACTCCATTACTCCCCTTTCCAAGAACTCAAGTGTTCCATCGTTATTGCAGATCAATCATGAAGACAGATACAACATTACCTATCATAGTCAAGGAAATTCACTCCATGATCTTGGAGATACTCTCGAGGCAGAAAACGATGATGTAACTCAAGAAAACAGATTACTCCAAGCAATGAATAAAATATTTACCAAAGTAATTAATGGGAGTTTTATACAAAGGTATATTACTTTAAAAAAATATTTACCAAACTATTGTGTTTTGAAACTTAATTACCAAAAGGTTGTAAATTGAAGTTTTTATGAGGTGTATTATTTTCTCTTTTCTAATTTTAAATTAACTTCTTTTGTTTTAATTAGCTTCTAACTTCATCCCTATCACCATCATATAATGTCGAATACCATTAACTTTTATCAGGCAGCCATCTTTCTTCGTCTACAAAAAGTAAACAAAAAAACTCAAATCTACAATAAGCGAAAATTAAACCTAAAGTTTCAAATAAATATTTACCCCAAAAACAAATTTAACCTGAAGCTACTAAACCAAATATAACGGGGTTGATCACTGATTGTATCAGAGACGAACTAGAAGGGGAAATGGGTCCGGTGAGATCAAGGGAGTTGAGCACTATTTGATTAGAATATGAACAAACACAGGGCAAAGATCAAATAAACTTTCTTCCAGATAAACTTTCTTTATTTAATATATTTTGACCAATTTTGAAAAGATGTGTAATACTTCCAGGAAGAGGATCAGATAAACTTTCTTCCAGATCATCAACAGGATACCCATTTTGAAAAGATGAATATTCTTTATATAATATATTTTGACCAATCTTGCTTCCAATTTGCTCCAAGTAACCTAATAATTTGCATCGTATGGTATGGATCCATTATAAGTTAACACAAAAAATGAAAAAAAAAAGACAGAAATACCCCTCTCCATACCTGCAACAGATGGTGCTGCTTCTTTTGCTTCAAAAGCTTCACAGACTTTAGATATATCTATTATTGCATCACTCATATACGGGCGAAGAATATTCGACTCCCCAAGATCAAGAAACATGTTGTGAACCTGAATAATTTTGGTTTAGTTCATTTAATGTTTCAGTTAGAAAGATTTTATAAAAATAAGAAGATTTAACAAAAAAAAATCTACCTTGGATTCATATGCGGATAAGGTATTCTGTATCATTCGAGACACTTCATCAAGAGAATGACATGAATATTTTTCATCTGCCGTCTTTTCCTTAGTTTTATTGACTTTGGAAGACTGTAACAGAGACAAAAAAAAGTATGGATTCCTAGCATATGCATACAGTATACCTGGCCTCATTGCATTGAAGCCGGAGCCACCAGCATCATCAGCATTTAATGTGGACATCTGAGCAGGTCTTGCTTGCTTTTCGCATTGCCAATGATCACATCTAACAGGTTCAGCAACTGAAACACAGTAACAAGTTTCACATTGTTAATGATCACATCTAACTGAGGATTTCGACTGTTCAAAGGAGATTCTTATAACTAATTTTGACATAGCTTCCATGTGCAAGAATTACTTCAAAACATAGTAACACAAAAAAGGACAATACATGTAATCTACCTCAATGTTATTGCTATTGTACATTACACTTCAGATTTAATAAAAACATGTGTAGTTCCTTGCTCAAAATATATAATATAGCATGAAAACACAAGAGTCACTCATTGGGGCATTTTATCAAACAGTTGGTGTTCACCAAAAAGTATCCCTAAACAAGCAGTGGTTAATTATTCAAAGATTACCAGGTTGCTGTCTTATGTAGTAACAAAGCAACCAAAAATAACGAGCAATAGCCCAAGTTGTAGGAGCGTAGAGAAATAAAACATCAATTGTGCTTAGAAGATTCAAAAGATTTACAAACAGTGTAATTCAGAAAAAAAAAACTATTGACTGATGTCTTTAATAAGAATTGATTACTCACCTGCATATATAAATGCATGATGGTTCCATCATTGGCAGTGGGTAACAAGTTCACGACATCAACCACTCTGTAGTCACGAAACCTTGTGGTGAGATTCTTGAGGGTTTCAACGACCCTTGTAGGCTCGAGAGTAACCAAGTCGCAGGGTTGTGATGTCATACCGGGAATCCATAGCCAAGTTGGGTGAAGGAACAAGACAATTTAATAAGATAACTCTAAAATAGGAGATAGAAACCTAAATTGCCTTTTAGGTTTTGAAAACGTGAATTCAAGGAGAGGAAAAAACCTTTCTGGGCTTAGAATCCCTAGTTCTTCAACATAGAGCCCTTAATCATAATGATTTTGTAAGGTCTATTTTTGGGAGAAAAAAACCCTTAATATCAACAATCTTGTTCCGCCTTAAGATTTGACGAACGTGAAAGCTAAATTCCATCATCTCCAAACGATTCCATACGACTTCAACCCTTTGTAATAGCCTCTTGAGTTGTTCTATTATATCTCGTACCCATCGATCACCACCAGAAACCCTAGCACGTACTAAGTCGATAGAAAATGAGAGAGTTGGGATTTTAGAAGAAAATAAAAGACCTCCAACTACCTACTAAGAAGCAAGACGCACATTAGGGTTCTTCGTCTGTTTGTTGTTTTGATTTATCTATGGGAAATCAGATACAAACGAGAATCAAGCTTTGCATTCCATAATTCATAGCGATAACTCATGGAATTCACATAGCTTCATTAAGCCAAACCATGGAAAAGAGAAATGTAGAAACGAAGGAAGATGAGAATAAGGCGGGGTTTTCTAACTTTTGGGGATTTTGTTTCCCGCTTAGTTATTAAAGGTTGGAAAATGCGCGTTCCATTAAAATTTATAAAGCGACATCCTTAGACGACACACATTTTATTATAGGTGCCCTCCGTGTTTTTATTAGACACTCATTTAAGGGCGCGCAATAATGCGTGACATAAATTCTTATATTTTTTAAAGAGATGACACTTTTTTAATGTCACACGCTTTTGCGTAACATAAATCAAGGAGTGTCGTGGTTTGCGCGTCGTAAAAGGCTGTTTTTCTAGTAGTGAGCCGATGAAATTAAAACCCTAGAAGACGGTATTAATTGGAGAAGTCGCATCTTGTATCCTACTCTCGTCGGAGGTTTTTCTCCAAATTCACTAGCTTTAATTTTGTTTATTTCCATTAAATTTGCAAAATATGAACAACAAAGGATTGAACACATAGGGTTTAGATGTATTTTGATTATTAATATTATATATGATAAGTTTAAAACAGTGTTTTCCGATGCCGAAACTAGGTACGAGTTAATAGTGAATTTAATTTGGCATTTGGCTTTTCGTCATTCAACTTTGAGATTAGGGTTTTGATTAAACTTTCGACTAGAAATTGTTCATATCATGTATTCATGCTGTGGCACTGTTAATGCTCATCGTTTTTATTGGATTTATATTACGGATTCATAGAAAGTTCCCAGTAAGTAAACACACCAAAAGTATAGTCTGAAACTGTGTTGTAAATATTTGTTTTTTTATTAGGAATCGTTGGAGGAGGGATTGGAGTAGCATCAAAACATCGAAAGGTTCACCGCCTTGCAAACATGTCTGCAACTTATACCACTAATCTTGCCATAGTCACCAGTTGCTATTATGGCAAACAATCAGTATTCACTTCTCCTTTTTGCTATCAATGATCAACAATTGAGTAAACTACTTTCTAGTAATCCCTTATTGGTTTATGTATTTTATACAATTCCAATTCTATCGGAATGGAATCACGAATTCAAATTCTATCGGAATGGAAACACGAATTCTAATTCTGTTGGAATGGAATATAGATATTTTCTCATTGATTATACATGTTCTACAATTTTTGGTTATTGGTTTTGGTGCAGTTAACAAGTCTGCATATTTTTCCAAAGGAATATAGTTTTTTATTTATCATTTGCTAATGTGTTATTGGATTCTAAACTACAATTAGATTTGTGTTCACAGAAATTGATGCTTGAAGAATGGACAACAAAATTGAAAGTGTTTCTTAACAACATTATTCTTTTAGAATGAATTAGTGTATTTGTTAGATTTTTGATGTTTTTTTTTTCCGATTTGAAGGTTTTTTTTGTTTTATTCTTTTAGAATTGTTACATGTACTCTATAATAATTAATGTAAGTTTTTGTTTAATTCTTCAATTGATGGTTCGAGAATTTTATTATTCTATAAGAAATTTGTCACAACTAGCATTTTAGCTAGGAAATTCTATTCCTGTGTAACCGTTCATCTATTGTAAAACATATACTCTAATTAAATCTCACTCAATGCTCGTTTAGATTCATCAATTATGTTCATCAAATAGTCTGAAAACCCTACAAATCCCAGTTTAAGTCCATATTGGACTAGGATTTCCTTATTGGGCCTAATGGACCAATAAGCACCTAATTCAACTTTATTGGACTTCGAAGCCCTAATTGGATCTTAATTGGACCCAATTCATAAATCTAAAACATTTTGGACCATTTGGGTCTAGAATGATTCATTCTAACCCTAATGGGCCTTATTGGGCCATAACTAATCCAACTAACCTTAGTGAGCCATAAGCCCATTCTTTTATTCTATTTGGGTCGTGAATGCTTCCAAGGGCCCAATAGGCCGAAAATTTTTATGTTTAGGATCCAAAGATCCTAACTAAAGTTAATGGGCCCAAATCTCGGCCCATGTATAAAATAAAAAAAAGGAAGAGAAGTGAAATAGGGGGGGGGGGTTGACTTTAGAGGTGCCACCTCCATTTTGTTCAACATGTATCCATGCAAGCACCCCCATACATCCTTGCTAGTCACCTCACTACCTCTTTCCCCTCTCTTCTTCTACTCTCGGTCGAGAGCCACAACACACACCCATATACTACGTCAAATTCTCTCTATTACTCTCAATAATCATCCACCTTCTTCCTACAAAAATCTCAAAACTTTACTTGGGTTTCAAGAGGATTTTCACAAGAATATCATCATTTCTTGGTAATTTTGTACATATCCGAAGTATATAACTCCTTTCTCATGATTAGATCACTTTTCCTAAATCTTTTTGGTGATCATACTCTTAGAACGCCCCTATAAGCTCGAGATCTACATCAAAGGTGTGCTAAGACCAAAAATCTCTTCCACTTCTTCTTCAAAAACCGAAACATCAAGCAAAGGTGAGTTCATACCCCATTGTTTTCAATTTTCATATGATTTTTGGGGGAGAATGCAAGTAAAATGTGTAGATCTATGTGTTATATGCATGTTTTGTGTGAATTCTTAATTTATTTGGTAAAAATGTGTTAAATCTTAGTAGATCTCAAAATTTTAAGTATTATTTAGCAAAGATCTATGAATTATGACATTATATACATCACATTATCAAGCCAAAAGTGATTACATGTTTAAGATACAAAAGATTTCAACAAAAACCTTGTTAAATGTCAAAATTGTCAAGAAAACAAAAGATAAGTGCAAAAAGCGACATTTATGTTTTTATAAGGGCCAAACAGGTCCTACATGTATAAAAAGGTATTTTTATGTTAAACATACTTTAAAAAGGGCCAAAAATGCAAATTTGAGCTTAATGGGCCAAAACTTTTGGGCCTCACGGTTTTGGGCCCAATTTGCAAAAAAAAAAATGAAGTTTTGGGGTAAAAAATGTTATTTGGCCAAAGTTTGAGTCATAAATGTAAATAAACCAAATTTAGGGGTGAAAATAACATTTATTTTCAAATTGGACCAAAAATGTAAATTTTTCCAAAATTGAGCCGAAAGTGTAAATCTTTGCAAACTAAGGGCTGAAAATGCACTTTTCTGCAAAACTAGGTCTTAAAAGTCAAAATATATACTTTTAGACTAAAACCGTAAATTTTTAGACATTTGGGACAAAAATTGCAAATTTTTATAAATTATGGACTAAAGTGTCATTTTTACAAAACTTTGGGCCTTAATTAAAAGTTGGAGGATTATTAGCCAAAAATATCATTTTTACAAAAAGAAAGCTTCTTATCATCAATCTAGTAAACCTTGAGCTAAAACAAACAACGAAATAAAACAAATGAACGAAATACGTCGATAGCTATTTATTGGGCCTAATTTTCACGTTACTTGGCCACTGGGCCCTAAGGGGCCAATTAAGTGTATCTTGAGCCCAATGTTTTCCATGACGTGTTTATTGGGTTTTGCGACCCACTTACATGTTAATTTGGGCCTAAGTTATGGATTACATGTTTATTGGGTTTTTGTAGCTCATTTACATGCCTATTGGGCCTAAATTACCCTCTTACATGTTATTAGGCCTTTGTGGTCTAATTACATGCTAATTGGGCTTGGAATGGAATTCATATGCTAGTGGATCATAACTATACCGTTGCATAATCATTGAACTTAGTATACTTATATATGTACTTTTTGAATACTAAAACATATCACATATATGTAAACATTAAACATAGTGCGAAAACGGATTGAGAATCTAGTGAGACATGTCGGTTGGCGCCTTTGAGTGTACAATCGTAGCCTATAGTTATAATCAGAGTTTCCTGGTAGGAAACCGGGAGTTTGTTTATAGATCTATACGGGGTGACCCCCCACGCCTTAGTTGTTCGCTACAGCTAGACTAGGCCGGTCTAGGGCGACAAAATCCTTAGCAAGACCGGCATTTGGAAAAATGTCAAGACAAGCAACCTAGTCATTATCATGCATGGTTATAACGGCTCATATAGGGATTCAATACCATAAATTTAACCTTTCGAAGATAAACTCTTCGATTATGTCAATGCAAAACGACTTATTTAACGATACAATAATCTAGACGTTATAAAACAGAAAATATCGGATTTTCTAGGGAAATTATTCACATACATTTATCATATATTCACAATACAATGAATCTAAACTACACTCGTACAAGTTATAACTATGAAATTCACACGTGCATTTATACTTGATTTTTACATCATTTTCATACATTTTACAGAAAATGTCGGATTTTCTGGGTTTTTATGAAAGATACAAAGACTTTTACTCAAACAGACTTATGAACTCACCAACATTATATATGTTGACCGTTTTCAAAATAACTTGTATTCTCAGGTAATCGTTAAGTTGGAAGATTTGCAAGTGTGTATGGATTTGTTTTATGTAACAACACTTATCGCACTTTTAACAATTTAAACTTATGTATTTTAACAATGTACTTGATTTGAACAATGTTAGTTGTATTATGTAATATTGGTGACGAATGTGTTATGTTTCATATATATTCATTGATATGATTATTCAATTGTTAGTCACACGAGCCCCCGAACGTTTCCGCCGTCTGGTTCATGGGTGTAACAAAATTTTTAAAGTCATGATCAAGAAATATGTTCAAGAATATTTTTATTATTTTATGGTTCAAGAATATTTTTATTTTTGAACATACTCAAACATATTCTGCCAGAATGCCGAATTAAAAACCTTATAATTCGTAAAATCGGATTTTTAAAATTAATATGTAAATTTTCTTTATTAAATCTATATTAATTGACTAAAATATCCTTCTAGGATATTTTCAATTATATTTATTTCAATAAGATGTATTAATCACTTTCTTAAAATAAGTAAAATTGATTGGCCTACATTTATGCATATAATAACTCAATAATTACTTTAAATAAAATAACCTAAGCTATATATATATATATATATATATATATATATATATATATATATATATATATATATATATATATATATATAAAAGAAATTATCATAAACTTGTTAAAATACAAAATTAAAAAATAAAAACTACAAGGTCTTTTATAAAAATAAATAAATAAAATTGAAGTTTAATCTGAAAAAGAAAAACTCAATATCTAGAGTTTTTTATGACCAAAAATTAAAAAAAAAAAAAAATACAAAAAATAAAAGGACGTTTTGATCAAAAATAAATTAATCCGAAAACAAATCAATAAAACTGAATTATAATATTAACTTTTAACAACTTCCCAGTTTTTATCCTATTTTTAAACATTAAATTTAAAATAATTTGAAAAATAAAATAAAATTGTGAAAGAATTACAGACAGTAAATATTCTGTGATTACAAGTTGTTCACGTTACCCGACAAGAGAATATAGCTCCCAAACAAAGGAATGCACAGGGAGTTCAGAGGACAAGACAATTCTTTCACTCCCACCAACACCCTATGCGCATTTTAGCACTACAACTCCAACCTCCTTCTCAATATATTCCTTTTTCTTAGTAATATATTATTATTATTCTATTGATTATCTCTTTAAAGAAAAGGTGGGGTAGCTCGTTACCTTTACCTATGCCCGCTTGTTCTGCCGGTAGTCACTGTTACTCTAGTCCATTCCATGCTCCCATACCAAACACACTATTTTTGGGTTATTTTTTAGAAATAAAATGACCAAATATTATTTGAATATTTAATTGTAGCAGTCCATTTATATTTGAACAAAAATAACCACAACATGTCTTGAACCACTTGTTTCTTATTCGATTCAACCCGATAACCGATGGTTATCGGAACAACTGCTTGATTTCGTGTATTTAAATGGAATCTCGAATAGGGCAACCACCACAATTCTAGAACAACATTTCATGACTCTTTGAAATATGTGAAAATAGCGGCAGATAACGAAGTAGTGATTTTTCAGGTATGCTATTACTTCATTTATTTGTTGTTTTGAGTAGGGATGAGCATTTGGATCGGGAAACCGGCCGGAACTGGATAGAACCGATCGGGTTGGGACAAAGACGATATTCCTGTGGATTTTTGGAACCGGGAACTGGTAGAGCCGGCAAAAACCGAAGCCGTAACCAAAATATTTCTCAAAATAAGTTGCTATTTCTCGAGGATTGGTTTCAACATTGAAGACCCGACAAGAACCGGTAGGAACCGGAACCGGTAGAACCGGCGGTCTGATTCGGTTCCTATTTTCCACCAAGTTCGGTTCCCGGGCCGGTTCCGGTTCGAGTCGATTCCGATGCTCATCCCTTGTTTTTAGTATTGTGATTTTAGATAATAAAAAATGTATTTTGAAAGGTGTTATACAACTGCGGAATATGATGAACTATTTCGAAACATCTTTTTATTTCCAAATTCCAATTAGAAACGCTATGGTAGCCATTAAATAGTCTTAGATGTCTTAGATAGCTATATAATATTGTTTGTCCTTCTATTGAACCGACTTGTCTAGAATGGATTTATATGTCCGGAATGAGATGAACATTTTGTAAAGTCGTAAACCAACATGGTGTAACAAAATTGAGATTTTAAATGAACCTAACTATGGTGAAATTTATTTAAGCATTACGGAGATTCTTTAAAAATGCATGAAAACCTGAGCTTGGTGCAATTATTCTCGGTAAGCTCCAACATTACATGTGACGCTTTTTCTTGACAGTCGTGTTTAGGTAGATGGCTAGATATCCATGGCGGTATGGAAGAAAGCCCATTTGCTTACACATTACATGTTCTGTGAAGAAGTTGTTACATATCCAAAAACAAAGTGAACGAAATATTCTTCACGATGGACCACTATGAACTCTTCTTTAGCAAGAGGAAATTGTTAGATATTGGGTAGGGTTTATGCTGTAGATATGGATACCCCTAGGATCGTGTAAACATTTTTCGAACTAATATTTCTATCTATGTCCGGGTTACAAGAAACTTAACCTATAATAATCCCAAGGGGACATTTACGGATCTAGGCATAGAAACATAAGCCAAATTGTTAGAAGATTCTGATTTTGTATGAAGAAAAATGAGAGCTAAAAAGGTTATATTTTTTTTCCTCAAGAGGAGAGTCGTTTATATAGAAAACGATATGTAGGATTTCCTACTAGGGTTGGCCGTCATGGGTTCCTTTGGAAACAAGTCAAGGGAATCTGAAATTAGTGAGAAAATCAATGGTTTCCAAAACTGACGATCTTAGTCATTTTTATCATAATCCCCTCAAGAATTCGATTTTTCCACTATGTATCCACTTCTAAAATCCAAAGAGTTTCTGGGGCGCTGCCTCAAACCCGGGGTACACTTACGAAGCGGGTTTTCTTCTAGATTGGTCGTCATGGGTGCCTAGGATAATCCTAAAGGGACACTTACGAAGTGGGACCCCAGCCAGGGGCTCTGCCCCTTGGACCCCGCTAGGGGAGTTGCCCCTGGTCCCCGCTAAAGGGGCGCTCCCCCTTTGGAAACCCCGGACCCAGGGACGCTGCCCCCGACTTATCGTTGAATTGGCTTGTAATTCGATCTTGTACATGCGTACACTCCGCACATACCCAAACATATATTATAATACAAATTATGAAGCCCATTAGCTCACATGTAAGTTACAATTACACAAAATGTCCTGGTGACACTGAAATCACCAATAAAAATTTGTCTTATTATTGGGTTGCAATTTATTGATTATATCGCACCTACTTCGTTTGGCCGTGAGTTCCAGTTACATGTGTTTCCTTTGGTTCCAATGGGTGACTCGGTGAAGTTGCAACATGTAGACGGTGTATTTGAAAAATCCCTTAATCAATTACCGAATGAGGATGTGGCCTGAGTGTCTTTGTTGTACATATTGGATAAAGGGTTTAACAGTCGGTACGCTTGTTAGCCCGTAAATGATGAATTATTTGCCCTCGTATCCAATTTTCAGTAGTTCACAGGGCATCACGTAGTATAACATTTTCATTTTCCTTTTATTGTCATTTCTTTTTTGTATATAATTAATAGATTATTTTGATGACATGGGTACCCATGGGGCAGGGTAATTTGATATTAAGTTTATATTCAGTTGTTGACCATATTTAAAAAATTGAACGAAAGTATGCATCAAGTACAAGTGAAAAAATAGAAAGTGATGTACACCGTGTTGGGGTTTATATACGATTTCAAGGTAATATAAATTATTTTGAAGTTATAATTTTACGCAATTTGTTTGCTAATATTATGATGTGTTAATTTGTTAGATTTGGATTTTAGAGTTGTGTAACATCCCGATGTCGATGTATGTTTAGTTTTAACCCTATGTACGGATAAATTTTGCATTTTAGTCCTTGAGTATAAGAAAGAGTGCAAAATGGCCCATTGTGGCATTTTGGGGATTTTGAGCTAAGGGAAGTATGTTGTGTGTATGTTGTGTACGTTGAGCGTACTAGGGCAGACCTTAGTATGTTGGGCGTACGTAGAGAAAGTTCAAACCCTAATTTTTAGGGTTTGGTCCATATATAAGCATCATTATAGCATCATCTATCGTTCTCTCATTAGCCCCATCTAAGATTTCAACCCTCTAGCAAAGCCTAAGTGAGAAGAGTGCTTTGAGCTCATTTGTGTGCCTTTTTGATGTTCTTGAAGGAAGAGAAGTTGGTGCAAGGACCTTGAAGTTTGGAAGCAACTTAGATCTGGGATTCCATACTTGCTAGCAACCTCCGGGAGGTAAAAAGTTCACAACTTGATCACTCTATCTTGTAGATCTAGCTATTTCTTCCTTTAGGGCACTTTTGGTCCCAAATATGGTGATTCTTGAGCATGGCATGCTCTTGACCAAATAAGTCGTCCTTTCATACCTTATAGGGGGTCTTAAGTCATAAAAATGTGGTCTTGATGGATAATTTTACTCCATGCATGTTATAGAAGGTCTTAAGGCATTAAGATGTTGAGAGTTTGTCTATTAAGCACTTAATGGATATGCAAAGTCATAAATCTGGAAACTTTATGACTCTTGATGGTATTTTGGATCTACAATTGGATGTGTTAAGTCGGAGAAATAAGCACTTAATGGGTTAAGTAGGAGACTGCTGCATACGTTGGGCATACCGAAGGGTATGCTATGCGTACGTAGATCTAGCCCCAACGCCTCTGATAGCTAGTACGCCTCGCGCACATCCGGACTACACCCCGCGTATGAAGCTTGAGCTTACTCGGCTGCGTTGCCTCGGCTATTTTGACTCGTTTGACTTGTTGAGTTTTACCAGTTTTGACCAAGGGTATTTTTGGGGAAATGTTATTAATTTAGAATGGAAATATTTTGACATTTAGGATTTGGGTTAAGCCGATATTTGGGAGCAGAGTATTGATCAACTATTTGTCAGGCTGTGAGGTGAGTTTTCCTCACTCTACTACGAGTCGAACGCACCAAGGTCGGACCATTGGATTGATATCCTGGTTTTACCGTATGTTGTTATGTTGTAGTGATCTGTTAGATCTGTATCCTGGTATATAGGATGTTGCTATGTTGTTGTGATCTGTATCTTGGTATATAAGATGTTGTTATGCTGTAGTGATATGTTAGATCTGTATTACCACCTGTATATGCTAGATATTGATTTTTATGGTATATGTTGATATGTGATGGTGTACCGGGTTGATGTGGTCCTACTTTGTGTTGAAGGCCAAGATACCCTGGGCGGTCGGATAGATTGAAGGCCTGCGAGGCGAATTGGCTGTAGTCCCGATGAGACGGTCCAGTCATGCTGAAGGCTCTGTATGCATATTGTTGTTTGTTATCTTTATGTGGTGGAACTTTGGGGAACTCACTAAGCATTGGCTTACAATTTTAATTTTGTTTTAGGTACTTCAGATGACCATGGCAAAGTAAAAGGGTGACTATACACATCCTTGGTTCATGTTGTTCATCTTAGGAGACTCTGTTTTTAGATAATGTTTTAGGAACAATGGTTTTGTAAACATTTCCTTCAATAAATGAGGTGTTTTAAAAAGTTTAAACGATTGCATGACATGGCCCAAGTTTAAACGATTATAAGCGAACGATTATCTAGCGGTCCTTGATGTTCGATGAGTTTTTTATATTTTTTTTACAATTGGTATTTTGAATTTATCATATATCTATGCTGTTAACAATTAGTTTGATAGTTTATTAGGATAATAAGAAGCACATGCATACCTTTTAGCCGACTCTGGATGAGCAACTTCCTAAGTGGTGGTCTTATAACTACACATGGATTAAGAGGGATGGTGCACCTTCATTACCATGTAGCAGGACATCGTCTCACACAACATCCTCATAGAGGTCACCTCCTTTTTCACCACCACATAAGAAGATGCAATGCAATCCTTACATAACTCCATCTCCACCACTAGAGTCATAAACTCCATTATCACTACCACACCAACTCTAGCACCACCACCACCATACCTATCTAAGTCACCAACATCAACATAGGAAGCAGATAAGGGCATTAACATATAGGAGTTGCATACATAAGTTAAGGAAATCAATAGGTTGATGATATTCACTTATGGTATCATACAAGTGTATCATATTGGTCCGTCGTATTAAATTTCCATAGCGTCATGGATGTGCCTCATATTAGATTTACATAACATTGTGGATGTGCCTCTATTTGATTTCCAGAACCTATTAGTACACCTGAGACGTACGACACAACAGGTGATTAAATTTGGCTAAAGTCTTTGTGGGTGAAGGTATACATACCCATTAATATATTAATGTATTATTTTTTTGGAGGTATTAAACTTGCGGCTATGGATACTCAACATCTATGATCTTTGTTGTTTATCAAATATTTTTACACTGCAAAGTCGTCTGGCGATTTCAACTTTGTTGATCCTCGAGAGGGTGCAAATGCCAATGAAAGGATTATTCCTTTTTTTATTTCTTTTATTGTTCATGGAGTGTGTATTGATGGAAGATGATGAGTAGACAACAATCCAAAGAAAGAAAATTATGTCAATATTCAAAATATTAGGGCAATTCAATAAAAAAGATTCAAAGGAGAAGCAATTAGCCAAAATTACAATCACATTATATGTTTCAATCTTTCCTTCCCATTTATCAGTACGTGAATTATAGAACATATGTGGTCGTGTGGGTGTAGTAGTAGATGTCTTTATTGTGAAAAAGAAGAATAATTGGGACAAATGTTTGCCTTTGTCAGATTCATTCGGGTTGTGAATAAGGAATCTTTATTGAACTCTATCTGCAATACTCGAATTGGCAATCTACGGTTGTATGCCAATATGGCTAGGTTTTCAAGGGAGGCTGTAAAACCTCAACCTGCACCTATCCATGTTCTCTCATGTAATGCTAGCTCCAACTTTGTGGGAAAGAGTTATTGTGCTAATATGTTGTCTGGTGTTAAAAACTTGGAGGATAAGGTTATGGAATTATATAATCATACGTAAAAAGTTACAATCAAATGTGATGGAGACCAAAGATCAAATTATCCCATGGAACTTCTTGATTGTTTCAAGGATTTCCGTTCTATTAAAAATACGGGTAATATCTGTCAAGGAGAAGGTTTTATGGAAGTTGAGTTTTTATATCTTGGTGGCCGATTGGTTCTTCTAGACTTCGATTCTAATGAGACTAAAGATCGGTTCATGAATCAGGAAGGCATTAAGTCGTGGTTTTATGATATGAAAGTATGGCAAGATGATTCTCATGTAATGAAAGAATTATTTGAGTTCAAATGAAAGGTGTCCCTTTACTCACATGGTGTTACTCAACTTTTAAGAAAATTGTCAGCAAATAGGGTGATTTTCTGTTTTTAGAGGATCAATATGAGCAAAATCGATTTTCTATGAGAGTTATTATGATCTCAAATCTTGCATCTCCTTTGTTTGAATCAACTTATGTTAATTTGTTTTGGTGTGGAGTATTGTGTTCGTGTACATGAATTACAGCCTTGAAATCCTAATTTTGCTAAAGGTTTCAAAGCAGAAAATTATAGATAATTATCAGAAAGGGAATATTTTGAGAAGATGTCTGGATGCGATTGTTCTTTCTATGTTTTCGGTGATTTGGTCTTTTTGCATTAAGTTGTTGTTCGTGAAATTAAACCTTCTAAGGCGGTGCTTTGGGATTTTATTCACTCTCAATCTTTCTTATGGATTAGCTCTAGATTCCCTAAGTTTAGAGGTAAGTGGGTCTATTGGATGCAATATCCGTCTCTTGTAATTATTTATTTAATGTATTTTTGTTCTAGCTTTTGCTAGTTTTTAATGTTTAATGTCGTCGTTCCATAAAAAACTACTCAAGTAGGCTACGGACAAATCTTATCCCTTTGAAAAGTTTCACGCTTAGACTTGTGAAGGGCATGAATGTACCGCAAAAGTCTAGTTTAAGGGAAGATTGTGAGTTTTTTTTTCTTCTTTGAAATATTGACCTCGAATCGGTCTCTATTCATTAAGGATTCGACCGTCGATTGGACTCTAACATATCATAGAAATTTGCATAGGAAACATGGGGTATAGGGGTTTAAATGAGCTAAATTGAGCTCAAGCTCGGGTTGGCTCGAACTCGGATCGTTTAAAATGCATGGGGCTCGAGATTGAGCTCGACTCGATTCGAGCTTAATTTTTTAAGCTCGAGCTCGACTCGTTTGTACTAAATGAGTCTAAGCTCGGCTCGAGCTCAGCTTGGCTAAGAGTCAAATATCAAGCTCATTTGTGTTTTTAAGCTTAGTAAAAAGCTCATTTATCATTATTTGATATTTAGTATTTAACCATTAATTTTAAATTAATATATAAATATAAAATTAAAAATTAGATTATATAGATATGTATTGGCTCGTTTAGGTTCGCGAGCCTAATCGAGCTCGACAGATGAAGTTCGGGTTCAAGATCGTTTAGTAAATGAGTCTGGAACTAAGTTCAAGCTTGAGTCATGTTTTTAACGAGTCGATCTCGATTAATTCAAGAATAGTTCAGTTCATTTACACCCTAATGGAGTACACGTCGTATCTAGACTTTTTATTTTTTTAATGTTCATCTTTAACACTTAACATTATATTACTTTTATTTTTATTTTTATCTCAAAGGTGGTATTTTAAGTTTTTAACCATTTGGACGATCAGTGTTTTTACTAGGTCCACGAAATATATTATGCAGTAAATGTTTAAAATATAGTTTGAAAGATTTGTCAGAATATAAAGGTTGAAGCAAGTGAACAACTACGAAAAAGATTAATGATTATGTCAACGATGAGCTTTTGTTTTTATGTTATAATAATCATGATGTGTGTTTTTTAATTATTCGTTTTTAGATGATGTTTAAAATCACTTTTCATATATATTGAAATTATGCAAAATCTTTTGTTAAAAGTTGGGATATAGATGAAAGAAAATAGATTCGAACCGATATTTTTCTATGTTGTTAAAGATAATGTTAAGAGAAAGGTTTTTTTTTTTCGTTATGTTCACAAATTACCTATCGATTGATTCGCAAAAAGATGATGCATACCAGAAGACATATCATATTATAGTATCTTTTTTAAAATGGAATAAGATAAAGCATCGATGATCAGTAAATAAACTTGTGAACATGGTTTTCGATATAATTACTATTCACTAAAATCATATATTAATAAAAAACAAGTTTAAATAATCTATTGAAAATTTTAACAATAGATTATAATTGTTGACTCGTGACTGGACTCTTGACTCGAAACTATAAAATATCTATTCGTGAAATGATTATATATTTATATTTACTTATTTATATATTTATAAAATAAACGGTATAATACACATGTTTACACATAATATTGGTTAAATATTAATGACCATTTACCAAAATATTACAACTTTGCTAGTTATGACTTATGTCGGACTCATAATTTGCTCCATATACATGTCACCTATACAAAAATCATACAAAATAGAACATAGTATATAAAAAAACAAAACAAAACTAGCGAGATAGTAATTAATCAAGTGTTTGCCATTTAGAATGGTGTTGCAAAGAAGAGAAAGCATTCCAATCCCAAGTGGAAAGGAAAACTTGTTGCCTCTAATTCCCAAAGTGGGAATAAGGGAAAAGGATATACATCATTTCCACCGATGAGTGATCTAATGGAAGCAATGTGTTTCTACTATGACGATAGGGGCGTTTGGAAACGAAGCTTCCCACGGTACTTGAAAGACCTCATGGATGGAAAGGTTCAAGCGACTAGATCCAGTTCAGGTACTTATACGATCGAACTTCATAATACTACTACTTCTAACTCATGGATTCTTGATATTGGATGTGGTACCCTCATATGCTCGGTATTGCAAGGACTAAAGGCAAGAAGGAAGCTTAAGCATGGAAAAATGAATCTAATAATGGGGAGTATATGAACCTCGCATGTCTCAATGATTAGAGAGTTTGAGCTCAAGCTTAGTAGTGGAATTTTGATTAGTATAGTTAATTTTTCTCACTCTTCTAAGATGTCTAGGAACATAATTTCATTTCATGCACTGTATGCATAAGGTTTTTAGTTTTTGTTTGACAATTAAAAGGGTGATATTATAGTTTATAAAGATGGTTATTTTATATCTAAAGCTTCTACTTGCAATGGTGTGTTGGAAAGTGGTATTTGTGTTTCTAATAATAATATCAATGTTAACTTAAATATTGATTCCTCTAATATTTTAGACCAATCGTGCTTATGACATTGTCACCTTGGCCATATAAATAAGAAACGTATCACCAAGTTCCAATTGGAAGGAATTTTGGAATCATTCGACCTCAAATCGAATGATGTATGCAAATATTGTTTGTTAGGCAAGATGACTAAGTCATCGTTCACATAAACTTGTGAGATATGTGAAGGATTATTGGATATCATACACATAGGTGTGTGTGGACCCTTCAAATCCACCACAAGGGACATAATACACTACTACGTTACGTTTACTCATGACTTCCGTAGAGATGGTTATGTTTACTTTATTAGACATAAGTCAGATACTTTTGAAAAGTTCAAAGAGTATCAAAACAAAATAGATAATCAATTCGGAAGAAAGATAAAGCTTCTCAGATCTAATACTAGAAGGAATATCTTAGTATCGAGTTCTACAATCATTTATAAATTGTGGAATAGTTTTGCAATTGGCTCCTCCAAGGACACCAGAATTGAAAGATGTTTATGAAAGAAGAAATTGAACCTTGTTAGATACGGTTCGATCTATGATAAATCGAGATTCATTACTAATTAATTTTGGGGTTATGCAATTGACACATTAACCCATATCTTACACATTGTCCTAACTAAGAAGGTTTCAAAGACACCTCATGAGATGTGGATTGGAAAAGTTCCATCACTTAATCACATAAAGTTCTGGGGATGTGAGGATTTCGCTCAATGTGAAATCTAAGATAAACTCGAATCCAAATCTGACACTTTGTTGACTATCCACAAAAGTCCTTCAAATATTTGTTTTATAGACTCAGTGAAAACGTGGTGGTTATAGCTTGAAAAAGGAGTGTTACTTGAGAGAGAACTTATATATCAAGGAGTGAGTAGAAGTCAAATTGAACTTAAGGAATTACAAGATTCAATTGAAAACGAAACTATAGTTTGCACTAGCTCGAACCAAATGACATTTCATTACCTCTTCGCATATCCAATAGGGTTAGCTAACCTCCCAAGTTTTATGGTTTCCATATAACTATGGAAGGAGAAACATTGATCAATGATAGGAAACTGGTCAATCTGGAAAAACCAACTAACTACAAGGAAGCGATGGAGGGCGCTAAAACTACTAAATGGAAAGAGGCTATGGACAACAAAATTCAATCCATAATGGACAACCAAGTTTGGAATTTGGTTGACCGAGTACCTGGTTTTATGACAATAGGTTGTAAATGGATCTTCAAGAAGAAGACAAGCATGGAAAGGAATGTACACACATTAAAGGCTTGACTACTAGAAAAAGGTTTCACTCAAACTCAAGGAAATGATTATAAGGAAACATTCTCACCAATTGCCAAGATAAAGTCTATTAGGGTACTTCTTCCCATACCCGATTATCATGATTATGAGATATGGAAAATAGATGTTATAACGACTTTCCTTAATAGGAAAATTTTAGAGGATGTGTACATGACACAACCTAAAGGGTTTAAACATGCCAAGTATACAAATAGAGTGTGTAAGATTCAAAGATCCATCTATGGACTTAAACATGCATCGCGAAGCTGGAATTTGTGCTTCCATGAGAAAGTCAAAGCATATGGCTTTACTAGAAGTCCATATGAGTCCTGCATATATGTAAACGCTAGTGGGTGTATCCTTGTCTTCCTAGTGTTGTATGTTGATGACATACTACTTATAGGAAACAATGTTTATGAGATGGAAAGTGTAAAAACTTGGCTCGAGAAATGTTTTTCTATGAAAGACTTAGGGGAAGCGGCATATATACTTGGTATAAGAATCTACCGGGATAGATTGAATTATTTAATAGGACTTAGTCAAAGTACATGAGTGGATAAAATGTTGAAAAGATCCAATATGGAAAATTCCAAGAAAGGAATTTTTCCTATGCATCATAGTGTAAAATTGAGTTAAACTCAATGTCCTAGTTCTAGTGACGAACGAGAAAGAATGAGCCGAGTACCATATGCTCTGGCTATAGGATCGAACATGTATGCTATGACATGTACTTATCATGATGTATCGTATGCTCTAAGCATGGTAGGTTGATATCAGGAGAATCTGGGGCTGAGTCATTGGATGGTTGTCAAGAACATTCTAAAGTATTTAAGAAATACGAAAGACATGTTGCTTGTTTATGGTGGTCAACAAGATCTTGTTCTGAAAGGATATAGTGATGCAAGTTTCCAAACATATAGGGATGATTCAAAGTTACAATCTGGATGGGTATTCGTCTTGAATGATGGAGCAACGACATTGAAAAGTTCCAAACAGGAGACAGTTGCAAACTTTACATGTGAGTCTAAGTATGTTGCTGCAAGCGAAGCGTCCAAGGAAGCTATATGGATAAGAAACCCCATAAGTGACCTTGGAGTTGTTCCGAGTAACAAAGACCAATAGAAGATATTCTATGATAATAAAAGTGCAGTCGCTCTGACTAAAGAACCTAGGGATCACAGAAGGTCAAGGCATATCAAGAAGAAATAACACTACATTCGATAAAGTCGAACATGGGGATCTCGTTGTGAAGCGTGTACCGTCAAAAGATAATCGGACAGATCAATTCACAAAAAGGATGGCCAAATAAAAGCATAGAGTGCATGCTAAGAGCATAGGCATGGGAGATGATGTTAAGTTTAGTAACTAGTAAAATTTTGAAACATTTATAGCAGTGAATAAATTATGTAATTGTTTTGGAGATTAAATAATGAAGATTTATTTAAATTCAATTTTGTTACGATTTACGATTAATTTATTATTGCGTTTCGTTTTTGTATGTTTAGATCCCAATTTCCTGAATATTAGTCCACTCAAACTCCATAATCGTTCATACTCTTGCGAGTAAGTATGAGTAGACAAAAAATGATTGAGTTAAAGTTTATTTGTTCCATTTTCGCCTTGATGGAAATGCGATATGGTGGCCCCATAGGTGATTTGACGATGACATTAAAGTGCTAGGCCTGGCCCAAACTAAATTGATATGTTCGATTAGTAGTCTAATTTGTTCATCGTAAATATGTAATCGAGAAACATGATGTTGAATTGTTAGTTTGATTCATTATCCATGACTCAGTTCACAATGATATCTTATAGAAACTATAGAATAAATGATCGCTTATCTAAGGGCAAATTCTTGATGAGATCAAATTTGGCAGTTGTTGTGGAATGCACTCTTTGTTTGCCATTCAAAGATTATTCGACCAATGGTAGTTGATGACTTGTCAAAGTGGGAGACTATTGGAAATAGGCGTCCAATGTCATAACCTAATTGGTATAACTTTGTGAATAATAACAAAGTCCTTTTTGGGTTGTCTTTAAGAGCTAAAACAGTTAGAAGAAGAATTAAGAGAATGAGATAACTAGTTAATTGATTTATTACAAGTTAATAAATTAATTAGAAATTAATCGAAATTAATATGAATTAATTTGAGATCAATTATAATTAATCTGGAGGTTAAAGGACTGAATATTGATTGTTAAATAGTTGAGCAATGAGAACATTGTGGAACCCTTATAGAGGTGGACGGTTTTAGGGGCTTCCAGAAAGCTTCCAAAATCAATCCAAATAACAAATAAGATAGATATTTGAATTAAGATTAAATCTTAATATTTAATTGATTTAAATCAGAGTTATCTTTTAAATACCACAACTATATAAAGACCCCTAGGTCTTCATATTTTCGTACCTTTCCAACATCTTGAAAGGTTGAAAAAATTGTTTCTCACATTCTCTTTCTCTCTCTCCCAAAGTTTTTAGTTTTAGTCTTTTGGGTATGAACCATTAGAGATATTCCTAGTTTGGGTACTAGAACTTCCAAGAAGCAACACACGTGTTCATATCTTCCAGTGGATACACATATATACTATTATACTTGAAAGGTGGTATTCTATCTTTTTGGTAGTTTGTTTTTCCAAGAGGGAAGGGTCAATACTAAAACCAAGTTTGAAAGTATGTTACCATAACAGTAAAACCTCTATCAAGTATGGCCTTGTACCATTCAATTGACCCTTCAAATTTGGTTCTATCAAAGTCCAACCATCTCGCTACCATATGTACCATTAACTTTACAAATTGTTGATATTTTTATGAAGGCTCCATCGGCATCTTGTTTCGCTTATTGTCCGATAAACTCACAATACTTATTATTGTTGTATTTTGGGCTTATTTTATGTTGAACCTTTTTGTTTTTAATTTTTTAGCTATGTTAACCTGGATAGTTTTTATATTTATAGTCTTGTTTACTTTTATTCGTAATTATTTTTAATTTTCAATAATAAAACTTATCTACTTTTTTTTTTTTTTTTTGTCTTTTTTATTAGTTTACAAGCATAATGTTTGTATCTTAAAATTAAATCACTTTGGTCGGAAAAAAATGTTTCAAAGTCTTGTAATCAATAGAGATTTAGAGTTGTTTGTTTTTTTAATAAACGACAAATATACTATAATACTCTTAAATTATTCAGATATGTTTACAATAGAATTTAAACCCTCGACTTCAAACAATAATGAAAAGATTTTAGATTTTAACCGGAAAAGTTTTTGACTAATACTTTGCATAACAACCATTTCATTTTTGAAAAAGCCAAATCTTGTGCGCATTCAACTTTTAATGACACCCTCTTCATTCACTTGAATGTGTTCTAAAAGTTGCATTTACTGATCCAAAATCCACATATAGAGAATTTGGCAAATCACCTTTCACTCCAAAATGAAAAAGAAATTCGATATTTTCTTTAATGTCGGTATTGATATATGTTAACAAAAAAAAATTATAAAATTTGATATGTTATATTTTTTTCGTTAAAAGATAAGCCTTAAAATTAAAAAAAAAAAAAAAGACAAAAGATTGATTTTTTTATAAATATAAGTAATATTTTTAGAGAAAAAACTACAAAACCAACACCAAGAGAAAATAATAGTCATAGTGGAGATTTTTAAAAATAAAAATGATTTTTTAAAGAAATACAATGATTAAAGTGAATATTTGTTATGGTAACATTCCCTAAAAATAAGTAAAATGTTTTTTTTTTAACTTGATATTATATAAAAAGAATTTTTCTCGAAAAGAGGCAAAAGCCAACCAAGGCGACGACAAGCACAGCACGTGATCTGTCAACATTTTACCTGCACCTTTTTAACTTTCCCTTTGTTCTCTCACACTTCTACCCCTCAGTCCAATCGCCGGATGAAAAGTATAAAAAAAAAAACTAATGTTTTTGAGTTTTTCTTTTCCTTAACAAAAATCCCAACAATTATTTGATCCTTTTCATACTATTAAATCCCCACTTACTTTAATATTCAATTCTTTTTGTATCTTTCTTATATCCGCCATTAAAGACTCTCAGAGATGTTGATTTACCAGATAGGATAACGACCGGAGAACCAAAGGTTGCAGGAAACACAAGATTTTACAACCAAAATATCGAATTAAAGATTGCAGAGATCGTTTCATATCAGGAAATTTTTTTTCTGAATCTTTGATACCAAGGATTTTGTAGTTGGGGAATTTTGTCATACAAGTGGAGTGCATTGTGGACTTTTGCTTTACAGGATTCTGATTCTGTTTCTGTCTTCTGAGATTTCAAAAAGACAACAAGAATTTATCAAAAACATTAAAAATGGTGGCGAAATTCTTTCAAGAAACCTCTAGTATGAACAAAATTTAAAAGGTTTTCAAGCATGGCGAAGAGAGAACGTTTGTTATGGGTATTTGGGTTACTGGTTTTGACATGGCTGAATGTTTCATCTGCAACTCTTTCTCCTTCTGGAGTCAATTATGAAGGTTAGTTTACTAGTTTCATATGTCTTTTCTTTTAATCTTCATTTTGCCATTTTTTTTCCTTTCTGTTTTTAACCCATCTTTCTAGCTGTTGTTTCATGTTCATTCTACCCAATAAGGAACCTTTTTTCGGTGGGGTTGAAAGTTAATGAAGTAAAATCTTTGCTAATTTATGAATGTCTAAATTACTGTTCACTAGATCTAGTACTCCTTCACCGAATTAATGACATTTCAATATGTAGCTTGTGATTAAAGCATCTCCCTCTATATGAACCATAAACAGAAAAGCTCCATGTTTTATCTAATTTGTGTATCAGAATCATAATATTTTTTTTTGTCTCGATTGATGCAGTTGTTGCTCTAATGGCTATAAAAGAGGATATCGAAGATCCACACAATGTTCTTGACTGGGATTTCTCATCTGTTGATCCATGTAGTTGGAGAATGATTACCTGCACCGACGGATCTGTTTCTGCTCTGTAAGTTCTTTTTCATATAATTTCTTCAAATTTCATGGAGATTTAAGATCGTTTTTTAGGTAATTCATAGCTGACTTAATGAATTTTAATGTTCTTTTTGTATCAAAATCAGAGGACTCCCTGGTCAGAATTTATCCGGGACGTTATCCGCTGCAATTGGAAATCTTAGCAATCTTGAATCGATGTATGTAATCAACTTTTTCCATATTTTACAAAATTTCTTGATATTTGTATGCTGAAAATTGACGATTTGTTGTGGTTGTTTTAGTACACTACAGAATAATGCGATTTCGGGTTCAATTACAAGTGCAATTGGGAAATTATGGAACCTTCAAACACTTGATCTTTCAGGGAATGAGTTCACTGGTGAGATGCCTACTTCGTTGGGAGATCTCAAGAACTTGAATCTATTGTAAGTTTTGTATTTTCTTAGTTTCTTTTTTTTTTTTTTTATTTCAAAATTTCTAATTTATAGTAATCTTTATGGTTAAACCAGGCGACTAAACAACAATAGCCTTACTGGACCAGTTCCTGAATCATTATCCCAACTTGGAGGCCTCACTCTTGTGTATGTTAATTTGCTATTATTTATTTATTCTTTTTAATTACGTTAAGTATGGATAAATGATTTTTTAAATAAAATTTAACCCAAATTCTTGTTTATGTAGAGACCTGTCGTATAATAATCTTAGTGGTTCTTTGCCAAAAATATCAGCAAGAACATTCAAGTGAGTATATTAGAAAATCCCTTCTTTATTTAATAACAATTGTTCCTCATATACGTTATATCATCTTTTAATCATATGCCTAATTAACAATTATTTTCTTTTAATAATTTCAGAATTATAGGAAACCCTTTGCTATGTGAGCATAATTCCAAAAATGGCTGTTCGATTGTTTTTCCGGAGCCTCTCTCTTTGCCACCAGAGGGTATGAGAGGTGTGTGTATATCACAATTACATAAATACCCTTGTTCGAATGGTTAATTTACGATCGATGTTTGGATTTTATTATTAGGCGGATCATCATCCGGAGAGAAAAGTCATCACCTAGCCATTGCCCTTGGTGTAAGCTTCAGTACTGCATTTCTCCTTGTTCTCATTTTGCTAATTTGGTGGCGATATCGGAAAAATCAACAAATATTCTTTGATGTTAATGGTAAGAACTAAGAACACCATCGGCTTGATACTTTTATTAATTCTTTGATTCGTTGTTATTAATCGGATCCATATTATAAACAGATCAATACGATCCTGAGGTATCTTTAGGCCATTTGAGGAGATTTACATTCAAGGAACTTCGAGCTGCTACAGATCATTTCAACGCGAAGAACATTTTAGGTAAAGGTGGATTTGGAATCGTTTATAGAGGATTATTGAACGATGGAACGATTGTAGCTGTTAAACGGTTGAAATCCGACAACAATTTTGGGGGTGAAATCCAATTTCAAACCGAAGTTGAAACCATAAGTTTAGCTGTTCATCGTAATCTTCTACGCCTTTGGGGCTTCTGCTCAACTGAAAACGAACGTATTCTTGTCTATCCCTTTATGCCAAATGGTAGCGTCGCTTCTAAATTAAAAGGTTCGTACAATCGTACTTCATTTCATCACCCAATTTTTTTTGCCACAAAAATCTTGTTTACATGAACTAAATTTATGATTTTACCAGATGAGGTGAATGGAAGACCGGTTTTGGATTGGCCAAGAAGGAAAAATATAGCTTTAGGAACAGCAAGAGGTTTACTATATTTGCATGAGCAAAGTGATCCGAAGATAATTCATCGGGATGTGAAAGCAGCCAACATTTTGTTAGACGAATATTTTGAGGCGGTTGTTGGTGATTTTGGGCTGGCGAAGTTGTTGGACCACCGGGATTCTCACGTGACCACTGCGGTTCGTGGGACCGTGGGCCACATTGCTCCCGAGTATCTGTCAACGGGTCAATCGTCTGAAAAAACCGATGTTTTTGGTTTTGGGATTTTGCTTCTTGAACTAATTACGGGTCAAAAGGCATTGGATTTCGGAAGAGCTGTGAATCAAAAAGGCGTAATGCTCGATTGGGTACTTAACTTTCTTACTTTCCTTTATTAAGTTATAGTATAAATTGGTATAGAAGTATATTTTTAATTTTAGCCTAACATGGTTTGTTCTACAGGTAAAGAAGCTCCATCAAGATGGAAAACTGAACCTAATGGTGGATGCGTCTCTAAAAAACAATTTTGATAGGGTCGAGTTAGAAGAAATGGTTAAAGTTGCACTTTTGTGCACCCAATTCAACCCTTTGTATCGACCAAAAATGTCTGAAGTATTAAGAATGTTAGAAGGAGAAGGGTTAGTAGAGCGATGGGAGGCTTCACAAACAATTGGAACACCAAGATTTCGATCATTACAAAGTTTTCCTTCAAAGTATGCAGATTATATCCAAGAATCTTCACTTGTACTTGAAGCAATGGAGCTTTCGGGTCCTCGATGAATCAATGTAATTCATCTGTAAAAAAAAAGTAAAGAAATCGTGTGTACAATGGTTTTTGGAATTGGTCTGGTACTCTGGTTCATATATATAAAATCTTGGCTTTTGTTTCTTTTGTTACGGATAGGTTGTTGAAATCTATGTTTATGTTTTTTTTAGTAAATATACTTGTAATGGTGTAAAAATGGAACTCTACATCCATGAAAATTTTGGTTTAAGAATAAGTGTCTAGGTAAAGTTTACTTCATAAAGGGAAATTGAGTAATCTAATCTATATAAACTATTATTTTAATAATAATAATAACTAATTTTTAATTTTTTTTTTGAAAAATGACCACTATCTTCGGAATAGATCATTCCGTAGAAGCAATATTTATTCCAGAGTTAATGGTGGTAGATGGAGTTTTGATTCTAGAATCTGATATTGTACATTTCAGACTAAGAAATTCAATTCCAGAGTATTGTAGTCAAAACCGTATGTAGAACTGATATTTCGGAGTCACAGACACATTCCGCACACATTTCGAAGTCATGGACACACATTCCAGACCCCAAAGAACTAGGTCTTCCCTATATAACATGGTATTCCATTTAGTTATTTACTTACTTTAGGTCATCCATAATTCTTTATTATATGAAGATGAGTTAGACAGTGAAAACGAAGAAAACTTTACTAATATGTCTGCTTATCTACACAACCTTCGACGGATGGACCCTCATAGTTACATGAACATCAAAATCGATGTTATGGATTGCTTCCAACTATATTTTGTGGTTATTGAATGTATGGTAAAATAGTTTGATTCAAATTATAATTGTTTAATTAAAAGTTATAATGTTTTTACAACTAATGGTTAGATTTTTCTAAAAAAATAGAGCTCCATGTATTCATAGGTTGCTTGTTGTTTATCTATCTTTATAGGTAGTGCCCCTCTAAAAGGGGACTATCTACACACAATGTTTGTAGCGGTTGCTATTGACGGAAATAACCAGACCCCGCCTATAACATTTGGTATCGACGTGAGAAATAATGTCGACTCTTGTACCTAGTTCCTTATGAGGTTGAAGGAAGCTCTCACAGAGGCTAGGGAAGTATCGTCCATAACCAATATAAATGATGTCATTACTTCTTGCATATGTCAGGTATTCCCTGATTCTTATCATGTGTATTGTTGTAAGAGTGTGACACTGTATATGCGCACAAGAGTTGGTGGAAACAGAACATTGGAACCTTTATTTTGGTGTACATGCAAAGGATATACTATGTGTGATTTTCAACGAGCATTATGTTGGCTAGCCCATGATGCACATGAGGTGCTTGCCAACATCGGTCATGCGAAATGGGAAAAGATCATAATTCCTTAACATCCGTTGGAGTGTACTCAACATTGATATTTCAGAATTCTTCCTGGTGTTATCGGTTAATGAACGCAATATACCGATAATAACGCTTATTGGGGTAATTTGTAAGTTCATTCAACGGATTTTTGTTCAATGTAATCTCATGGGAGGTAAATTACTATAAAATACAATTATTATTTACTTGCAAAAATACCATAAATCATAATGTTTTTTTTAGGGAGGTTGACTAGGTACTCACCCTGTATGCAAAGATGGTGCTCCACAATAGGATGTAAAAGTTTGTTTGGTGGCAGGCAACAAAGGTCCCGTCTGAGATGTTGGGTTATGAGCAAAACATCAATCCTATGGTGCATATGCAAACCCTAAAGCTTTGGATCTAGGTTTTTTTATTTGTACATGCAATAATCATCCAAAGCTCTCAAACCCTAATCTAGCATACAACAAAATCAAAATCTACATCTAATGAAGAGTTAAGATGATACCTTTGATTGTAGCTTGAAAATCCTTGAGCTTTTGAGAACCTAGCACCTCAAATGCGATGCCTCTAATGAATCACAAACACCAAAACAATTGGAGAATCTTAGAGAGAGAGGGGGGAGAGGTAATTTTCGGCTCTTGAATCCTTCTAGGGTTGTGGTAGCCGAAAATTGGATGCCAACGGTGTCCTTATATAACCGAAGAATTAGGGTTTCAGTCAAAGACCTCATCCGATTGCTTAGGCTCTAAGCAGCCCACAAGAATCTTCCAGAACCTAGCCCTTGGACGAAATCCTTATGGGCTCCCATAAGATTTTGTCCAACCCCTTTCCAAGGGTTCCACAACCCATTATGCAATTATCTTATAATTACAAGTTCAGTCCCCTTAATTCAATTAACCTCTTTTGACCACAAAATTAATTCTAAATTAATTCTTGCCCAATTTTAATTAAATAATATGATTTCTCCTTTAATATATTATTCATATAATATATTAATAAACCATAATAACCTCTTTCTCCATTATTCATCCAGTCAAGTTGCTCTAGTGAAGGCAACCCAAAAGGACCATGCTACAACCGGGTCAAATACATACCAAATATAGTTATGAGCTTAGACACCTCATCCAACACGAGATCCTGTCTTCGTTCCCATCCGATATTTTTCAAGTTTTTGATTTTAAAACAACTTGTGTTGTAGATATGAACCGCCACATATGTTTACGTGGGAAATAACATAATCTTGGTATAACGTGCAATCATGCTATTATGACATCATGTTATTTAAACATCACAAAATTAGACCATATGGTTCAGATATATTACGGGTTGATGTGTTTCGAACTACATACCAGACGCAAAATGTTCATCATGTTCTCCCTCTTAATGAGAAATATCATACCCATTGATGGTCGTTTAATCCCTATGTAACCAAATATTTATTTTTATCGCAATTAATTATGTTTCTTATCGATTTGGAGTGGCTAATAAAAATTATTATTGTCCTATTATTTTTTACATATTACAAAGAAAAAAACATAATTTAAAATTACCATATACTCATTTAGAAATACCATAAATTTATTTAACCTACAAATAACAACATACATAATTTAAAAACACGGGACATGTTTTAAAAAATTCCAAACATGTTCGTATGAAAAATCAATCTCATTACTTATGTTTTTGTATTCCATCCTTGACAACTTCACAATTACTTCTTCATCTTCATCCAATAATTCTTTGTCAATTTTAAGACTAATTTTAATAAACATCTTCACCTTTGATCTTATGCCTTTAAACTTAATCTTCATTTCTTCTTCAGTTCGATACTTTCTACAATATAACTCATTATTAAACATCTTTTTCAAGCAGACCCAATTTGATCCATACATCAGATGTAGGAGACCAGTGACAACCATATCATCCTCAATGATTATCCAAGATAGAACGACCGTTATCTCTTATTGTATAGTCTATGGATACAACTAATTTACTATCATTCTGGAGTTGCATACTTTCTTCAGTTCCAATCTCTTATTTATTGTGGGTCATGAACATTAAGGGTCGTACATTCCAATAAACACATTCAAGACTTCCATTTCAGACTGAAATTCCGGACGTCAAATAATAATTCATGTCATCATACTCATGGACACATATTCCAGACACATGTTCTAAAAACACAGTTACAGATACATATTCCGAGCACAAATTTTAGACACCTGGTCCGGACACAAATTCCGAACACCCATTCTGGATACACTTTACTTTGTTAAAACATCACATCATTAATATGGATCTACCATCCATCTTAAACGAAGTACATTAAAAAGGTAAAAAAATTGAGAATGATTTCATCCGAATTTGTTGTTTGACATTCTAAAAAAGAAGATTGTTATGCTTGTTCAGATATTAACCCGTCTACTCCTAGATAAAATGGTTGATGAAATTTTTGAAGCTATGATGGCCGTAGAAGAAGCCAATGAAAGAGACTCTAAAATAACTCATACACTCAATCAATGTGAAAATGATCTAGTGGAACAAGTTAATGAAAAATAAAAATGGATTGCTAAGACTATGAACAAAGTCAAAGAGGTTGAGAAGTGGATTATAGATGCAAATGTGGAGATTGATAAGCTTCACGGAGAACGGGATTGTCTTACAAATGTTGTTAGAATTCAAGGAGATTTTATCGACTGTGAATAAAATATGTATCCATTACAATTTCATAATTTTTTGGAAACCAATTTAAGTATCTAATAGCTTTTGTAATGATTGGTTAACTAATGCAAATGAAAAGCACTACCACTAAAGAAAACCATACCATTTCTTTTACATAATTAAGTTTTAAATGACATTACATAATCAAACATTAGATTTTATAATAGGATAACTAGCAACTTGCATGTCACACCCCAAACCAAGGATGACAGAAACGTTTGGGGGTGGAGGACTGTTGGAATAGTGTCTAAGGCTGCAACTATATTTGGCAAGTATTTGACCCGGTTGTGCATGGTCCTTTTGGGTTGCCTTCACCATAGCAACTTGACAGGATGATTTATTATGAGAGAAGAAATATTATTAATATATTATGAGTTTAATATAAGGAATAATATTATTGTTATTTGATTAATATAAGTCATAAATTAATTAGGAATTAATTTGGTGACTTAAAGAGATTAATTGAATAAAGGGGCATAAACTGTCAATTGTATAATAGTTGTACTTTGGGCTATAATCCCTTATGGATAAGGGGTGGACGGTTTCTAGGGACTTAGGATAGGCTTAGAATTAGTCCAAGGCTTATCATTAGGGTATTGGATTGCTTAGGGCCTAAGTTATCCAATTAGGGTTTAAGGGTGAAACCCTAGGAGCCTCACTAGTATAAATAGACCCTAGGGGTCAAGGAAAATCGGCACCTATGCTCTAGAAGAAACCCTGGCCGATTCTTGATCCCCTCTCCTCTCTCTCTAATCACCCTCTTGCTAGTTGGTGTTTGTAAGCCATTAGAGGAGTGACAATTGTGACTCTAAGCTCCAAGGACAAGAATATTCAAGCAAGCAACTTAAGGTAATCTTCTAGATCTGTTTTTCTTATGTTATTATCTAGATCTATTGTTCTAAAGTCTTGGATACAATGCATGTTCAATTAGAGAAACCTAGATCCAAGCATTAGTGTTTGTATGGGCACATAGGAATGTTCATATGGCTAAAACCCATCAGTGGTATCAGAGCCTAGATTGGTTTCTATTGAATTGATGCATTGGTTGCTTGCAAAATTCGAATTTTGTCATTCTACCTGATGATCTCAGTGAGTCCCATAGTGGACTCGGCGAGTAGGCTCAACTCGGCGAGTCCATTGTGGTACTCGGCGAGTCCGAGCGTCAGAAAGAGCTAATTTCGGGATTTCTTGCTGTTTATCTTTTGGTAACTTATCTTAATCTTAATGGGTCAATATTAATCAGATTTTTATATATATTTGAGTATATTCTTGACCTAATTAAAGATATTTATCAATTAATTGAATAATAATTTCCTTATGTGATAATTGATTAATTATTTTAATTAAATTGGTAAATTGTTTTGCAAGAAATAATTAAATAAATAAAATATGGATAATTATGTGATTAAATGTTAATTTGGAATATTTGTTATTTGATCCCCTATGTTTTGAAAAGTTTAAAACTTGCCCTCAAGTTTTGAAATTTATGTGATTAAAAGTTTAATTTAGACAATTTAAATTTCAAACCCTAGAATTTTACAAGTTAAAATTCAACCCTATACTAATATAATATTACAAGATTAATATATATATATATATATATATATATATATATATATATATATATATATGTATGTATGTATGTATGTATAATTAAAATGATAGTCTTACCGTTAGTAGGCCTCATTCACAAAGCCGGTCTATAAGGTGGGTATAAGGTTGCTGCCTATAAAATGACGCTTAATGGGTGTACACTCACACCCACCGCTTGCTTGATCGGTGGAGGGTCGTTAGCCGAACGGGTAGGATAGGGCAACCTCATCTCCTCATTAAAAGTATAATATGAAATACAAAGTAACTACATGTTTTTCAAAAAATTCCCAATCCTAGTTACTTTAGGAAAAGTGAATTGATGCAATCCCATGAAATTACACTTTGCACCCTTGCTAAGAAGTTAGTAGAGCGTGTGTGGTTTACCGGCACACTAATTGGTTCTAATAAAAGGTGGCAAAGGGTGATTCATTGTTTATCATAGTTTGATGGAGCGTGTGTGGTTTACCGGCACATCGAATAGGTGATTGTTACAATGAAGGCACCATGTGAATTTGCATGGTAATTCACACCCACTTTGTGATCCTCGGTATCCCAGTCACAAACGACAGGGGCATATCGAGATTTAAACATGTCATTGAAAAGTTTCAATGAATCTCATCCAAACCTAGGAATTCTCAATACATTTAGAACTTAAAGTTATGTTTTCATGGTGGAGAATTAGTGAATCGTCATTCACTTACCTTCAAATTGTTTGCATGTTAGATTACGGCATCCCTTTTCTAATATGTAAATATTGTTGTTGGATCCTAGCCCTAATTTTCTTATTGGGTGATAATTAAGGATTCAAATTCTAATCTATCTTTGTCCTTTCTATTTGTAGATGTCGAACGCGAACAACGTTGCTGCTAGTTCAATCACATTGATGAGCCTTTGCCAAAAGGTGACTTTCGATGGGACGAACTTTAGCGAATGGATAAGATACATTTGTACGATTGCTCGCTACAAGGACAAGGAGTATGTCCTCGATGAGAAGCTCGAGAAGATCAACCCAGAAATCGCTACTCCGGCTGAAATGACTGCTTTTGAGACTCATGAACGTGATGCAACGAAGGTTCATTGCATCATGATAGCCACAATGAACGCTGAATTCCAAAAGTCCTACGAGGACATGTATCCATACGAAATGCACCAAGACTTATTGGAGAGATACCATCAAAACGCGAGGCAGGAGCGTTACGAGATTTTCACTAACATGATCTCCGCTAAAATGGGTCATGGAGAATCTCTAACCATGCACCTGTAAAAGATGCAAAGGTATGTCGATCGTCTTCGCAAGTTGAATGTTGACTTTGGGGAAGACTTGGCAATCGACATGGTGCTTCACTCCTTGCCTCCGTGTTACAACCAATTTAGGATGACCTACCACATAAACAAGGAAGAGGTCACCCTAAGTAAGCTCCAAGGTCTCCTTAGGGTTGCTGAGAGCAACCTCAAGGACAAGTCTGTTGCACCCACTCCCAATCCACCCGCTGCTCCTGTTTTGGACATTGGGTAAGGAAGAGGCAAGAAGAGGAAGGCTCCGTCTAAGAGCCACCGCAAGGGAAAGTCCCGAGATGGTTCCTTTTCTAGTGGGATCAAAGTTGATCCCACTAAGCGTAACCCTAACCCAAAGGAGGCAGAGTGCCACCATTGCCATAAAATAGGGCATTGGAAGAGAAGCTGCCCAGACTACCTGCAAGCCATCAGGGAAGGAAAGATCAAGCCATCTTTCGCAGGTATATACACAATTAAATCTAATGATTCATCTCATGCTATTTCTTGGGTCCTCGATACCGGGTGTGGTTACCACATTTGTTCTGAATTGCAGGGACTAAGAAAAAATAGGGATGTGGAGCATGGAAGAATAAATCTAATCATGGGGAACAGAAGATCGTCGCCTGTGACCAAGATTGGAGTGTATTGTCTAGTGCTTAGGAATGGTTTATGTTTAGATTTGAACAATTGTTGCTATTCGCCATAAATGGCAAGAAACATCATTTCATTTCATGGTTTGTTCAGACAAGGATTTAGATTTTCTTTTAATAATGAGAATGGTTCTATTTGTGCTTATCTAAATGGTGTCTTATATTTTGAAGCAATACTATGTAATGGAATTTATGAAACTGTTATGATTGTAGATAACCTAGGAAATGATGTTTTATGCATGAATTCTTCCAATAGTATGGATAAAGCATCCTTGTGGCATTGTCGTCTTGGACATGTCAACAAGAAACGCATAGCCCAACTCCAAAAGGATGGAGTGTTGGAGTCATTCGACCTTAGGGAAGATGGCACATGCGAGTCTTGTTTACTTGGAAAGATGACCAAGTCACCCTTCACTAGTACATGTGAAAGGGGTGAGGGTCTATTGGACCTCATACATATCGATGTATGTGGACCCTTTAGATCAACCACGAAGGATGGAAACCGCTTCTATGTAACTTTTACCGATGACTATTGTAGATATGGGTATATCTATTTAATCAAGCAAAAGTCAGAAACGTTTGAAAAGTTCAAAGAGTTCAAGAATGAAGTGGAGAATCAATTGGGCAGGAAAATCAAGATGCTTCGATCCGATCGAGGAGGAGTACCTAAGTCTTGAATTCCACGACTATCTCAAGGAGTGTGGAATAGTTTCACAATTGAAGCTACCTAGGACACCGCAGTTGAATGGTGTGGCAGAAAGGCATAATCGAACCTTGTTAGACATGGTCTGATCTATGATGAGTCGTGCTTCACTACCTATCTCATTTTGGGGGTATGCCTTAGAGACTGCCGCCCATATCCTTAACCGAGTCCCTACTAAGAAGGTTGCCAAAACACCTCACAAAATGTGGACAGGGAAGGCTTCCTCGTTAGCGCATATCAAGGTTTGGGGTTGCGAGGCTTTTGTAAGACGAGATACTCACGACAAGCTCAAACCTCGTAGTGAGCGATGTATTTTCATCGGCTACCCGCAGAAATCCTTTGGATATCTCTTCTATAGACCGAAGGACAATGTTGTCTTTGTTGTGAGGAGAGGAGTTTTCCGAGAGCGAGAACTCATAAGCCAAGGAGACAGTGGGAGGAAAATCGAGCTTGAAGAGATTCAAGAGTCGATTGATGAAGGAACCTCTACCGCTGGCAGTCAACCCGAGGAGGAAACTCCGGTTGAACCGATTGACGAGTCCTTACCTCTTAGACGTTCCGAAAGAGTTAGAGTTCAGCCCCAGTTTTATGGTTTTCATATTACTACCGAAGGGGACACGTATATTAGTGATGGTACATTAATAAATCTAGATGAACCTAATAGGTATAAGGAAGCCATGGCAGGCCCGGATTCTGCAAAATGGAAAGAGGCAATGGACAGCGAGATCCAGTCCATGTATGACAACCAAGTTTGGAATTTGGTTGATAATGTGCCAGGACGTAAGACCGTTGGGTGCAAATGGATCTTCAAGAAGAAGACCGACGTGGATGGAAATGTACACACATATAAGGTGCGATTGGTTGCGAAGGGATTTACTCAAACTCCCAGAGTTGACTATGATGAGACCTTCTCACCAGTTGCGAAAATAAAATCTATTAGAGTGATGCTAGCTATTGCCGCATTTCATGATTATGAGATTTGGGAAATGGATGTCAAGACCGCTTTCCTTAACGGGAAATTGGCTGAGGATGTTTACATGGCTCAGCCAGAGGGTTTTGTTGATCCAAAGCATCCGAATAGAGTGTGTAAGCTTGATAAGTCCATTTATGGACTTAAGCAAGCGTCTCGTAGATGGAGTCTTTGCTTCGATGAGAAAGTCAAAGAGTTTGGATTTGTACGAAGCGAAGATGAATCATGTGTATATGTCAAAGCCAGTGGGAGCATAGTTAGCTTTCTCGTTTTGTATGTTGATGACATACTGCTCATAGGAAACGACATCCCGACTCCGCAGGAAGTTAAGTCCTGGCTTGGAAAGTGCTTCGCTATGAAGGACCTCGGAGAGGCTTCCTATATTTTGGGAATAAGGATAGTGAGAGAACGAAGTAAGAGACTAATAGGACTTAGTCAGAACACTTACTTAGATAAAGTACTAAAGCGTTTTAGTATGGAAAACTCGAAGAAGGGAGAATTACCGGTACAAAGTAATGCCAAGTTGAGTAAGACTCAAAGTCCGAGTACCGAAGCCGAAATAGCATAAATGAGCCAAGTACCATACGCTTCCGCAGTTGGCTCAATCATGTATGCTATGACTTGTACTCGCCCTGATGTAGCCTTTGCTTTGAGCATGGTTAGTAGATATCAAGGGAACCCTGGCAGAGCCCATTGGATTGCGGTCAAGAATATCCTTAAGTACCTTCGGAGGACCAAAGAATGGTTTTTAGTCCTCGGAGGGAGTAATGACTTGAAGGTGCGAGGTTATAGTGACGCCAACTTTCAAACCGACAGGGATAACTACCGTTCGCAGTCGGGCTGGGTCTTTACCCTGAATGGAGGAGCAATAACTTGGAAAAGTTCCAAGTAGGAAACCGTAGCTGATTCAACGTGCGAATCAGAGTACATTGCAGCAAGCGAAGCGTCGAAGGAGGCAATATGGTTGAAGAACTTCATCGGTGATCTTGGAGTTGTACCTGCCATAGAGGAGCCCATGGAAATTTTCTGTGATAATGAAGGAGTGGTTGCCTTGACCAAGGAACCGATGAATCATGGTAGATCTCGACATATCGACGGAAAATATCACTTTATTAGACATCGTGTAGAAGAAGGACAACTCGTGGTGAAGAGGATATCATCAGAAGATAACCCAGCAGATCCACTTACGAAGGGACTGAGCAGGGTTAAGCACTTGCAGCATGCTAGGAGTATTAGGCTGAAGGATGATATTAGTATAGATTAGATAGTATTAGAAACGTGTAATAGATAAATGTAATTAACATTTGATGATTAAATAAAAGAATATTATTTTTGAGTAATGTTACTGTCTTATGTTAATCATTTAACTATTGTTTCACTTTGCATGTTTTGACTTCCAGAATAATTGAGTTTATTAAGAATAATCGAATTATTCGAATTGTCCACAATTGTTCATATGTTGGAAGTAGGTATGAATGAAGATTGTCATGAATTGGTGTGTAGATTGTATAAATGGTATTAGACATAGCAAAAGTTTACTGCAACGTTCATGAGTGCTTATGAACTAGTTTTGAGCATTGGAACAAACCCGCGTTTGCTGGAATCACCTTATGGAATGTGATAAAAAGGGTGATCACAAGACGATAATATCATATGGTCTTAAAACCTAGATATATGGTTTGTTATTTGTTAATTGGTTGTTCATTGATAATGCGAAACCGCATCAGTAACTTGATGTTATAAAACGCATTGTTGTGTATAGTTGATTAATGAATAAGTAAATGCATATAAGTCGAAGTTTATCTGTTACTTTTATCCTAAGAGGGTAAAAGCGATATCTCGGACGCTCGATGATTTGATTTGACTTATGTGGCGGGCCCGGTCAGAACTGAATTGATGTGTTCGATTAAGTTCTATGTCAAATGAATCTGAAATCGAGAAACTAAATGTTAGACAAATTGGTTGCATAGAATTGTGAGCATGATATCTAAACAGAGGACTGTACGATCCCTTATTTAAAGGACAAGATTGATAAGATCAGAGTTTTGACAGCGTCTTTGAGAGCTACGATTACTAATCGGATTATACTTGTATATATAGTTACTAGACTTATCCAAGTGGGAGACTATTGGAATAGTGTCTAAGGCTGCAACTATATTAGGCAAGTATTTGACCCGGTTGTGCATGATCCTTTTGGGTTGCCTTCACCATAGCCACTTGACAGGATGATTTATAATGAGAGAAGAAATATTATTAATATATTATGAGAATAATATAAGGAATAATATTATTGTTATTTGATTAATATAAGTCATAAATTAATTTGGTGACTTAAAGAGATTAATTGAATAAAGGGGCATAAACTGTCAATTGTATGATAGTTGTACTTTGGGCTATAATCCCTTATGGATAAAGGGGGATGGTTTTGAGGGCTTTGGATAGACCTTGAAATCGTCCAAGGCTTATCATTAGGGTATTGGATTGCTTAGGGCCTAAGTTATCCAATTAGGGTTTGAAGGGTGAAACTATAGGAGCCTTGCAAGTATAAATAGACCCAAGGGGTTGATGAAATCGGCACTCTTGCCTTTGGAAGAACCCTGGCCGATTTCTAGCTTCTCCTATCTCTCTCTCTCTAATCATCCTCTTGCTAAGTTGGTGTTTGTAAGCCATTAGAGGAGTGGCAATTGTGACTCTAAAGCTCCAAGGACAAGAAGATCAAGCAAGTGATTCAAGGTAAACTTCTAACTCTGATTTCTTATTGTTATCATTCTAGAATTACCATTAGAAGTCTTGGATTCAATGCATGTTCAATTAGAGAAACCTAGATCCAAGCATTAGGGTTTGTATGTGCACATAGGAATGTTCAGATGGCTAAAACCCATCATATAGTTACTAGACTTATCCAAGTGGGAGACTGTTGGAATAGTGTCTAAGGCTGCAACTATATTTGGCAAGTATTTGACCCGGTTGTGCATGGTCCTTTTGGGTTGCCTTCACCATAGCAACTTGACAGGATGATTTATTATGAGAGAAGAAATATTATTAATATATTATGAGAATAATATAAGGAATAATATTATTGTTATTTGATTAATATAAGTCATAAATTAATTAGGAATTAATTTGGTGACTTAAAGAGATTAATTGAATAAAGGGGCGTAAACTGTCAATTGTATGATAGTTGTACTTTGGGCTATAATCCCTTATGGATAAGGGGTGGACGGTTTCTAGGGACTTAGGATAGGCTTAGAATTCGTCCAAGGCTTATCATTAGGGTATTGGATTGCTTAGGGCCTAAGTTATCCAATTAGGGTTTAAGGGTGAAACCCTAGGAGTCTCACTAGTATAAATAGACCCTAGGGCTCAAGGAAAATCGGCACCTATGCTCTAGAAGAAACCCTGGCCGATTCTTGATCCCCTCTCCTCTCTCTCTTTAATCATCCTCTTGCTAGTTGGTGTTTGTAAGCCATTAGAGGAGTGACAATTGTGACTCTAAGCTCCAAGGACAAGAAGATTCAAGCAAGCAAATTAAGGTAATCTTCTAGATCTTTTTTTCTTATGTTATTATCTAGATCTATTGTTCTAAAGTCTTGGATACAATGCATGTTCAATTAGAGAAACCTAGATCCAAGCATTAGGGTTTGTATGTGCACATAGGAATGTTCATATGGCTAAAACCTATCAAGGACTTCATGTATAGTATCACAACAACGAGTATAATAGTGCTCAAAGTAAATACAACCATTATAAATATAATCGAGAAAGTTACATAATTTCACAAGTTACATGTTTCAAAATCGATTACAAAATAATGTCAAAATGTTTTGATTAACGCCGAAGCGTTCCATCCTCAAAAGCTAGTAGTCACCGATTTCTATTGATTACCTGAGAATACAAGTAACTTTTGAAAGAGTGTCAACAATTAAGTTGGTGAGTTCATAAGCTTTTGGATGTAGAGTTTGAAAACCTTTGTCTGTAAATGTAATGTATACTCAAGAAAAATCCAATATCTTCCTTATAAATGTTATGTAGTCTTAAATCTGAAGACCGAATGTATGTGTGTGTTTCGTACTTGTAACGATGTATGCAGTTTTAAATAGATAAAACCCCTTTTTAAAGTAGAAATTCCCGTAAACTATATGTGTCGTTATCTCCTTATGTGAGTCGCTACAACTATACTATGACAGAGTAGACCTGCTGCGACGTTCTTCAGGCGTCAGAACTGTTATGACATTTGTCACCCCCGACTGGCCGGTCGGGCTGTTGCAAGCAGCTTGGGTGTGGGTTGTCAATCCCAATATAGATCTATATACAATTATCACGCTCTCCCTACAAGAGACTCTGGTTATAACTTATATGAATTTTAACCCGCACTCTAAGAGTACAATGAAGAGATGTCTCACAATTTATGTTAACAAGTTTACGTGTGGTTTGAATGTAAAACCTTTTCTGTGGTGGAAGTAAATCCCCTTTTATGTAGTATGTTTGTTTCTTTGACCTCCAGCTTACAAGCTTCTCATCTAAGAGTTGACATCCACCACTTGTACTTTTTCGATCTAGACTACAACCTCCCAGATCAGCATCAGAAAAAACTTGTATGAAAATGCCAGTTTTCGAAGGATACCACAATCCTAACAAAATTGTTCCTTTGAGATATCGAAAAATATTCTTCACTGTTGGTAAGTGTGGTTCTTTGGGATTCGATTGATATCTGGCACAATTACAAACAGAAAACATAATCTCAGGTCGACTTGCCGTAAGGTAAAGTAACGAACCTAGCATGCTTCTGTATAAAGTAATTGTTGGGTTTTGAGCATTCTAACACTCCTAAGTGTACATGCAACCCTAAATACCTTGGATCTATGTTTTCTCTATTATACATGCAAATATGAACTTTCCAAGGTATTCATCCTAACTAGCATAATAGCATTGATTCATATGAATATATCAAGTTAGAATTACATATCTCTTTGATGTAGAATGTCTTCATGAAGCTTGAGTGCCTAGTGCCCCAAGTGTGACACCTCAAATGGTTCACACAACACCAAATACACATGGAATGACTTGAGAGAAATTCACACTTCATGAAAATCGGCTAGCCCTTTCTATTACCCATAGTGTCCGATTTTCTCCAAGAATAAGATCATTATATAGTTAGGGTTACACCATGTAAACCCTAATTGTCATGGCCTTTCATTTCCATGATCCATGGGTACAAATACACCATGGAGCATCCATGGAGCATTTTATGGGTTTTAGCCTAACTTGACAATCCATGGAGCATTAGCCCACTATATAAGTATGGATGATTTACACAATCAACCCATATATTTAATTAGTCTTCTTTTGATCACTTAATTAATCCTAGATTAATTCTTGATCAATACTAATTAAATAATCTTATTAATATATTAGAACTTATAGTATATTAACCAACCTTAAGTGTTATTTCTCTTATTATAATCTATCCAAATGCATGATGCCATGCAACCCAAATGGACCATGTCGGGTCGGGTCAAGTGTCACCAATTATAGTTATGGACTTAGACATTAATCCAACAGTCTCCCACTTGGATAAGTCTAAAAATATTATTGCGTATGACTTCAAGAACCGATTGGCAATCGTAGCTCTCAAAAGCTTCTGTCGAACTCTGACCTTGCCGATGATCTCTGACCTTTGTCAATGACTTGTCCATTAGATAAGGGATCATATATTCCTCCATTCTAGATATCATATGGACTGAGACATGGATTATAATCATTCTCTCTATCCATTAGTTGTTTCCCGATTTCCGATTTATGATGACTGACTAATTGAACAAATCAAATCAATCCTGGCCCGGCGAGCACTTATATTTGTCATCACCAAATCATCGAGGGGCCCACAGATATCGCTTTTATCCCGAAGGTAAAAGGAATGGATAAACTTCAACTCATATGGCTTGTTGTACTACTTGTTGAATCATACACAAAGGCACGTTTTATAACATTGAGTTACCAATGCGTTTTCGTGCAATCAATGTATAACCAACTCATAGTAACAACTCATATATCTAGGTTTGAAGAATATAAGATATTATCGTCTCATGATCACTCGTAATAAAATCCATGAAGTGATTCCAATGAACACTGGTTGAATCCAATACTCAGAACTTATGAGCACTCATGAGTGTTGTAGCCCTTTGTCCAACATCTTAGACCTCTACAAGCCAACCCATGACAGTCTTGATTCATATCTACTTCCAACATATGACCGACTGTGGATGGTTTGAATAACTTAGTCATTCCGGAAGAATAACCTAGTTTATTCTGGAAGTCAAAACATGCAAAATGAAACACAAGAATAATTGAATCTAATATGGTATCAAAACCTATGAACATAAATAAGACACATTTTATTTATCCCCATATGATTACACATTATTCAATGTATATTGTTTCAGCTATCAACTTTATTCTTGAATTTAAAACAATAGTTGTCCCATGCACCAAGCATGTACACTATGTTTTCTAAACACTAGTCATGCCATACACCAAGTATGCATACTATGTTTGTCTATGATCTTTACTTTGTGAATTAGATCAATTGAACATAACTCCAATGATCCTCTTTTCACAGCCCCAAATCCTTACTGCAAATGCAAGAATTCCAAATTCATGCCATTTACTAAAATCTGTTAGATTCTAAACTTATATGCATTGATCCTCTTGTAATGATTATGCACAAAGTCAGAAATACTTGACAACAACCATTACAGAGCATTCCAAAGGAGATCAACTCCTTGGAAACATCCTTCTTGCATTAAGTTTCCTAATCTTACACAGATTGAATAATTTCTAACTTTGAAACATTTCCATATTCCATTTTGAAAACCGAAATTAATTTGGATTCACTAGATTGGATCAGATCAAACCGATCCATCCAAACGAACACCCATAGTACTAGCTTCTGCCCCCATGGGGTCAAAGGTCAGATTTGCATCTTGTCTACTGAAAGGCAGAGCTCGTGACTAGTGGGAGGAGGTTGACCATGCCCTGGGAGGCGAAGCGGTTGACTCGATGAGTTGGGAGGATTTTATGACGAGGTTTCGAGTTGAGTTCTCACCTATGATTGAGGTCCAACAGTTGGAGAAGAAGTTTTAGGACCTTCGCTAGACTACTGAGACTGTGGCGGAGATCACAACCATGTTCCGCGAGAGGGATTTGTTAGTACCACAGTATGTGGCGGACAGGAAGTTGAAGAAGGCAAGATATCATGACATATTGAGGAGTGATATCATATAGTTTGTGAGCATATCCATTTGCAAGACGTTGGATGACATAGTGGCGAGAACTAGAGATAGGGAAATTGATCTGGAGATGGAGAAGAAGAGGAAGCTGGACCAGGTTCTGGGTTCTGAGGGTTTGGGAAAGAGGCCTAATATTTTTGATTTGAGGTCAAAGGGCCAGTATGGCCGGGGCCGCTGTGGCAAATGTGACAAGACGCACGATGAAGCTTGCATGGTGGGTTGTTCGGGTTGCTATAAGTGCGACAAGACTGTGCACTTTAGTGAGGTCGAGAGGGCCCATCGCGGGGTGTGGGATAATACTCTGTCCAAATTTTTTTTTTATTTTACTATGGGAAGTATTATGAAAAATATTGTTTTCAAAACATATTTACCATGATTACCTTTGAAACCTCATTCCCTTAATTAGGGGGATAAGATCAACATTTAATGTTGATTTGATCGTATCTTTGGTAATCAGAAGAATCTGAAAAAGTATATAACCTTAGTTCGTGGTGTAATAACAGTGCCTTGTGATATGGAACTATTCGTTGAGGAATTATCTTTATTATTTGGCTTTCATGTAACCCAAACATATTGTCGAAATATCAGATTCAAAAAGTGTTCACATGATCTTTCAAACAGATTAATAATGATCAAAATATGATAATTCGACTAATAAAGTTCAATACATATCAATGGAAGGCAAACGGGCAACAAGCTACGCCGCAAGCCCTTTCTGGATGACAAAACTAATTCTTTTGAAAACAACATATGTGGATCTAGGAGATATGACATTAAAATGGATGACCCTTTGGACTCTGTTGAGGAGCTACACCGCCTCTGGTGCGAGAAAACCAAACGTATCAAATGCAAAAGGTACAAACACATCTTGATTTTCTATACATGCATTCTCGTGCTTTGCCACTTTGCACGCAGCGGATTTCAAAGCAGCATGCCTGCTGTGAAACCCATGCTCCTTAAACCAATGAGAGGAGATACCCCAGTAAGATCCACACACGCGTGCTTCCTTCCTACCCATCCAAAGACCAAAATGTCAGTCGGTCAAAGTGTGGACCTTCCATCCTACGGGACCGTCTAAAAGTTCACTGAAGCTTCTTTTTTCGCAGAAATACCAGCACGCCGACAAGCATAAAAGAGAACATCGCTAACGACATCATGTCTATACTTGAAACCAGGGAACTCTCTACAATGAACCACATGTTCCCCAAAGGTATCCAAGCATGCCTTGCGGCAAACTGGGCATATCTCGTCAATTGGGAATAGAGGAATCATGAGGCGGTAACGAAGGATAGTTCGGTACTCCACTTGAGACATATGCTAACCAAGGCCATCAATAGGGATAGCTAGCAGAAAATCCTGAGCATGAGGTGTCCGTAGACACTCAAAGACTGCTTTCTATCTAACAGTCTTGTCGAAGTTGACTTCCATATCTTTGACGATTTTGCTAAAAAGGGCACACGCCAATGCTTTTTGGGATTTGGGGGGGGGGGTGTCCTTATTATTGAAACCGCTACAGTCGAATCCCGGAATCATATCGCGAAGACGATTCATAATTAAAATCAATTTCAGAAAAATTATTGTCCTCCCAAGCCTAATATTAATTATTATCTAAGTATGCTATATCTCAATTTACATTCCCTTATAAACATGTTTCAAACGTAGATTTTGGTATACCAAGTTTTCAAATATGATCAACTTATTAACTAGATACATTTTTCAAAAGGGGTTTTTCTATAAGTACCATCTCCCTTTCTAATTCCACCTCCCTTATTTGATTTTTTGTCTTTTGTTGTTTTTTTTTGTTTTTTTTCCTATTTTGTTTTTTTGTTGTTTTCAATTCTTTTTTAATTTATTATTATTATTAGAAAAAATTGCAAAAATGGTCACTGTGGTATGCATTTTTTGGGGTTTTAATCCAAACCATGACTTTTTTGGATTCGTGGTCCTTTTGAGGTAGTTTTGTTGCGTTTTTGGTCCCTCGGTAAATTGAAATTGCTGTAATGCCCTTGGGGTATTTTTTTATGTTTTTTCTATTTAATTTAAATGAAAAAGAAAATAATAAATTAAATTAGACCCACATCTCTCTCTCTCTCTCTCTCTCTCTCTCTCTCTCTCTCCTGTGCAAACCCACCAGTGATCCAAACATCGTTCATAGTCCATTTCAACATCAGATTCCAGCAACTTGGATTAACCCACAAAAAAAAGTTCTTCACCCACTTTCACTATGAACACACATACACACACTAGATCGAGGAGAAAAAGACGCATTTATGTGAGTATCAAGAAGTCCCTTTCGCTTCCCTTTGATAACCCTCTTCCTTCTCCAAAATCAATTTCAGCACCTTAACAGATTACCGTTTGTTGTTGCTGCTATTCCCGGTTAGATTACCGTCTACAAAATCAATTTATCCCTTCTTTCTTTCTTTCTTTCTTTCTCTCTCTCTCTCTCTCTCTCTCTCTCTCTCTTTCCAAACCCATTACCGTTTTAACAGATTTTGAGGAAACAATATCCCAATCAACACAAATCTCAATTCCTAAATCAACTCACTTTCAATCCATTTTCAATTAGATTAATAGATCCAAAACCAATTTGATTCTAACAAATGCTAGTGAGCATTACCTGTTGAGAGAACAAAAGAGAAAGTGAGGAAGATGGAAATTAAACCAGAAATAGATGAAGATGAAAATTAAACCAGAAATATATACATTTATATGTATGTATATATGTTAAGAAATAGATATTAAGCAGTGAGATTGTATCAATCGGAGAAGGATAGAGATGAAGCTTGAGGTTGCCAGAGTCAAAACAAACCCTAACTCCAATTAGGGTTTCACCGTCGTTGCTATGAAGATCAGATTAGGGTTACCGTTGAATCGAAGTGAATGTAGATGACGAGTCTTGTAGCTATCTCTGACTTCTGATGTTCCCCTGTAGTCATTATCACACCTCCTTCCATATTTGTGAATCGCAAACGACGTTCTCTAGACATTTCCGTCTTCATATGAAAATATAGATGTGTGTTTGTGTGAGAAATCAAATCTGAAATCTCCATGTGTTCATATGATTTAGAAATGTGTATCTTTGTTCATCAGATATGATATGAATTGGGGAAGATGAAGAAGTGGGTGGGGGGGGGTGAATTTCTTTTCACGAGAGAGAGAGAGAGAGAGAGAGAGAGAGAGAGAGAGAGAGAGAGAGAGAGAGAGAGAGAGAGAGAGAGAGAGAGAGAGAGAGAGAGAGAGAGAGAGAGAGAGAGAGAGGTGACCCCACTTTTTTAATTATTAAAATAAATAAAAAAACAATTAGATTTTAAAAGAATGAAAGAAAAATGAAAAATAAATACCCCAAGGGCATTATAGTCATTTCAGTTTACCGAGGGACCAAAAACGCAATGAAACTACCTCAAAAGCACCATTAATCCAAAAAAGTCGTGGTTTGGATTAAAACCCAAGAAAATACATACCATAGGACAATTTTTGCAATTTTGTATTATTATTATTATTATTATTATTTGGTTAAAAGGGATAAATTTGGTTAAAAAGGTACTTATCGAACACATGACATGTCTTTAAAAGATTTTTCAAAACCTACCGACATATTCTTTGATAAAAATTTTAAAAATTCTCAAATTATTATTTTATGGCTTAAATTCAAGGAACTTTTATGAGTTACGAGTATTTATTCGCAAAAGGGTATTAACGTAATTCATCCCTCTTTCCGATCTCGCGTGTGCTATTCATCTTCTCCCTGTTCCTTGCAACCTGGCTATCTTGTCTTGGAACGAAACCTTTACACACACAAACCTCAGTGGGAATCAGTGTTTTCATAGGATTTATCACCCAAAAACCTCGATTATTCAGAGCTTGTTGATAACATTTGCACACTCATCCTTGTAATCGTCGAACCATCTGTTCATTGAACACATAATCTTTCTCTCTCACACACAAACACCTTTACTGTGTGTTTTATATCATCTAAACCCTATGGCGTTACTCTAGACATGGCCATGAACTTGAAGAAACTTGTTCCAATCTCGGATCAGTTCCCGTACTTCACATTTCCAAGAAAGAAGGTAGTTTCTAGATTTGGTTTAGGAGTCGTGTCATTCTCCATTGTTATCTGTGTTTTGTTCTTTAATGTTTCTTTCAAGAATCCCATTTCAAACAACTTTGTATTTCAAGGGTTGAATGCTAATAATAAAACCTCTTTGATTCCTTGGTCCTTTTCTTTTAGTAGAACCCCTGCTCTCAATGTCACTGTTTCTTTGGAAAGTAACCCTGGAAAATTAATCATTGATTCGGGAGATGCCCTTCCTAGTAATGTCACTCGGGATACTAAAATCGAAAGCGCTGGAAAAGTTCTTGATTTGAAGGGTACCCAATTGGATTTAAAAAATGGAAGTTTCAATGGAAATCCTGAAAACAATTTTGAGTTGGAGGGTACCCATTTTAATAATTTCACGAATGTTGTGAAGAATGGAAGCTCTGAAAAAGTTCTTGATTTGAAGGGCATCCAATCGGGGAATTTCACAGAGGGTGTGAAAAATGGAAGCCTTGATGGAAACTCGGAGAAAAAGTTTAATTTTGAGGGTACCCTTTCCGGTAATTTCACAAAAGACGCGAAAAATGGAAGCTTTGATGCAATTACTGTGAAACCCTTTGAGGGTAAGGTCTCAATAGGTGGAAAATGTGATATTTTTAATGGAAGATGGGTGAGAGATGATACAAAGCCTTTATATCCAGCTGGTTCTTGCCCTTTTATCGATCGAGATTTTGATTGTCATCTTAATAAGAGGCCAGATGATGAATACGTGAAATGGAAATGGCAGCCATTTGAGTGTGAAATCCCCAGGTAAAATGATAATTAATCTCAGTTTAATAATTTAAAGAATTTTATTTGATTCGAATATTAATTACATACTATATCTGTTTTGCGTTTGCTTAATCTTGAATGGTCAACTGCTTAAACTTTAATTTTCCATATAAATTTGCTGGATTTTCTGATTGTAGTTTTGATCAAAGTATCCGATTAGATCTTAGTTTGACTTAGTATGCTTAGGGGTTGGTTCATGTGTGCGATTATAAGTACGACTCAGATAATTGAAATAAATGTGAAATGATCTGTTTATCCATAGATGCATCGAATGAACATTAAAGGCAGATTTGACTTATTTAATGACTTTGATGTAATTCTTATTTGTTAGTGACCTAATACTTAACAGAATTGCGTAAAAAGGCTCCCCCTCGAATTTCCAAAAAATGTGGTTAATGTTTGACTTTCTTTTAATAGCCAGTCTTGCTAAATACAGAAATTGACATAGATGTGAATATGTGATACATTTTTTTTGAATCAATAACTTTATTGATTTGTATGATACACAAAAAGGCTTATTTTCTAGTGTAAAAGCATACGAAGTCCAGTTTTAAAAGCACCACGTTTGAATCTCAATAGTCAAAGGTCGAATAAATATATGTTTGGCTATGTATATATATTCCAAATAAACACATAATACAATAACGTATCTCAATTTGAATTTAAAATCTACATTAAAGGACATTTTTGCCTCTACATGTCAATTTATATCAATCTAATTGTCAATTTATGCACATACCAAACAACATATTTATTTACGTGTGTTTCAGTTTGAATGCAACCGATTTTCTCGAAAGGCTCAAAGGCAAGAAGCTGGTTTTTGTAGGGGACTCCTTAAACCGAAACATGTGGGAGTCTTTAGTTTGCATACTCCGAGAGTCTGTCATGGACAAAAATAGGGTTTATGAAATATCAGGAAAGACCGAATTCAAGAAGAAGGGATTTTATGCTTTCAGATTCGAGGCAAGTTAAATTCACAACATACTATTTATTTAAATTGATTATTAAACAAGTTTTCGATTTTTGAGTTACTAATTGTTTGTTTTAGGACTACAACTGTACAATCGATTTTGTGAGTTCACCATTTCTTGTCCAAGAATCGATTTTTAATGGTAAAAATGGTTCGATTGAGACACTAAGATTGGATTTGATGGACAAAACAACTTCAATGTATCATGATGCTGACGTTTTGGTCTTCAACACTGGACATTGGTGGACCCACGAGAAAACCTCTCAAGGGTGAGAACAACTTTCTATCTTCACCTTTTGGCATACAAGACATGACATGATATGACAGAACAAGTTGTACTGTGTTTGTTATGCATTGGACTGAGACTGACATACTGTGACCAATGTCAATGAGACAAAAATTGTAATTTTTTTGTCCCCCCTAAAAAAGTGTAACAAGGATGCACTCTTGATCCTCTGTCTCTTCACAAGACGTGAATGCCCTTTTCACGTAACTCATTTTGGTTTTCTTGAAACTACAGGGAAGATTATTATCAGGAAGGAGACCATATCTACCCGAGGCTAAAGGTTCTTGATGCATACCGTAGGGCACTTGCTACGTGGGCCCGATGGGTTGATACAAACATTGACAACAATAAAACGCAGGTTATCTTCAGGGGATACTCAGTCACTCATTTTAAGTAAGTTTAATTCTTTCTTTTTTTGTTCACTTATTACTCATGTAAAATGACCTATTCGCTCATCATCATCATCATCATCATCATCATTACTTAGCTTAGTCTATGTAGGTCCACAAAACTCTCACGTACTATCCTTATTCAAGGGGTATTTTAGACATTGGCGAGTCTATGTGTATAGAAGGTGGGTCACTTGACCCACCTTTTTTCCCATCTTTTATAAGGGATTATAAATTATTATAAATTGTGACTCATCTTAAAAACTTGGAGTGAACCACCTAAATGTTTTTGGCAACAAAATATATATAAATCAAAATTTCAAAAGCTCACATTTTATGTTTTAATAGGCACCGAAGTCATTTAAGGTATAATCCAATAAAAAAATATTCCAATACAAGTTAAAGATAATAAGATAAATACAAGAAAAAAGAAAAAAACAAACAATAAAAAAAAATTGTTCTCAACACGTCGTTCTTCTCCTGCTTCAAGGTATACGTTGATACCGTGATACACAATTACACAAATCGAAAATTTCTGGCCGTCTGTCGGCCCTGACCCCACAACTAATATCAAGATACAAGACGTCATTTAATACAATTATAAATACTTGAAATTTCTTTTTTGGTTATACAACCCGACCCGAACTTGCAACTAGTATTTTTTTTTACCATTTTTTCGGTTTCACTTAAATAGTGAACCACATGATTTTACGTTCTAGACTCGCCACTGATTTTAGATAATTTATACATAGTCAAATAATTTTGTAAAAGTTGTTGAGGCTGGGGTAGATAGATATATGAAAATTTCACATCTCTCTACTATTAAAATTTAGGGCCAAAGGCGAAGCATACTTTATCCCATATTATAGAAACCCTTTGGCTTATTTTTATAAATTTGTTACAGAGGAGGGCAATGGAATTCGGGAGGGAAATGTCACAAAGAAACCCAACCAATCTTCAATACAAGTCACCTAACTAAGTACCCTTCAAAAATGAGAGCTTTTGACAATGTGCTCAAAGAGATGAAAACTCCAATTGTGTATCTCAACATCAGCAGACTTACTGATTACAGAAAAGATGGTCATCCTTCAATTTACAGGATGTCATATAACTCCATTGAAGAACAAATTGCTGCAGAACATTCCCAAGATTGCAGCCATTGGTGCTTGCCTGGTGTGCCAGACACTTGGAATGAGTTGCTCTATGCATCTTTATTGAAGGCTGGAAGAGGATCTTGGAAGTTTTGATGCAAACATCAAGTAACAATTAATTATAATATGGTTTGACTTTTCATGGGGTCAAAGTAATATGTTGACCTCACCATTTGTGAGTGTTGGAGTTGACACTTGTTATATGAGTAAATATGTTAAAAGTAATTATATGAACAAAAAGTAGACTAAAAGTGAATTTTATATTTAACAACATAACCATCTTTGCTTTGATATCAAGTTATATTATAAGCGGTGATGTTGTATGCCAATCTCTCTTTGTTTAATATCGAATTCTATTTATTTATTTATTTATCGGATGAAGTTACATACAACAAAGGTTTGCAAGCATATTCCCCGATTTTATATGTAACATCTACCACTTTGTCCCAAGATCCATGAATGATATTTATTTCTTACACAATGACGATTCAATTTGAGTTATTAATGAACCAAGAAATAGATATCCCTTTATAGACCTTTAAAATCATAGACTTATGGAATCTTGTATCTTTAATTAGAAATTCAAATCTTATTTTTCGCTTGGTTCTTTTGTAGTAATTCAAACCAACATTACTACTTAATCATTTGAATGTAACACAGTAGACATGTAAGATGGTTGGCCTACTACTCGTCATTACTTAACTAATAAGAATGATTAAGTTATTAATTCCATGTCATTTTCATGATCTTCTAGCTACAAGTCATCTTCTTTTCTTAGTTGGATGACAACTCATCACTATTCACTACCCATATATAAACCCATACAATTCACCATTGCTTAAGTCTTCTTCTACATGGTTGTATTCTTAAACATATGGTAATATTCTAAGTGAGATTCACAAGTATTCATATTTGTTTCGTTGGATATTGGAAATTCCTTTCGAATACCATTAATTTAAGAATAAATGAAGACACTATAATATATCTTTATATAAAATATTCTTGGAGAATATGCAATTTTCAGTTTATGGGGATATGAAAAAATGACGTTAAACACTTATATAATTATTATGAGATAATAATACAAAGTTATTCGAATTGTAAACATCTT